>NW_012120354.1:23497-33199 GCF_000951035.1 Colobus angolensis palliatus | reverse complement strand
ACACACACACACACACACACTCACACACACACGGAAGAAGTCCCATTCTCCCCTCACAGCTCTGGGCTCCAGCCACCTTGTCCCGTGTGTCTTCACACATAGAACTCTCCATCCCCAAGAGCCTGTGACCTCCCCAGTCCCGCAGCCAAAACCAATTGCCAGCTCCCATTTAATCAACCCTTTAGGAGACAATGGACTCTGGCAGACCCGGGCCTGCCTGGAAGCATAAAAGCATGCTGGTTTAGGTGTTCTGAGCAAGCAGGCTGCAGAGGCCAATTTATCCCCTTTGCAACTGCTTAAAGGAACAGAACGCTCTGGAATTCTGTACCACCTGCCAGTTCCTAGGGAGCTGGAATCTGATCAGATGGAGTTGCTCTGCAGTTACCTGCCCAGAAGAGCATTCCCTGGGCAAACTTTTCTTTTAGGTTCTTGTTGGAGATATTGGCGGGCTACAGTAGTAACTGCTGTCAACAATAAAGCACCTCCTATGTTCTAGGTACTTGCTTTTCATTATCCATTAATCCCCACTTGAGTCAGGTGCCATTATCCTGATTTTTACAGAAGGCAAAGAAAAGTTGGTGAAGTAAAGAAATTTACTGAAGTTCATTGCTGGGGCGCAGCCTGCCCCTACACCACCCACTAGAATGGAGCCTCCAGGTATTGGTTTCCTGGTATTGCTGTAAGAAAGCGCCGCAGACCAGGGGGCTAAAACAGCAGAGATTTATTCTCTCACAGTCGTGGAGGCCAGAAGTCCAAAATCAAGGTGCCAGCAGAGCCATGCTCCCTCCAAAAGCTCCAGAGGAGGATCCAGGTTCTGGTAGCTCCTGGCATCCCATGACTTGTGGCAGCCTGATTCCAACCTCTGCCTGCATCTCCACGCATCCTTCCCCGCTGTGCCTCTGTGTCTTCGGTCTCTCATGAGGACACTCATTATTGGAAGGAGGACCCATCCTTGTAATCCAGGTTGATCTCAAGATCTGTTCCTTAATTACATCTACAAAGACCCTGTATCCAAACGGGGTCCCACTGTGAGGCTCCAGGGAAGGGGCATCACTCTTCAACCCATGACACTCTACAGGGTGAAGGTTTTGTCTTTGTTCACTTGTATATTCCAGAACACTAGAGCAGTGCCAGATTCATCATACATGTTCAGTAGATCGTTCCTGAATGGGTGAATGAATCGTGACAAAACTGAGCTTCAAAATCTGGCTTGCCGGCCTCCAAAACCTCTTACATGAAGCTTCCTCCATTCCTTAGGCTCCTAGGCTTCAACGACTCCTCATCGTTACGTTTAAAAACTGCTTGTTTTCTGAAGCTAATCATGAGGAAACATCAGACAATTCCGAATGGAGGGACACCCTACAAAATAACAAGAGTGGCAAGGTCATGAGAGACCAGGGAAGGCTGAGGAACCACCCTCAATTAAAAGAGAACAAAGAAACAGGACCCGTAAACACAACACCTGATCCTGGAGGGGATCCTGGACAGGGAAAAAGCAACTGGAAAGGACTTTATTGGGACCACTGGCAAAATCCAAATATGGACCATGTGGCTTAGCTTTAGTACTATGTCAGGGTTCTAGCTCCTGATTGTGATCACTGTACTGTGGTTATGTGAAAGAATGTCCTTGTTTTTAGGAAATGCACACGGAAGTAGAAAGTATTTAAGGCATAATGTACATATATGTGTATGCATAGCTGTGAGTATTGTTAAGTATATATCTTTATACATATACACAGGGCAATGATGATAACACAAAGATGGCAAAATGGCAACAATTGATAAATCTGAGTGAAGGGTGGATGGGAGTTCCTTGTACATTTCTTGCAACTCTTCTGACATTTGAAATTACTTTTTTTTAACAATATAAAACTTAAATAAGTCACATACGAACACGCAACAAAATTTACAAGGCAGAAAGGATCCCCAGGCGCCCGAAGGCAACCACCACTGTTGCCAGCCTCTCGAGTGTCCCTGGGTGTCCTCGCACTCTTTCCTCTCCTATTGGCTGGAACTTGCCTTCTGACACCCAGTATTAAGCACTCAGTAGCAGCAGCAGGGGAGAGAGGGGAGCAGGGGGTGGAGGGAGCAGCTCTTGAAGGGAAGAGGGAAAGTCCGATGCCCAACCCGGCTCCCAGGGAGCTGATGAGGCTGCTGCTTTTGTTCTGGGACTCAGGGGCACTGGATAGGCAGGAGGTAGCCCCTTCCCTGGTTCCCAGGCCCCGGTTCTGGGTCCTGCCCACCCCTCCAGCCCCTGCCCTCACTGCCTCTGCGTGCATCCAGCCACTACCTAGGGTACCAGTGAGGTTCCTCATCGGTGATCCTCAACTTGGGAAGGCATAGCCCTCTCCAGGGGGGTATTTTCCATTATCAAAATGCCAATGGAGTGCTACTGGCATTGATGGGCCAGGACAAGAGATGTGGAAAGTTCCAAATTACTTGTGAGCATTTGAGCCTGCCACCATCCCTAAAGGATGGATCTGACCCAAGTTGATGGAAAAAAAGTTGAGCCCCATCTCCTCCCCCCACTGTAAAGCCTTCCATGGCTCCCCATTGCTTTTATAATTCCAAATTTCTCAATGCAGCGGGTCAAGCACTGCAGCCCAGTGGTCTCTGGATTCACCATGCTTGTTCTCATTGTTGGGCCTTTGTATGCACTATTCCCTCAGCTTAGGACTCCTGGCTGCCCCAAGCCTACAGTGGGAAGTATGGAATATATCTGGGGAGAGTCTGGTTGAGAATAGATTGAGAATGAGGCAGGATGGGAAGATGGGCTCAGACGAAGGCAATGGGTCTAACTAGAAGGGCTTAAATGATATTCTGAAACAGGGAAGAAGAGGGTTGGGACCATAGTTGATGGCTCTGGCTTCTAGGAGGGGTGAGGTTCTTCCTGTTCAAAGCCACACAGGCCTTGACCCTTCTTCGTGTCTCAGCCCTCCCTGTCCTCTCTGGTCCTAAAAGCCACACTGTTTATTTCCACCTGCACCCCTTCCCTCCTTCCCCTGTGCTTCCCAGGAGGCCAAACTGGGCAGATGAGCTCATTTACTACCTCAGAGGTGAGTGACTGACAGGTCTGGGCCCCCAAAACTGAGCAGGTCACAGCAAAGAATGCTGGTCTCTGATGCCGTCATGGCCATGAGACAGGGCCCCCTGCCCTCAGCTACAAAGAGGTGCAGGCAACCACCTCTTGATTCCAGACTGGGGCTTCCTCTAGGGTGGCGGGCACCGGGGAAGGCAGTATAGGCAATCAAGCTATAGAGATCGTAAGCCCCATTCCACAGAGGACCCTGGCTTAGGGATACACAGCAGCAAGTAAGTGGCAGAGCAGAAACTAGAGGAAGGGGAAGTAGTGAGGAAATGTGGATATCTTGGTTTGGGTTCCCCAAAAGCAGATCCTGAAACAAGGATCCAACGTTATATTTTGGAGATCCCCACAGTAGTTAGTGTTGTCCCTCTGAGTACGTAGAGCTTCATCTTGCCAGGGAATGCTGAGGGCCAGTGTTGGACACGTGCCTTCCAGTTATCCCACCTGAGGGGCGAGGGAGTGGGGGTAGTTATACATCATTGCCTGCCAGTCATAGACTGAAGGCTGCTCCAGAAATCTTTAAATCTTCAGCCCTTGGCCTGACATGCTTGTGGGGAGGAGGCTCTGGCTGTCAGGATAAGTCTTTAGGCAAAGAGTTACAAATGTTTACAGCACAACAAGGGAAGGGCCCAGGGAGATGTGGGCGACTACTTCAGCCTCTGCTGCAAGGAGGTAGATGGCAACAGAAGGGAAAACTGTCCAGAACATTTTCCAGTCTTCTGGTGGATTTC
This sequence comes from Colobus angolensis palliatus, assembly GCF_000951035.1. NCBI lineage: Eukaryota > Metazoa > Chordata > Mammalia > Primates > Cercopithecidae > Colobus > Colobus angolensis. Next base: position 29,383 of record NW_012120354.1, on the reverse strand, counting down.
TGACAATGGCATTAAGCCCTCAAGTTTTCCCACTTTTCAGATGACAGCACCAGCCAGGCTCACATCCAGCAGACAGTCTTCCAGCCTCAAGAAAGTTTGTTTGAAGCAGGAGAGAAACAGCCCTGGTGGCCTCTGACCCTGCAGTGATGTTTCCCCAAGAATGAGGCTGTTGTGAGACAGGCTGGTCCTATACTTGAGACTGGAGAGGCAGACCCCAGGCTGACCTGTCACTCTGGTGGCTCCTGGTTCTCTTCCTCCAACATGCTAGTGGAGCTCATGCCCAGTTTATAGAGAACTTCAGGACCCAGGATGTTGGAGCTGAAGGGCCCTTCACCCAGCCCCCAACTGCAGAGATGGAAGGATGAGGACAAGAAAGCAAAGGGGGCATTTCCAGGGTCCCACAGCCAGTCAGAGCCATTGTGTATGGTTTTGCAAGTTGTCAACTAACTGGACAATAATGTCCCTGCAGCCAGTCACAGGGAACTCTAACACAACCAGAGTGTCAAGTGAGAGAAAGACCAGCTAAAGGGTTGAATGTATTCATTTCTGATTGCTGCTGTAACAAATCACCACGAACTTAATGGCTTAAATCCACAAATGTATTATCACACCACTCTAAAAGCCAGATGTCCAAAATGGGTTTCATGGAGCTAAAATCAAGGTGTCAGCAGGGCTGTAATCCTTCTGGAAGTTCTAGGGAACAAACTGCTTCCTTGGCTTTTCTAGCCTGTACAATCTGCTTGCATTCCTTGCCTCACGGCCCCTTCCTGCATCAAAGCCAACAACACTGCCCCAAGTCTTTCTCACACTGCTGTCTCTCTGCTTCTTATTCTCCTGCCTCCTCTTGTACTTGCAAGTATTCTTGTGATTACAATAGGTCCATCTGGATAATTCAGGATAATCTCCCCATGTCAAGTGAGCTGATTAGCAGCTGCTATGGTTTAAATGTGTCTTCTCCAAAAATTAATGTGTTAAAGCTTAATCCCCCTGGTGGTGGTATTGGGAGAGGGAGATGGGGCCTTTTGGGAAGTAATTCAGTCATGAACTCACACCTTGTAAAAGGGCTGGAGAAAACTAGTTTAAGCCCTTTGCTTCTCTGCCATGGGAGTACTCAGTGTATGTCTCCTCCAGAGGACACAACAACAAGGCACCATCTTAGAAACAGAGACTGGGCTTCCGGCAGAGACAGTGAACCAGCCTGTGCCTTTGATCTTGGACTTCCAACCTGCAGAACTGTAAAAAATAAGTCTGTCCTTTACAAGTTATCCGGTCTCAGGTGTTTTGTTATAGCAGCACACACAGACTAAGACTGAAATCTTAATTGCATGAGAATCTTAATTTCCCTTTGCCATGTGACCTAATGTTCACAAGTTCTGGGATTAGGATGTGGACCCCTTCAGATACCATTCTTCTGCCTATCACAATGGATGCCCAGAGGCCGAAGACATTCTTTTGGAGCAGAGGAGAGATGACAGAACCCAGACTAGCCCAGAGAAGAAGGACAAGCAGAAGGGATGGGCAAGGAAAGACAAACAACAGGTCCTGATTCAGAGCCACTGGCTGAGTGAGCAGGTATGCTCTGCCCAAGGAAGTGTGGGTGTGTTTGCTTGTGTGTGTTCCGTCTGTCTGTATATCTGTGTATGTGTGCACACATACATACATGCCTGTGTGTGTGCATGCATGCATAATCCTTCCTTACCCTTCCAACTGTCTCACATCAGAATTCTCCAAGGAGGTAAAATGTGAGCAGGACTTTGAAGGCAGGGCAGGGCAGTGAGCTAGGCTCTGTCATTCTGTCCCCAGTAAGCATGCCTCCACTTCGGCTGGAGGCCATCCCTACTCCCTCCCAGGTCTCATCTCTGCCTAGGTAAGCAGCCCCATAGCCACACAGGCTCTGGGCAGGGCTGTGCTATCCAGGCAGGGATGAAGGTGCGGGGTGGAAATGAAGTTTCTTCCCACACTGGGCCTGGTTCCTACAGCACTGAGCTCACACAAAAGGAAGGTGGCAGGGGTAAGCTCATGGTGTCTTGCACTAAGGGCAGACCTCCCATCTGGCCTCCAGAAGGAAGCTGAGGCATATATGCAGCCAGGCTTCTCCCTAGACCCCACATTCAGGTAGCAGAAACAGCATGGAGGCAGAGCTCCCCTGCCCCAAATGAGCACGCCCCATAGCCAGGAAACATCAGAGTCGACTGACAACTACCAGATGAAGCCCTCTGAAGACAGAGAGGCTGAGGCCCAGAGAGGTCACAGGGAAAGGTAAGATAGAACTGGGATGGAATCTGAGGTTCCTCTTCAGTTCCTTCTTCCTTCCTTTACAGAATAAGAAACTAACAACAGGGAACAGATGAGGACCCCTGGTCCAGCATGGTCTGAGTACATAGGAAACCTCAATGAATGCTAAATAGTTGGGTGAGTTGATGAGTGAGTACATACAGAGAGGGAGGGAGGGAGAAATGGAGGGAAAGAATAAATGGATGGATGGATGGATGGATGGATGGATTGATGATGGATGGATGGATGGATTGATGATGAATGGATGGATGATGAATGGATGGATGGATGATGTATGAATGGATGGATGGATGGATGATGGATGGATGGATGATGGATGATGGATGATGGATGAACAGATGGATGGATGGATGGATGGATAGATGATGAATGGATGGATGATGGATGAATGGATGGGTGGATGGATGGATGGATGATGGATGGATGGATGAATAGATGGGCACTCATCTACAAGATTCTGATACAGTCATGGCCTGCACCACATTGTCTCATCTTGGGCCTAAACATCCCAGTATGACAGCTAGGAAGGATTCGATTACTCCCTATTCATTAATTCAAGGCAGCATAAGAGATGATCCAGGGTGTGGCTTCAGGAGTCAGGCTGCCTGAATTCAAATTCCTATTCCAAGACTTACTAGCTGTTCTAACTTGTGAAAGTTGCTAAACCTCCCTGAGTCTCAATTTCTTCATTTGCAAAACAGAAATAATGAGAGTACCAACTCACAGCAAGGTTGCGAGAATTAAATGAGATTATTTATATTAAGTGCTTAACACAGTGTTTGGTGGATAGAGAAAACTAAAAATAATATTAATTATTATTATAAGTAACTATTAATGTCATGGTTGCTTACCATGTCCTTTTCTTTAATAATAATAATAAGATAACAGAGATACTGCCCAGTAGCACCATTTCCTTCAGGGTTAGAGTCAATGGTCTTACAATGGCCCACAGGGCCCTGCATGACCTTGCCTCATGTCTTGGCTGGCCCTGCCTTTTCTCTCCCTCCCTCTTGTCCACTCTGCTCTTGCCACACTGTGCTTCAAACATGCCAGGCATGCTCCTGCCCAGGCCTTTGGCAGCTGCTCCCTATCAGGCTCATCCTCCAGAGGGCCTCATGACCCACTCCCTCACCTCCTTCAAGTCTTTGTTCTGATATGCCCTTCTCAGTGAGGTGTTCCCCCGCCCCTTTTGAATTGCCCATTCTGCCCTGTCCTTGGCACTCTAATCTCCCTTCCCAGCTTAACTTCACCCCATGGCACCTACCAAGATGTGACTCACTATACACTTAACTTAGTCATCTTGTTTATTGCCCATTTCCCACAGCAGAATCTCAGATCCATGAGGGCAGTGAGTTATATCTCTTCTGTTTCCCAGTGCTAGAGCAGTGGCTGTGCAGAGTAGGCATTCAATAGATAGTTGTTGAATTAATAAATGATACATTGTGAGGATATTCCAGGACTTGCTGCCTGTGTCCAAAATCCCTAATCAAAGTTGAAAGGAGGCAGACCTCCAAATGGAAGTGGAAACAGTTCTCAGAAACCTAGAGACGGATCATGAAGGAGGTGGTCTTCTCCTTGAACCTTAGAGGGTGAGGAGGATGTCCTTAGGTAGAGGGGGTGGGGGACATTCCAGGCCAAGTTGACATCAGCCAAGGCCCTGCAAAGAGGAACGGTCTGCTGATGTGCAGCATAGGGGTCCCTTAAAACAGGCCAACCTTGTTTCAGGGAGAAAGCTTAGAAAGTGGTGTGGGTGACTGTAGTGCCATGAGCTAGGTTTTTGCAGACTGTAGGGGAGAGTGCCAGGTCAGAGGCAGCTCCGGAGAGTCTCATCCCAGCCAGGCAGGCAGACCCAGAGAGGTGCAGCTAGTCACACTTTGGGATGTACCGCTGAGCTGTTCCTGGCACGTGGCATGGCACTGGTGTGGAGGTCAGCAGCTTGTGGAGTTGGGGGAGGGGGTGCTGGCAGGAGCGGGTAATTTTGGACCCACCATGGGGAGGAAGGGGACATTGCCCCTTTCCCCACACCTTGGGGACAGCAGCAATTTTCTTCTCTGATGTGTGTGGGCACCAATGCCTATGTGGGTGTGGGTGCGTCCTCCCCTTTTGTTGATGAAGAACCTTCCTGCAGCTGTTGGGGTGGGTATGGGCACCACACGTGCCTGGCAGCAGGGTGGTGCCTGCGGAGGCTTGGCTACTATATGTCTCCCTGCCACCTCCCCAGGGGAAGCAGGCCCTGTGCCCTAGTGTCCCTCATACCCAGTCCCTCACATTCTTCACTTGGCACCTCCCTACCTGATTCTCCCAACTCAGCCCCTGCCAGGTTTCTCCAAGCCCTGTGGGCCCTGGGATGGGATTAAAGAAGGGGCTGCAACTGTGCTGCCTGCCTCTGCCTGAAGTCAGGGATCCCTGGCCGCTACTGGCATCTGGTGGGCAGGGTAGGTGGGGAGGTCAGGGGTCAGCTTTTCCACACCCCAGCCTGCACTGGCTAAGTCACCAGGTGTAACTGGCCTGGAGGCTGATCTGTGTCCTCCACAGTCCCTTGATGCATTATATTGAAGCCAATCCTTGTGTGAATGACTTGACCTGTTGTTACCACCCAGATCAAACCAGAACTGAAAGACTGTTGCACTTGGACCCAGAGCCTGGGGCTGAGGCTGCCGTGACCACCCTGTTCTCTTCCTTCTGGGATCCCCAGGAAGCTCCCAGGACTGAATGATCCCCATAAAACACAGTGGCCAGGATGGGAGGGCTGGAGGTCAACTCCGCCCCTCCCCTGCCACCACAACCAAGAGGACCCCATGGAGGTTGGCCCTGAGCTGTGGGTCCCTGTGGGATGCAGGTTCCCACGGATACTCCAGGGGATGAGCATGGGTCCTCCTGGCTGACGGGAGCCTGGTGGACACTGGGTGTGTGGGGCCTGTGTAGGTGGGTTGGACAGCACTGGGCCTAGCCAGGGAGCCAGGGACTGGTGTGGTCAAAGTGGGTAGCAATATGTTGCCAGAACAAAACTACAGTGCAACCAGCCCAGCTGGTAGAGAGAAGGAGGCCTGCCTAGGAGCACCATCCACCCCTGTCCTGGCCCCAAGCCCAGACTGCCTGCCTGTACTGGACATTGCCTGGTCCAGGAGGCCTGGGCATGATGGTCAGGTGGTATGTCCCTGGGTTCCAGGCCTTGGTGGTCCCTTTGGAGCTGAGCATCCTCTGAGCAGGAGGAGGGCCCGCGGTCCACTGTTTGCATTGTCCCCTGGGGGTGTGCCCCCACCCCATCTTCTCAGCCTGCACGGGGACATGGCCAGGGCTCCTCACCTGCTCTGTGGCTCCAGCTCTGATCAGCTCACTGGGTGACTCTGAAAGCTTCCTCCCCAAAGCTTCGGTACTCACCTGTGAGAATGTGGTGTCCCAGGCCCCCTGCAGGCAGGAACCCAGCCCCAGCTCCTCTGGTGGGCCCACTTGGGCTTTCTTACCTACTGGCTTGTGAGACCCAGTTGGCCAAACTTGGTGTCCTATTTTTATTTTGGCCTTTTTCTTAGTGTGTGTTTTCTGTAACTACTGCTGTGTAGAACCTCTATATGAGTTTTAGGTAGAGAATCT
>NW_012120354.1:20665-23202 GCF_000951035.1 Colobus angolensis palliatus | reverse complement strand
CAGAGGTCGGCCAGGGGCATCCTGTCCCTGCCTGCTCTTGTGGCCCGTGAATCAAGAATGGATTTTACATTTCCAAATGGTTGAACAAATAAACAAATAACACTTTATGACACTGAGAAGTTTCCATGTCCATAAGTAAAGATTTATGGGGGTGCAGTTATGCCCATCTCTTCACAGGCCACCTGCAGAAGGCTGCTGTCATGCAGCCATGGCAGAGTTGCATCCTTGAGACAAAGATAAGTTGGCAAAGCTGAAAATACTGATTCCTGGCTCTTTAGGGAAACAGTTTCCAGTCCCTGGTTTAAGGGCTGTGTGGCAGGATCTCAGGATCTTGGTCAGATTGTTCCTTACTCAGGGCCTGCTGTGGCCTTCGCTAGTATGTCTGCAAAGTCTGCATGCTATGGTGCCTCTCATGGGGGCGTTGAGCTCTGTCGTGCTAGATTTCAGGGTGTCTGCCTCATGGTCATCTGTCTCACCAACAGAGACCCTGTGGCCATATTCAAATTAGCAGGAACAGTTGGTCTTTGGCAGCAGGGATGCCTTAGAGCTGAGCTACCACCCATCGTGAGGTGGTCCCATGACACCCACTGTCTGGGTTAAGGTTGGGGCAGGGCTGGTGTCCTGAACTGCTGTGCCATGTGGATCATAACAGCTGGGGGTGGGGGGAGAAGGGGTTGCTATTACTCCCCGTATGGCGGGGGGTGCCTCACCCCCTGCGATGTGGATCTAAGAGCCAATTACTCCCCCCTGCAATGTGTGTCCATTATTAGCAGTCTCTTTTGTTCAGGATATTAGGAACAATTTCACAGGTTGTGTGTACACAGCCTGCGATTGGAGAATGAACGCTACCTTCTGCACCTCCGGATATTAGGAACCGTATCACACAATGGGTGTACACTTTTTCAGATTTGGGGTAATGTTGTCCTGTGTTTCCCTGAATTTGGAGACATATCACAGGGTGACTGTACAACCACTACTCTCTTGGCAGGAACATCATACTTTACCTACTGGAAATTAGGAGCAATATCACAGATTAGGTGTCAAGCCACTGTCATATTGGAAGTAATATCATGCTTTCCCCCACAAGTTATGAGGAACAATATCACAGGGGGGTGTGTACCTTCTCCGGTACTGGGAGTAGTATCATCATCTCTTCCTTTAGATGACAGGAGCAATATCACAGGGTGGGTGTACACCCTGTGTGTTTTTGGAAGCAATGTCATTCTCTCTTCTTTTAGGTTTTAGGATTCATATCACAGGTGGGGTGTACACCCCTTGTTATATTGGATGGAATCTCATTTTCTTTCAACCTGTATCTTCAGAACAATATCCCATGGGGGCTGTCCATCCCTTCAATATTGGTACTAACACCATCTTCTGCTTTCCTGGATATAAGAAATAATATCACAGGAGGGGTGTACACCCCTTGCAGTACTGGTAGTAATATCACCTCTCCCCTGTGGTTATTAAGGACAAAATCCCAGGGTGGCTGTACCGTTCCTACTTTATTGGGAGTAATATCATCCATTCACCCCCTGGATATCAGGAACCATATCACAGAAGAGTTGTCCAACCCCTTCGATATTGTCAGCCATGTCATCTTCTTCCCACCTGGATATTAGGAATGATATCCTAGGGTTGGGGACTGTGTACACCCACTGTGATATGGAAAGTAAAATCAGCTTCTTTCCCGCTGGATATTAGGAACTCTATCACAGGTGTGTGTGCACCTTCTCCGATATTGGGAGTACTATGAGCCTCCACCCTGCTACATATTAGGAACAATATACAGGGGGCAGGGTGGTTACAGCCCCTGCGATATTGAGAACAATAGTCTTCTCTTTCCCCTGTACGTTAGGGTCTACATCACAGGGGTCTGTACACCTTCTGTGACATTAGGATTAATGTTGTCCTCTCCCCTACTGAATGTCAAAAACAGTATCACAGAAGGGTGTACACCCCCTGCGATATGGCCAGTAATATCATCGTCTCTACCTTTGGATACTAGGAACAACATCACAGAGGGTGTGTACACTCCCCTGCGATATAGGAAATAATGTTATCCTCTCTTCCCCTGGATATTAGGACCGATATCCCTGGTGGCGGGAGGTGGAGTACATTAAGAACAATATCACTGGGTGGGTGTACACCCCCTGTGACATTGGGTGTAGTATCATCCTCGCTTCCCTAGGATATTAAGAACAATATCACAGGATGGGTGTACCGCCACAGCCCCTGCGTTATTGGGAGCAATAGCATCTTCTCCCCCTCTCAATATAAGGAACAACATCCCAGGGTGGGTGTACATCCCCCGCGATATTGGGCGTAATGTCTTCATCTTCCAACGTGGATACTGGGCATAGTGTCACAGGGGGGTGTATGCCTTCTTCGATATTGGGAGCAATATCACCCTCTCCCCTCAGGATTGTAGGCAAAATATCAAAGGAGTTTTACAACTCATGCGATATGAGCAGTAATATCATCCTCTCCCCACCTAGATGTTAGGAAGTGTATCACAGGCTACTGTACACTTCTTG
>NW_012120354.1:15630-19618 GCF_000951035.1 Colobus angolensis palliatus | reverse complement strand
AGTAAAGATAGTAAAAATTAATACTGTTAAAAATGTTAACAATTAGTACAAATAATAGTAATATCACTATTAATAATAAAATAATGATATCAGCAGTTAATGTCACTTAAATCAATACTAAGAGATGCTGGTAATAAAATAATAATTAAGAACTAATAATATTGTTAAATGACATTAATATTAATAATTAATTTTAAGCATGCATAATCATGTATTTAACAGAAGTATGCATAATTAATAATGGTATCCTATTAATTAATATATCATTGATAATTATCAAAATTGATCATTGATGTTTAATAATTAATCATATTATTACTCCTAATAGCGCAGGGGGTGTACATCTACCTGTGATGTTGTTCCTAATAGCCAGGGACAGAGAGCATGATATTAGTTTTAATATCACAGTAGGTGCACATTCACCCTGTGATACTGATACTAATACCTAGGGGGGCAGAGTATGACATGACTCCCAACAAAGCAATGAATGGACAGCCACCTGGTGATATTGCTCCTAATATTCACGGAAGAAGCATATGATATTATTCCCAATATCGCAGGGAGGGTACAGCTCTTCTGTGATATTGTTCCTAGTATCCGGAGGGAGAGAGGATGATAATAATTCCAGTATCGCAGGCTGTGTTAACGCGCCCTGTGATATTGTTATTAATATCCTAGAAGGGAGAGGATGATATGACTTCCCATAGAGCAGGAGGCCTACACCCAGCTTGGGATGTTGTTCCTAATATCCATGGAGAGGAGAGGCTGATATTAATCCCAATATGGCAGGGGGTGTACATCCACCCTGTGATATTCTTCTTAATATCTCAAGTCCGAGAGGTTGATATTACTCCCAGTATCGCAGACACTGTACGCCCCCGTGTGATACTCTTCCTGATATTCAGAAGGGGAGAAGATGGTATTAATCCCCATATCGCAGCAGGTGACACCCACTCTGTGATATCTTCCAGAATTTGCAGGGGGAGAGAGGATAATTTCATTCCCAATATTGCAGAAGATGTACAAGCCCCACCCCGTGATATTATCCTGAATATTCCAAGACACAGAAGATGATGTTGCTCCCAATATCGCAGAAAGTGTACACCCCCCAGTGATGTTGTTCCCATGATCCAGGAGGGAAGAGGATGATATTACTTTTCATATCGCGGGGGGTGTACACTCCCCCGGTGATACTGTTCCTAATTTCCACCTGGGAGAGGATGATATTACTCCCAGTATCGCAGGGGTTATAAACGCTCCTTTGATATTGTTTCTAATATCCACGTGGGGAGAGGATGATATTCCTCCCTATATTGCAGAGCATGTACACTCGTCTTTGATACTGCTCGTAATGTCTATAGGGGGAAATGCTATTACTCACAAAATTGTAAACATGCTGTGTGTCCACCGTGGATCCTGTCCACCCCCGCGAGTTGGGAACTAATAGCCACCCACTCTCCCCCCTGGCTATTAGGAGCCACCTTGCAGGGGGGTTAGGCACCCCCGGCGAGGTGGGGACTAATAGCCACCCTCTCTCCCCCGCTGTCTATTAAGAGCCACCTCGCCCAACGTGGATATTGGGCATAGTGTCACAGGGGGGTGTTCGCCTTCTTCGATATTGGTAGCAATATCATCCTCTCCCCTCAGGATTGTAGGCAAAATATCGAAGGGGTTTTACAACTCATGCGATATGGGCAGTAATATCATCCCCTCCCCATCTAGATGTTAGGAACTATATCACAGGCTACTGTACACTTCTTGCGATATTGGCAGTCATATCATCCTCTCCCATCATGGATATTAAGAACAATATTACAAAGGAGGAGTACACCCCCTGCCATATTGAGAGAAATATTATGCTCTCCCCTTCAGGATATTAGGAAGAATATCGCAGGAGGTGTGTACAACCAGTGCGATATTGGGAGTAATATCATCCTCTCCCTCTGAATATAAGAAACAATATCACAGGAGGATATACACCCCCTGGGATATTGGGAGTCATATCATTTTCTCTCTCTGGATATTCGGAACAATATCACAGTGGGTGTGTACACCCCCTGCGATATTGCCACGAGTATCATCATCTCCCTCCCAGGATATAGGGAGCAATATCACAAGGGGGTGTACACCCCCTGCAATACTGGGAGTAATATCTTCCTCTCCCCCGCTGGCTATTAGGAGCAATGTCACAGAAGGGGTGTACATTCCCTGCTCTATTGGGAGTGATATCCTCCTCTACTTCCCTGGATATTAGGAACAATGTCACTAGGGAGTGTACACCTCCTGCAATATTGAGACTAATATCATCCTCTTGCCCCCTGGATGTTAGGAACCATATTGCAGGGGTGGTGTACATCCCCTGCGAAATCAGAAGAAATATCATCCTCTCCACCTTTGGAACACTTTTTAACATAGCTTCATATGTGGGGAGGACTCAAGTGATTAATCAAATGTTTCATCAGGTGTGGTTCTTCTGTTTCCCAGTTTTGACACAACATTTGGTGAAATTTCCAGGGACTCCTGTGGTCAGCTTCACGGTTTCACTCTGTCACTTTCTAATGCAGTATTCTTTGGGAGTCTTTCAAATTAAGCACCATCACTTAAAAATAAGTTTTATAATATGCAGTTTCAGGTTAATTCTTTACCTTTGTGTCTCAGGCAGTGGCTCCCCACCTATGAGTAGTCAGAAAGGTTCACACAGTTTTCCAGGGCGGCCTTTGCATTTACTGGAGCTATTAAGAGCTCGTTCCTGCTTTGGCGGTGATTGACAGGCAGTGTGCGTGAGGCCGTGCGTGACTTAGCGTCTTCTGCAGGCTCAGATATCACTTTCTGTTCTTCCTCAAGCCTGCTCTGCTGTGCTGGGTGTTCACTGCGGGCGACGGTCACACTGTCTGGCACAGGCCACCGAGGCCGCAGGCAGACTCCACCTATCGGAGCCTGCAGAATGGCAGAGCCCGGCCTCCTTGCCGCCCTTCACAGGGAGCAGAAAGCGCAAGCCTGTTATCAGAGCTGTGCTAGCCCAGAAAGCCTCTGAACAGGTTTAATTTAGGAATCAGCTCCTACCAACTGCCCATGTTTAGGATGTGTTTGAGTTTTTGTGATTTTTCTTGCACTGAAGCTACTGGGCTGGCTCTGAGTCACTGTCATGGGACTTCAGGTTGCCCCGACGGGAAGCGGAGTGGGAGGAGGGCCGCACAGAGGCTTGTGGCCGTGATAATGAAGGGCTTGTTGCCTCTTGGGACAGCGAGTTCAAACTCCTTGTAATTGTCAGCATAAAGAGTGACCCGCTGAGGACATGGCTGTAATTCAGGGTGGCAGGGTTGATTGTCATGGTTGATATCAGGTGCCTGCCTCTAAAATGACGGTACCCGTAGTGCCGCTCCAGGAGGGCAGCTCCTGCCAAACACATGTGCTCCTGGGCCTCCGCAGACAAGGTCGTGCTGCCAGCCAGGCCTGCAGCTGTGGGTGCAGAGGGGTCTTCATGGCACTGAGCGCCTGCCTCCTTTGCTTGTGGGGCCCAGCCCTCTGTCCCTCCCGGTCCCCAGTGCGGCTCCTCCCAGGATTCTCCCAGCCCCATGCACACCTCCGTCTTCACAGCTTCCGTAGTTTTCTCGTGGGCGCCCCAGGTGGGCGCCTGGGCAGGGTTCGTGTGTTAGTCGAGTTCTCTCCAGCCATCCCTGGCTCGTGGCTCAGCAGGTCCCTTCAGATGAGTCAGCCAGCTGTGTGTCTGCATGTTCGGGATACTTGTCAGGGTCCTTCCTCAGAGCAAGACCGACACTCACCTCCTCCATAGGACTTTGGAGCCCGCCCTGGAGAGATGCCAGCCACATCCAGAGGGGCCGCCCGGGTCCCCGTGGGCTGGTGGGAGTGACTTCTGAGCCACTCGAGACCCCACTTTGTGTTCCTACACCCCACAAAGTCACTTAAAGTGCCATGTTCTGGTGCCGTGTGCCTCTCGAGTGTGGCACACAAGCCTGGACGGGGATCT
>NW_012120354.1:13382-13675 GCF_000951035.1 Colobus angolensis palliatus | reverse complement strand
TACCCAAGGTAGAGCATGAAAAAAAAGAAAAAACAGGCTATGGTGTTTGAAAAACAAACAAAACCGTTTGGTTTGTTGGTTTGTTCTTAGACCTTCACAGGCTCCTAGGTCCCACGTTTCAGTTTCTCAGTGAGTGACATTCTCTCCGGAAGCCATGTCTGCCTCTTGTTTGATGATGTCAGCCACAGCAGAAAGAAGCACTCCGTAGGCCCCGTGCTCAGCACCTTGGCATGAGCTCCCGCCATCTTCTGTTCATGCTCATCACAGCTCTGTGCAGTGGGCGTCCTCCTGAT
>NW_012120354.1:10807-11968 GCF_000951035.1 Colobus angolensis palliatus | reverse complement strand
AAAAACAAAAGCAATTGGAATAATTTTCCAACACGACCCTGTGGTTAAGCTGTTAGATACTCCAGCCAACAGATTGAGTCACTAAAATTCACACCAATTAAAATGGTTGTGAGAGTTGCAGAGCTTTACCGCTAAACCTTGAAATAATTGAAGCATTCTGCTCCACTTGCTTACAAACTAGGGTTGGGGATACCTTTCAGTCCAAAGTAGTAACCTTCTAAATCCAGCTTAGATGCGAGGCTCCCACTGACACAGGAAGAGACAGGGGCCCTTGATTATTCTCCTGTGTTCAGATACTTTGTCATTTTTTTTTGTATCCTGACCATCACTTCTGCTTTTCCAATTCAAACTAAAGGGAGTTTAGTTCTGTTTTGGAGAAGCTGTGGTTAATGGTTTCTTTTCATGGCTTGCTTAATCTCTTATGTCTGGCGCTAACATTTACCCAAATAGATTTTTCTTTAGTACGGCGGTGCCATAGCCCAGGGCTTCTCCCTCCATATCTGCTCCCCCGGAGGCCCCCTAGGAATGGGCGCTGGAGATCCAGCCCCTCTCCGTGTGCCGTTTTCTTTGAGTCCAAGGTAGGTTTGGCTCAGAGAAGAAAACAGGCCTCCGGGTTAGGTGCCTCTGACTGCTTGCTTGTGAAATGTTTAATGAGAAGGCGCCTTCCAAACTAATTTTACACATTGATAGTTGTAGCCTGAAGTATCACTGCAGTCATAAGAACAAGAAACACTCCCATCAAGTAGATTAGCAGAAAAAAGCCATAAAATTTTAATAAAGCTCAAATAAAATGTGTTGTAAGAATGTACAGTGGGAAATGCTCTCAGTCCAGCCAGATCGGCTGTGGCGTCCTCCTGTAAATACATTTAGCCACGTGTGGCCCTGATCGCAATCACTACTGTGAATTGTGCTTCAGAATGTTCTTGGGGGCCGATGCCTGGACTGTGCCAGCAGATGAGTGTGATTTGACGTCACGGTGGTGATGTGCTTAGCGCGGCCAGCTGGGCTGAGGGGTGGCCACCTGTGCACTCGCCACGTGCAGTCGTTATTCTTGTGATGGAGGTGCACGGGGCGGGGCTTGTCCACCTGGGCTACTTAAAGTACCGGGAACCCAACCGCGGGTGGGTGCCTCCCGACATGGGAGCGGTCTTTTTTATCCAG
>NW_012120354.1:5235-6455 GCF_000951035.1 Colobus angolensis palliatus | reverse complement strand
CAGGCCCAGTGGCCACGTTTCAGGGCTCAGCAGCTGTAGGTGGCTGTTGTCTTTCTGTGTTGGCTGAGCAGATGGGGGCGTTTCCAGTTCAGCAGACAACTTTCTTGCATGGCTCTGCCTGTGGTGAGGGCACCTCGGCTGGAGAGCCTCGTGGGGATCCCTTAGGCCTCTGGCTGCAGCCAGGCTGCACGGTTCCTATGCCCCGGGTTCTCTGCAGGCCCAGATGGATCCCACCACAGAGCCAACACTGCTAGACTTGGGTACTGTGTGCAGACAGCAGAGGGGCACGTCCGGGCCTTGCAGGGGCTGGGGTGACTGGCCTCCTTGGCCAGGCTCCTGTCTCCGCGTCTTCAGGGGAAATGCATCCACCATCCACATGGTGCACCAGAGGAAAACTGCAGGCCTCTCTGTGGATGGTGAATTGAGATCATGCAGAGTGACTAGGTTTGGGCTCCTGACCAGCATGGAACCTGATATCTTTAGGTGGAACCTGACATGCCTCCATGTGTACATGGCAAAGAGAATGCAGCATTGTCAACTTGAATCCAGATGTGCTCTCATTTTGAGGTGGAAGGTTCTGGAAGTACTGGCCATTGGTGATTGTGCTGCCGTGGAGGACTTTGAATACAGGCACTGGTTTGGGATAACCCTGGTTTCCTGATGCTGTATGTGGGCATCGCTGAATATCCTGGACTGGAGGAAGGCAGGGGACATGGGAGGGTGACAAGAGGTCAGGTGTTTCCAGCTTTGGGGACTGATACCATCAGATGGTCGAGATCAGGATGGTGGTGGCCAGGGACCAAAGCAGGGGTGTGTGGAAATGCCATGTTTCCCGGAGCATGTGCAGGACCTCTTGAACTCTATTTCTGGGCAACAGTTCTTCCATTCTCAGGAATCAGTGCTGTTGTAATTGAGTAGCAAATTCTGTAATTGCTCTAATTACTTAATGTTAAGTCCCCATCCCATTTACCATGAATTAGCAACAGTGATAACAGTTTGCCTGGTCAAGCCTTACCAAGAAAAATGAGTGGAACTAGTTTTAGTTGCCTCCAGTTCCCTCCAAATCAGACTCCTTAGCGGCTTGTGTCCCCACACTTGCTGCAGTTCCTCCTGGGCCTGCAGGCCCATTCCAGACATTCACATCTCAGCTCAGATGCAGGCTTGCACATTATTTATAGAAAATCACACTGCGCTGTGATCGGCTTGAGCTGATGTTCTCT
>NW_012120354.1:0-270 GCF_000951035.1 Colobus angolensis palliatus | reverse complement strand
CCATGGCTTCTTCCACTAGGATGAACAGCTGGGAAGGGGCTTTGAGTGAACGCTTTGGTTACTGTCTTTAATTGGTACCCAGCTACACTGGCCAAGCAGGGGTCCCAGTGACCCTGGACACTACCTCACATAAGGTCCAAAGATGCAGTTAGGTTCTTTTTTTAACTTAAAATGCTTTTGACCTGGTTAAGCTATAGCATTATCAGTTAGAGGAGTTTTTCATACTGGAAAGGTGTATATTTTATTTTCTAAGAAGGAAAGAAATCCTGT
>NW_012120353.1:7830-9237 GCF_000951035.1 Colobus angolensis palliatus | reverse complement strand
CCAGCTACTAGGGAGGCTGAGGCAGGAGAATGGCGTGAACCCGGGAGGCGGAGCTTGCAGTGAGCCAAGATCCACCACTGGACTCCAGCCTAGGCAGGACAGAGCCAGATGCCCTCTCAAAAAACAAAACCAAAAAAAAACCTTACCCTTTTGCTGGCATGTTGGGCTTCTGGGTTCCCTTCCCCTGAGCCCAGTCCTAAGCCAACCAGTTTAAAGTTTGGGAGATTAATTCTTTCCAGTTTAGAGGATGCATCTGAGGGGAGTGTACCATAGTACGGAGACACAATTACCTATCAGTGAAGAGAGAATAGAGGAGGAGAAAGGAAAAAAAGGCATTTTTTTGTTTGTTTTTTTGTTTGTTGTTGTTGTTTTTTAAAGGAGTCCAAGGGGTTCAGGATGCTTTCGAAAGGAGTACAGACTGAAGATGAATGACAACCTATCTAGAAAGAAGGGAGCAGGCATCCCTGGTTCCCTTCTCTTCCTAGCAGATACTCAGGGTATGTTAGGGAGAGAGGGAAGAGCATCCTCTTTTCTTCTTCCATGCTTGCATCCCTGAGTCCTGGTGACCTTGGCAGGTCCTGCCATGAGTGCCAAAGCAGCTTGCACCCATGAAGCAGTGAGGGCCTAGAGGATAGGCATTATCATTCTCACCTGTGCCTACAGGTGACCCCTGTGCCTTACCCATTCTGTTCTGTCAGTAGCCTTGGAGTTCCCTAGACTTCATTTATGCTATGGATATTAACATGGCCTTTATCCATGAAACAGGAAGTATAGGATTGGCTTAATTCACAGGAATCAGCCACGCTCACCTGAACTGTGCCTCTTAACCTCTGTTGTCATTTATCTCTGGATCCCTCAGATCCAGTTTTCCTTCCTAGGCCTTTGACCCAAAGCTTAGAATTGAGTCTGGGACAAAAATGTGTCTCAGGAGGCATTGCATGGACTCCTTATCATAAGCCAAATGCTAATGTGAAACTGTGGAACTGAGTCCTCTTCCAGTGAGAGAGGAAAGGATATCTTGTGACACACCCAGATAACTGGTGGCTACAGTTATGCTTGCGAAGACTTAGTTATGCATGGGGCTTGGCTTTGGTTAGCTCCCTTGGTCTTACTTTCCCAAGAAAAGAAACCTCTGAGTGATGAGAATTCTGTTCATTCCCATCACCTGGCAGGATTTGCAGGATAATTGCTCAAAACTAGGATATTGATCAGAATTTCTACATTATCCATCCCCTCTTGTTGTTTTTTTTTTCTTTTTTTGAGATGGAGTCTTGCTCTGTTGCCCAGGCTGGAGAGTAGTGGCACGATCTCGTGGCAAGCTCTGTCTCCCGGGTTCACGCCATTCTCCTGCCTCAGCCTCCCGAGTAGCTGGGACCACAGGCGCGTGCCACCACATCCAGCTAATTT
>NW_012120353.1:0-1115 GCF_000951035.1 Colobus angolensis palliatus | reverse complement strand
TAGACATCTACAGAACTCTCCACCCCAAATCAACAGAATATACATTCTTCTCAGCACCACATCACACTTATTCTAAAATTGACCACATAATTGGAAGTAAAACACCACCCAGCAAATTCAAAAGAACGGAAATCATAACAAACAGTCTCTCAGACCACAGTGCAATCAACTTAGAACCCTGGATTAAGAACTCACTCAAAACCGCACAACTACATGGAAACTGAACAACCTGCCTCTGAATGACTACTGAGTAAATAACAAAATTAAGGCAGAAATAAATAAATTCTTTGAAACCTGTAAGAACAACGACACAAGGTACCAGAATCTCTGGGACACAGCTAAAGCAGTGTTTAGAGTAAAAATTATAGCACTAAATGCCCACAGGAGAAAGCAGGAAAGATCTAAAATCGACACCCTAACATCACAAGAAAACTAGAGAAGCAAGAGTAAACAAATTCAAAAGCTAGCAGAAGACAAGAAATAACTAAGATCAGAGCAGAACCAAAAGAGATAGAGACACAAAAAACCCTCCAAAAAAACCAATGAATCCAGGAGCTGGTTTTTTGAAAAGATCCAAATGATAGATAGACTGCTAGCCAAACTAAAAAAGAATAAGAGAAGAATCAAATACATATAATAAAATTGATAAAGAGGATATCACCACTGATCCCACAGAAATACAAACTACCATCAGAGAATACTATAAACACCTCTGTGCAAACAAACTAGAAAACCTAGAAGAAATGGATGAATTCCTGGACACATACACCCTCCCAAGACTAAACCAGGAAGAAGTCAAATCCCTGAATAAACCAATAATGAATTCTGAAATTGAGGCAGTAATAGTCGACTTCATCCCTGGGATGCAAGCCTGGTTCAACATACACAAATCAATAAAATCAATAAACATAATCCATCACATAAACAGAAGCAATGACAAAAACCACATGATTGTCTCAATAGATGCAGAAAAGACCTTTGATAAAATTCAACACCTCTTGATGCTAAAAACTCTCAATAAACTAGGTATTGATGGAATATATCTCAAAATAATAAGAGCTATTTATGACAGACCCACAGCCAATATCATACTGAATGGGCAAAAGCTGGAAGCA
>NW_012120352.1:2574-4090 GCF_000951035.1 Colobus angolensis palliatus | reverse complement strand
TTTTTGAGATGGAGTCTCACTCTGTCACCCAGGCTGGAGTGCAGTGGCACAATCTTGGCTCACTGCAAGCTCTGCCTCCCGGGTTCAAGCGATTTTCCTGCCTCAGCCTCCTGAGTAGCTGGGATTACAGGTGCCCACCACCACGCCCAGCTAATTTTTGTATTTTCAGTAGAGATGGGGTTTCACCATGTTGGTCAGGCTGGTCTCGAACTCCCGACCTCGTGATACGCCTGCCTCAGCCTCCCAAAGTGCTGGGATTACAGGTGTGAGTTTTTTGAGACGAAATTTTGCTCTGTCACCCAGGCTGGAGTGCAGTGGTGTGATCTTGGCTCACCACAACCTCTGCTTTCCAGGTTCAAGTGATTCTCGTGCCCCAGCCTCCCAAGTAGCTGGGATTACAGGCATGAGCAACCATGGCTGGCTAATTTTTGTATTTTTAGTAGAAACAGGGTTTCACCATGTTGGCCACGCTGGTCTCAAACTCCTGACCTCAAGTGATCCACCCGCCTCGGCCTCCCAAGGTTCTGGGATTACAGGTGTGACCCACCGTTCCCAACCCCTGCCCCTATTCTTACTGAAGCCAGATAATGAACAAAATAAGTAAATCATGTAGTGTATTGTAGGTGACAAGTCTACAGAAAATAATAAGGTAGAATAAGGAGGATTAAAAGTGCCAGGATGGGGATTGTGATTTTAAACAAAGCAGTCAGGAAGGATCTTGTTCAGAAGGTAACATTTGAGCAAAGACTTGAGAAGGATGCAGCAACAGCCTATGCAGATGCCTGCATTAAGAACACAGCAGTCAGAGGAAACAGCAAGCACACGGGTCCTGAGCAGGGAGCATACCTGGTGGGAACAAGCAGCAGCAAGGAGGCCAGTGAGGCTGTAGCAGAGTGAGGGAGGGGAGATGACAAGCAGAGGTTCAGGTCATGCACGACCTTAGGTCCCATTGTAAGGCTTTTGGCTTCTATGCTAAACAATATGGAAGCCATTGGAGTATTGGAGTAGAAGAGTAACATGATCTCCATTGCTTTTTTTTTTTTTTAAAGGATCATTATCAGTCCTGTGCTGAGAAGAACCTGGGGATTGAAAGCAAAGGGAGAAGTCAGAAAATCCGTTAGAAGAAAATTGCAATAATCCAACTGAGAGTCAATGGTGGCCCAGACCAGGGTGGTAGCATAGAGGTAACAGTGGATGTTAGTTTGTCCTGAACAGATGATTTGGTAAAAACTCCTGGAGAATGCTGACCCTTCTGGTCATAATGACATATGTTAAAGTCTAGTGAGCAGAACCATACCTGCAGTGAAACCAAGGCAAATGTATTACCAACTACAGCGAGGGAGAACTCATCCCAGGAACTGCAGAGTATCTTTTTTTTTTTTTTTTGAGATGGAGTCTTGCACTGTTACCCAGGCTGGAGTGCAGTGGCATGAGCTTGGCTCACTGCAGCTGCCGCCTCCTGGGTTCAAGTGATTCTCCTGCCTTAGCCTCCCGAGTAGCTGGGATTACAGGTGTC
>NW_012120352.1:0-1037 GCF_000951035.1 Colobus angolensis palliatus | reverse complement strand
AAAGAAAGAAAGAAAGAAAGAAAGAAAGGGAAAGAAAGAGAGAAAGAAAGAAATATTATACTGATGTTCTCACATCAGTAATATGAGAATGGTTTGGAATGGTTTGATGTTATGTAGCAATGGCTAACTGATATAGCTACTTGCTAGCTCTTTGAATTTGGGCAATTTACTTAAATTTTCTAGGCTTTGATTTCTGTGTCTATAAAATAAGGATGATAATAATAGTAGCTAACTTATAGGAGTATCATGAGGATTACAGAAATTAACATATGTGAAGGATTTAGAACAGTGCCTGCCACATACAAGCAGCTACCATTTTTTGAACACTTACTTTTAAGTGCTATGATAAATATTTTTCCTAAGTGTTCTCATTGCCATCACAACAGTCCTATGAAGACAATGTTACTGTTATTCACATTTTACAGGAAAAAGTGAGGCTCTGAGAAATTGAGTAATGTGCTACAGTTTACTCAGCTGATAATAGCAGATGTGGAACTTAACTCAATTGCCTAACTTCCAAGCCTGCTGACTCCATGATTAGGTTATCCCACGCTGCCTGTGAGGCTGCCCCTTGGAACTGTGAGATTAACTGAGCTAAGGCAATTCTCCTTCCCAGCACGGAACAGTCACTTAAGTGGCATTCCATTACAAATATAAGATTAATCCACACATTGTTGCTTTTCTCAGATATTAAATTAAATCATTCTCCTGGTTACAGATCAAAACTTGAAAACCACCAACATTGTAAATCAAGAAACGTCTTTTCTAAATGATGGGGACTCCAAGTCCGTTATCCAGCACCTAACCGCCGTATATCTCTTACCCTTAGGAGCACACCTCTGTTATGTAAATTTCAAATCTTTCTTTTCCTCCTTAAAGCAATTTGAATATAACTGGACCAATTTAAAGGATTCATGACAGCAAATTATTTTGCAGTCAGCAAGGCAATAGGCCCTGACACTTTTTTTTTTTTTTAATTGGAGTTTTGCTCTTGTTGCCCAGGCTGGAGTGCAATGGTGCGATCTTGGCTCACTGCA
>NW_012120351.1:7388-7669 GCF_000951035.1 Colobus angolensis palliatus | reverse complement strand
ATATATATACATACACACAATGATACATATTTAACCATACCTAATCAAATATATTCACACTACTATTGTGTTTAACAAGCTGTTGTATTTGTTAGATTGAGAATAAAATTACCTAGATTAGCCACTAAAAAGGTAAAAAAAAAAAAGATACGCTAAGAAACAAGATGAACTGATATAAAGTGCTCGAAACAGCAAAAGGTAGAAAATGAGTGAAATACAAAAATAGGAACAAAGACAAATCAACAAATAAAGTTAGTAATAAATTTTGGTAGATTTTTAAT
>NW_012120351.1:0-4378 GCF_000951035.1 Colobus angolensis palliatus | reverse complement strand
AGTGTAAATTAGTTCAACCATTGTGGAAGACAGTGTGGTGATTCCTAAAAGACCTAAAGACAGAACTTCCATTTGACCCAACAATCCCATTTCTAAGTATATATCCAAAGGAATATAAATGATTCTGTTATAAAGACACATGAACACATATGTTCACTGCAGCACTATTCACAATAGCAAAAACATGCAATCAACCTAAATCGTCCATCAACGACAGACTGTATAAAGAAAATGTGGTACATATACACCATGGAATACTATGCAGCTACAAAGAGGAACCAGATGATGTCCTTTGCAGGGACATGAATGGAGCTGCAGTCCATTATCCTTAGCAAGGTAACACAGGAACAGAAAACCAAATACTGCATGTTCTCACTTACAGGTGGGAGCTAAATGATGAGAACACATGGACACATAGAGGGGAACGACACACTCAGAGTTCCTGAAACCATCGGTCAGGTTTCCGACGAATGGGGCAATCAGACACACAAGCACACCAAGGCTTAACCATTCAGGCCACTGGAAGGGAAAGAAACTACCCAGAAATGCCACCTGCTTCCAGCGAGCTGATCCCATGACTGGGGCTCTAGGGAATTTCCCTTTACCTGCCTAGATGTCTTTGTCTTGGGGAACTTCCTTTCTCTTCTTGCCACTGCACCAGCTGCCTACTATACTTCCTACCACAGGGCAAGTGACAACTAAATAGGCTGACAGCCTTCAGAGCTGAGTAAGGCCACCGGAATACATCCTGAACTGCCTCTGCCTGTTCTGTGATGTCACCTGAACTCTGCTCTGTTTAGACATAGCTGATTGTGGCGTCATCTGGGTGTGTATAGTATCTGTATCTAAGTCAAGACCCGGGCTTTGCTTCACTTGGAGTCAGCTGATTGGCGGGAGGGCATCTGAAATTGAGATGAGGTTTCAGGACTTTTACCCAGCCCTTTGGTGAGGATCTGTTCAGGCCTGTGCAGTCTGAATCTGCAATTGTATAAGTGTGCAAAATCTACATTTAGGCCCTCATCTCTGTCTCTCTCTCCTCCTCCTCCTTTCCTCTGCAAGGTGATCTGCAGAAGCCCCACTCCATCCGGGATCCAGCCCTGGAGGAAAACAGCCTCACTGCCCTAGCAGGGGTCACTCTTTTTAGGACCCTGGAGTAGTTCTCACAACTGTGCCAGTTTTTATGGAGAAAGGAAGCATGTGAACTATTCCATAGGTTATCTAAAGGGCTTGCCACCATGCTTATGGTGCTTAATATTGTTTATGTGAAACAAAAAGCTTACCAGCATACGGAATAAGTGTTTAGGCAGCCCTGACTCCAACCCCTCTGCCCTCTTTGTCTGCCTAATTTACCATTTAATTTGTTGCCATTTGGTTACCCTCTACTAGGGTACTAAGTACAGCAGAACGTGGACTGGGGATGAAGTTGATGTGCTGGTGGACCGGGGTAGGGGGTCGTTGGCGGGGGAATGCTGTGCTAGCTGCTGCTAATCACCAGCCTGCCCAAGGAGTTTCTTCTCTGATCTCTTTGGCTGTCCCAGCTGTGTGGTGAGATTTGCACAAGTGTTCCTTTTAGGACCATGGGTGGTATTAAGTGCACTGCTTATATGAAGCTAGAAAAGTCTTTCCGACCCTGGAGTTCTGGCTGAAGGCTATGAGCAGTGCAGAACAGAAGAGAGACAACAAATAAAAGTTGTCATCACTGTTTCAATGGGGGTGAGCAGTATGGATATAGAAATCAAGCCGGGAGGGGAAACAAGGTCTCCATCCCCTCTGGGAAGCCCCTGGAGCATATCCCAGCTAACTGTAGAGCCTAGAGCTGTGAGCCCATGACTAAGAGAAAAATGGTCTATTATTGCAGTGCTGTTTGGACTGTGGACAAGTTAGGTTATAAATTTTGACCTCTGAATGGATGTAACCAATAGTAGTCTTTAATGCAGTTAGACTCATTTTGTCAGAGGTCTGGAAAATTAGAAAAAAAATACCATATGTCCAAGCCTTCAAGCTTTTCGAAAATCAGGATTCATACCATGAGGGAAGATGCCAGCTGCTAGCTGTACCAAAGGACAGAATGGAAAAAAGGCTCTTTACAAGCCAGAGAGCCAAACTCAGGCAGAAAGGAATGAAGAAGAATTAGGACTTTTAAATGTCCTACACCCAGCTGTTTTAGCAGCTCCAACCACCACAGCCAGAATGCACCTGGCCTCTGCTCCACCCCAACAGCTCCCACTGCAGTACTGCCATATGAGGCCTTTAGCGCTGGCCTCTACATTGACCTTGATGCTACCAAGTGAGGCATCAGACCAATAAGAGGAAGCTACTCTGCCACCTCAGTATAATGGGAGAACAGAGATGGCCTCTCTCTCCAGTGCTTGTCAGGGTACATGGTTTAGCAAGAAGGGCCATGGCAGGAGCAAGGGAATTCCCATTTACAAGGATGGCCATGGGTGGCTTGGATGTGAGTGGGCAACCTGTCAGACATGACCGGACATCCAGCCCATTTTCAACATCTAACTGGTGAAACGGAAACTCTCCACCTTATAGAATGGATCCCCAGAAAATGACTGATCGCTCTGTGTCTGTCTGTGCTACCCACCAGTGTACTTGAGCAGATGTGTAGTCTCTCCTAAATACGCTTCTGACTGCAGACAAAAGAAGATCAAGAGTCTTGGTGCCTCCATGGAACAAATCCAAATACCCCAAACCTGAAGGGACCATTCTGGATGCAAACCCTAATTGGGGCTCCAATTGATAAAGGGACATGGCCCATCTGGAATATTCACAAACATTCATCCTGATTCGACTCAGGAAGGGGGTACCAAAACAGGAAGCCTCACTAGGAATGACCCCTTCCCAGCTGGAGAGACAAAGAAACAGAAGATGCAACCATAAATGTGGAAAGAACAAGGAGGCTTCTGCATCAGAAAAATCGAGGCAAGCCTCTGGAACACAGCCAGTGAGCCTAGTGTAAGGAGAAAGGTCACTGAAAGGATGACTGTCCCAAAAGAAAGGAACAAGGGGCCAGAAAAAGGAGGAATATGACAAAGAAAAAGTCCACAGGCAAATAATGGAGCAGGGTCACTGCTCTGACTATGGACAGGGATGCCTGGGGGCTCTTCTTAATCCCTCAGAGACAATTAAAATTTCCCCAAAGGAACCCTGGGTATGACTGACAGTGAGGAAAAAGTTATTTGATTTCCTGGTTGATACTGGGCAAACTATTCAGTTCAAAGCAAAAAGCACCAAAATGATTGTACCTGTGATAGGAGTTGCAAGAAGAATGCAACAAAAGGCGTTCCTACAACCTTTAGCATGCAAACTAAAACGTCTGGACCTGAGGCACTGCTATTTCCATATGCCAGAATGCCCAATTCCCTTGCTGCGAAAAGACCTATTATGCAAATTAAATACTCAAGTAATTTCTCCCCAGAGAAACAACTACGGCTACAGGTCCTGCTAGAGCAAGCCACTAAGATGCAACTAAGATATTCTTCACTTGCCTTAAGAAGAAAGAATTTTCCCTCCGAAGTCTATGAGAGAATGGGTAATTGTGAATAGGCAGATAGAATCCCAGGAAAAACAAGAAATACACAGTGAGTGCATATAGAAAAAACAAAGAAGGGGCTACTGTGCCCCGGGTGGGGGTTGGGGGGAGGCAAATAAAAAAACAATCAGTATACATTAATAAAGGAACCCTTAGAAGGAATAAAGGCAGTCTTGCAAAACTTTGAGTAGATGGATTGATTCATCCTTGCAGATCCCCATATCATAGCCCTATTGTGCCTGCAAGGAAGCTACACTTCAACAAATATCAATTTGCCCAAGACGTGGGAGCCGTTAATAAAACAGTCTTGGATATTCACCCAATGGTGTCTAACCCATACACTCTACTGACTGCTATATATAGATCTTATGAATGCTTTTCAGTGCTAGATCTAAAAGATGCTTTGTTCTGCCCTCCAATTGAAGAAAAGACCCAACAATTATTATTATTTTTTTAAATGACAGAATCCAGAGACTAAAACAACCTTTCAATACTGTTGGACGGTGGGGCCTCAATGTGTTAAAAAAACGCACCAACAATTTTTGGGGAAATACTGGCAAAAGACTTAGGAGACCTACAACAAGATTAAGGAGTCTGGCTACAACACATAGATAATTAATACCAGCCACAACTAAAGGAAATGCTTAGCTGAGGTCATCTTAGTTCTAAATCACCTGGTACAATAGGGATACAAAGTATTTCCAAGAAGGCCCAAATATGTAAGTAGAAAGTAACCTGTCTTGACTTTAGGTTAAAACAAGGCCAAAGGAACCTGGTCTGGTCAAAAACAGGCAATAGCAGCCAGAAAGCCCCAGAGAATGGGGGCAACCGCGGAGA
>NW_012120350.1:6367-6688 GCF_000951035.1 Colobus angolensis palliatus | reverse complement strand
ACTTGTGAGCAGGTGTAAGGTGAAGGTGCCACCGCCCAGGTAGAAGACCCAGGAAAACTTGGCCTCTGTGAAACAGGGTGATACGGTCAGGTTTTGTGTCCCTACCCAAATCTCATCTTGAATTGTATCCCCATAATCCCCACATGGCTAGGTAGAGTCTGGGTGGAGGTAATTGAATCACGGGGCGGGTTCCCCCATGCTGTTCTTGTGATAGTGAGGTTTCACGAGAGATGGTGGATTTTTAAGGGGCTCTTCCTGCCTTCGCTTGGCACTTCTTCCTGCCACCCTGTGAAGACGGTACCTTGCTTTCCCTTCGCCTTC
>NW_012120350.1:0-1037 GCF_000951035.1 Colobus angolensis palliatus | reverse complement strand
CCGGCTACTTTTTTTTTGTATTTTTAGTAGAGACAGGGTTTCTCCAAGTTGGTCAAGCTGATCTCAAACTCCCGACCTCAGGTGATCCATCCGCTTCAGCCTCCCAACGTGCTAGGATTACAGGCGTGAGCCACCGTGCCTGGCCAGCCATGGCCATCTCTTAAGAGCACAAAGGCAAGGCAGCCTTGGCCTTGAAGATGGCATTGCTCACAGGACCTCCACCTGCTTTCTCAACCAGATGTGGTCTGTGGTTGCCAGAGGAAAACCCCAGGCCTCCTTCTGAAGCTTTTCCTGAGAGCTCTGTGAAAGGAACATCTTGGGGCCCCCAAATTACCGAGCTCAAGGGAAAAGTCAGGCTGCGAATAGCTCAGGGCAAACCTGCCTCTCATTCTATTCAAATTCATCCCTCTGCTCACTGAGATAGATGCATAGCTGATTGCCTCCTTTGGAAAGACTTATCAGAAACTCAAAAGAGGCCAGTACAGCGGCTCACACCTGTAATCCCAGCACTTTAGGAGGCCTAGGCAGGTGGACCACCTGAGGTCATGAGTTTGAGACCAGCCGGGCCAGCATAATGAAACCCCATCTCTTCTAAAAATACAAAAATTAGCCGGGTGCGGCAGTGCACGCCTGTAATCCCAGCTACTCAGGAGACTGAGGGAGGAGAATCACTTGAACACAGGAGGTGGAGGTTGCAGTAAACCGAGACTGTGCCACCGCACTCTAGCCTGGGCAACAGAGTTACACTCCATCTAGGAAAACAAAAGAAACTCAAAAGAATGCAACGATTTGTCTCTCACCTACCTGTAACCTGGAAGCCCCCTCCCTGCTTTGAGTTGTCCCCACCTTTCTGGAAGAACCAATGTACTTCTTTTTTTTTTTTTTTTTTTTTTTTTGAGGCGGAGTCTCGCTCTATCGCCCAGGCTGGAGTGCAGTGGCCGGATCTCAGCTCACTGCAAGCTCCGCCTCCCGAGTTCACGCCATTCTCCTGCCTCAGCCTCTGGAGTAGCTGGGACTACAGACGCCCGCCACCTCGC
>NW_012120349.1:2807-4340 GCF_000951035.1 Colobus angolensis palliatus | reverse complement strand
ATCAATCAATCAATTAGTTGAATTAAACAATATCAGTCAAGAAAAGAAATGGATAAGAGAGTGAGACCCTACTCAAAATCAATCAGTGAATTAATTAATTAAATAATATCAGCCAAGAAAAGAAATGGAGAGTGAGACCCTACTCAAAATTAATCAATCAATTAACTAATTAAATAATATCAGCCAAGAACAGAAATGGATAAGAGAGTGAGACCCTACTCAAAATCAACCAATCAATTAATTAAATAATATCAGCCAAGAAAAGAAATGGATAAGAGAGTGAGACCCTGCCTCAACACCAATCATCGATTAATATCAGCCAAGAAAAGAGATGCCTAAGACAGCATGACACTGTGCCTCAAAATCAGTGAATTAATTAAAGTAAATAATATCAGCCAAGAAAAGGGATGTATGAGAGACCGAGACCCTGCTCAAAACCAACCAATTAATTAAATAAATAATACCAGCCAAGTAAAGAGACGTGTAAAACAGAGACCGTACCTCAAAATCAATCAATCAATTAAATAATACCAGGCGAGAAAAGAGATGTATGGGAGAGTGAGACCCCTGCTTGAAACCAATCAATTATTAAATTGAAAATAATATCCGTCAAGGAAAAAGAGGCATAAAACAGATACCCTACCTCCAAATCAATCCATCAATCAATTAATAACTTCAATACTTTCAGCCAAGAAAAGAGATATATGAGAGATCGAGACCCTGCTCAAAACCAACCAATTAATTAAATAAATAAATAATATCAGCCAGGTAAAGAGACGTGTAAAACAGAGACCCTACCTCAAAATCAATCAATCAATTAAATAATAGCAGGCGAGAAAAGAGATGTATGAGAGAGTGAGACCCCTGCTCGAAACCAATCAATTATTAAATAAATAATATCCGTCAAGGAAAGAGATGCATAAAACAGAGACCCGACCTCAAAATCAATCCATCCATCAATTAATGAAGTTAAATAATATCAGCCAAGAAAAGAGATGCCTAAGACACAGGGAGTGAAAGTCAATGAATTAATTAATTTAATTCAGTAATATCAGCCAAGCAAAGAGATGTAGAAGAGAGAGTCAAGGAGGAACTGAGACCCACAGCTTCCATTGTCCTCTCCCGAAGGACTTGTGGGTGCTGTTCCCTCCTCTTGGCATCAATGTGTGATGACAGAGGTCAAGTCGTGCCCACCAAGAAGCCTTATCAGAACCTCAAGTGTCTGGAGTTTTACCTGGGTCCCCACCCCTTTCTGCCTCTGGCACTGAGCTTTACTCTCCAGCACCTCCTGGAGGTTGAAACTGATACTGCATGTCCCAAGACGCCCACCATAAATTGCCTTGCTGGACCCTCCGGGGGGGCCAAACCCCGCTTAAGATGACCACATCTGACTAATTTCTGTATTTTTTTTTTTTTTAAGAGACGGACTCTTGCTATGTTGCCTAGGCTGGTCCTAAATTCCTGGGCTCCAGCAATCCTTCCAAGAAAAGAGGTAGATGTCTATTTGGGAATGGTTACTCTTTTTTTTTTTTT
>NW_012120349.1:0-817 GCF_000951035.1 Colobus angolensis palliatus | reverse complement strand
AGACCAGCCTGGGCATCATAGCAAGACCCCATCTTTATGAAAGGAAGAAAGGAAGAAAGGAAGGAAGGAAGGAAGGAAGGAGAGAAAGAAAGAAAAAGAAAGAAAGAAAGAAAGAAAGAAAGAAAGAAAGAAAGAAAGAAAGAAAGAAAGAAAGAAAGAAAGAAAGAAAAGAAAAAGAGAGAGAGAGAAGGAAGGAAGGAAGGAAGAAGGAAGGAAGGAAGGAAGAGAGAGAGAAAGAAAGAAAGAAAGGGAGGGAGGAAGGGGAGAAAGAAAGAAAGAAAGAGAGAGAGAAAGAAAAGAAAGAAAGAAAGGAAAAGAAAGAGAGAAAGAAGGAAGGAGAGAAAGAAAGAAAGAAGGAAAAGAAAGAGAGAAGGAAGGAAG
The DNA here is from genome assembly GCF_000951035.1 of Colobus angolensis palliatus. Taxonomy (NCBI): domain Eukaryota; kingdom Metazoa; phylum Chordata; class Mammalia; order Primates; family Cercopithecidae; genus Colobus; species Colobus angolensis. The sequence continues at coordinate 436 of NW_012120349.1, read as the reverse complement.
GAAGGAAGGGAGGGAGGGAGGGAGGGAGAGAGAGAGAAAGAAAGAAAATCCCAGAGATAAAGGCTTTGTATCTCGGCCAAATAATAAAACCTCTTCCTTCTTTAATCCAGTGTCTGAGGAGTTTTGTCTGCGGCTGGTCCTGCTACATGGGAACTGAGCTGGCACTTGAGTTTTAGAAGGACAGAAACATGGAAAGTATAGCAATCCTCTCACACAGGCTGCTCCCTTCAGAGGGGGCATGAATAATGCGTTATACATTATCATTATTTATTTATTTATTTACTGGAGACAGAGTCTCGCTCTTGTTGCCCAGGCTGGAGTGCAGTGGCGTGATCTCGGCTCGCGACCTCCGCCTCCCAGGTTCAAGTGATTCTCCTGCCTCAGCCTCCTGAGTAGCTGGGACTACAGGCACCCGCTAGTTTTTCGTCTTTTTAAT
>NW_012120348.1:1855-3261 GCF_000951035.1 Colobus angolensis palliatus | reverse complement strand
CTTGAACCGGGGAGGCAGAGGTTGCAGTAAGCTGAGATTGCACCATTGCACTCCAGCCTGGGCAACAAGAGCGAAACTCATCTCAAAAAAAAAAAATTATTTTGCTAAATGAGAGAAGCTAGATACAAATGAGTATACGTTGTATGACTGCACTTATGTGAAATTTCTAGAAAAAGCAAAACTGTAGAGATGGAAAGAAAATCAGTGTGTGCTTAAGATTGAGCAGAGGGCAGATTGAACATGAACACAAAGAAACTTCAGAGGACAATGGAAGAGTTCTAAAAGTGAATTGTAGTGATGGTTGTGCAACTGTATAAACGTAGTAAAAATCATCGAAGAATAATCCACTTACAATGAGTAAATCATACAACATATAATTATACCTCAATAAAACTGTGAAGAAAAACCTTATTGGTTACTACTAAAACAGAAGTAGAATCTATAACCCCTAAACAGTTAAAATAAAAATCAAATTAATAGATTTAACTACTCTAACAAAAAACGAAATAGGGAGAAAAACAATAAAAGAAAAACACACATAGTAAATGCAAAATAAAGTGGTAAGCTTGGGTGCAGTGGCTCACGCCTGTAACCTCAGCACTTCGGGAGGCCAAGGCAGGCAGATCACTTGAGGCCAGGAGTTTGAGAACAGCGTGGCCAACTTGGCAAAACCCCATCTCTGCTAATAATACAAAAATTAGCAGGCATAGTGGCGCACTCCTGCAATCCCAGCTACTCGGGAGACTGAGGCAGGAGAATCCCCTGAACCCAGGAGGCGGAGGTTGCAGTGAGCCGAGATCGCGCTATTGTACTCCAGCCTGGGTGACAGTTCATAACTCCATCTCAAAATAAATAAATAAAGTGGTAAGATTTGTCCACACTTATCATAACTGCAAACATTGTAAATAAATATTTGCTGATTTTAAAAAATCTTTAAAAAAATTAACTTTTTACTGAATTTCTAAGATACATCTTTATTTAAAAAACATCACAGATTGGAGCTCAAGGAGATGGCACAGCCCAGAATGTGGCTTTGAGAATGGGCTGTTGGAATGATTGAAGGAAGTCAAGAAACTTCAAGATCAAGACTGAATATCAGGCTGGGCGTGATGGCTCACACCTATAATCCCAACACTTTGGGAGGCCTGGGCAGGAGGGTTGCTTGAGTCCAGAGTTCAAGACCAGCCTGGGCAACCTGGCAAAACCCCGTCTCTACAAAATATTAAAAAATTAGCTGGGTGTGGTGGCTTGTGCCTATAGTTCTAGCTACTCAGGGGGCTGAGGCAGGAAGACTGATTGAGCTTGTGGGAGGTCAAGGCTATAGTGAGCCAGATCATGCCACTGCACTCCAGCCAGAGCAACAGAGACAGACCCTGTCTCAAAGAAGGAAGGAATAAAACAAGGAA
>NW_012120348.1:0-990 GCF_000951035.1 Colobus angolensis palliatus | reverse complement strand
AAATAAAAACAAAAACAAAAAACCACACACACACAAAAGGAAGGAAGGAAGGAAGGAAGGAAGGAAGGAAGGAAGGAAGGAAGGAAGGAAGGAAGTAAGGAAAGAGAAGGAAGGAGAAAAAAGGAAAAAGATCGAATATCAATGTTGAAACTATCTAGAATGATTATGAAATTATGGATAGACAGTAAGATTGAGGAGCATTTCCTGAGAGATTGCGTAATGACAATGCTGTTGAGTGATGGAGGATGAAAACAATGGTGTGAACCTTGAAGAAGAAAGTGATTTTACACAGGAGAGGAAGAATAAAAGTCTAAAATTGACAAAGAAACAAAAAAAAAAGGAGATTGATGACCCCTTCTCTGTGGCGTTTGTTTCATAGGGTGTGAGAGGCTGAACAACGTATTGTCAGTGGCTTGTAGACAAAGTGTGGTAAGAGGGCAGCCAGTGAAGTCAAGAGCAGGGCGAGGCACATTCAGGGGAAAACTGAGATAGAGAATATGTAAGAGTTAGGTTTGTATCTGGTTGTATGTAATAGAGTCATGACCTAGAGCGAATTAATCAAATAGGGAGTTTCCTGACCTTACAAAATAAAAAGTCTGAGAATAAGCATTTCAGGGTTCGCACTGCAGTTTCCTGAGATCATCAGGGAAGCATACTGCTTGCTTCCTGTGATACCATTCTTAACATGTGGCTTTCAATTTTATGGTACCAAGATGGTTTCTGTAAAGCCAAGCATCATGTTCTAGATATGGACAGGAAGAAGAGATGGAGAAAAGGGCAAAGTGTGTGCCTACTTGACTCTGCCTCCCTCCCCGTCCTCCCCACCTCCACCGTTTTTTTTTTTTTTTTTTTTTGCGTACAAAGGTTCCAAGCAACAGGACCAAGAACCAGGGCCTTCAGGTCCTGAATATCTTTGCTAATTTTCTGTCTTGATGATCTAATACTGTCAATAGGGTATGCAAGTCTCCCACGGTTTTTTTTTTTTTTTTT
>NW_012120347.1:3522-6585 GCF_000951035.1 Colobus angolensis palliatus | reverse complement strand
CCTGGCAGAGACACAACAAAAAAAACAAACTTCAGGCCAATATTCTAGATGAACATCAGTGCAAAAATCCTCAAAAAAATACTTGCAAACTGAATCTAGCAGCACATCAAAAAGCTTATGAAACATGATAAAATAGGCTTCATTCCCAGGATGCAAGGTTGATTCAACATACTCAAATCAATAAATGTGACTCATCAAATAAACAGATCTAAAGACAAAAGCCACATAATTATCTCAATAGACACAGAAAAGGCTTTTGATAACACGCACCATCTCTTCATGTTAAAAACTCTCAATAAACAAGGTACCGAAGGAACATATTTCAAAATAATAAGAGCCATCTATGACAAACCCATAGCCTACATTATACTGAATAGGCAAAAGCTGGAAGCAGTTTCCCCTTGAAAACTAGCACCAGGATGCCCTCTCTTGCCACTTCCATTCAATGTAGTATCAGAAGTCCTAGCCAGAGCAATCAGAAAACAGAAATAAACAAAGGGCATCCAAATAGGAAGAGGGGAAGTCAAACTATCTGTTTGCAAATGACATGATTTTATATCTAGAAAACCCCACAGTCTTAGCCCAAAGGCTCCTTCAGCTGATAAGCAACTTCAGCAAAGTTTCAGGATACAAAATCAAAGTACAAAAATCATCAGCATTCCTGTATACCAACAACAACCAAACTGAGAGCCAAATCAGAAAGGCTATCCCATTCACAAGTGCCACAAAAATAAAATACCTAAAAATACAGCTAACCAAGGAGGTGAAAGATCTCTACAATGAGAATTACAAAACAGTCCTCAAAGAAATCAGAGAAAACACAAACAAATGGAAAAACATCCCATGCTCATGGATAGAAAGAGTCTATATCATTAAAATGGCTACACTGCCCAAAGTAATTTATAGATTCAATGCTATTCCTATCAAACCACCAATGACATTCTTCACAGAACTAGAACAAATTATTTTAAAATGTATATGGAACTAAAAAAGAGCCTGAATAACCAAGGTAATCCTAAACAAAAAGAACAAAGCTGGAGGAATTGTGTTACCTAACTTCAAACTACACTACAGGCAACAGCGACCAAAACAGCTTGGTATTGGTACAAAAACAGGCACATAGACCAATGGAACAGAATAGGGAGCCCATATCAGAAATAAGGTTGCGTATCTACAAGCACGTGATTTTTGACAAAGAAACTATCAATAGAGTAAAAAGACAACCTACAGAATGGGAGAAAATATTTGGAAACCATGCATCTGACAAAGAGCTAATATTCAGCATCTAAAGGAGCTCAAAGAAATTTACCAGAGAAAAACAAACAACCCCATTAAAATGGGGGCTCATGGTCCTGCAGGCTGTACAAGCACAGTGCCAGCATCTGTTCAGTTTCTGGTGAGGCCTCAGGAGGCTTAGTCATGGCAGAGGGCAAAGCAGGAGCCTGTGTATCACATGCAAGAGAGGGGGAGGAGGTACCAGGTTCTTTTAAACAACCAGCTCTTCAAGTGAATTCATTACCACATGGACGGCACCAAGCCATTCATGAGGGATCCAGCACCATGATCCAAACACCTCCCAACATTCCCCACCTCCAACACTGGGGATCATATTTCAACATGAGATTTGGAGGGAGGGGACAAATGTCCAAACCATATCACTTTCTCAACCACCAGACTACATAAACTTCTTAAAACAAGACTATATCTTCTTAACTTTGGTATCCCATTTCCCAGGCTAGTGGCTGGCACAGAGAAATTATGAAGTTATTTACGAGATCCCAAAGTATAATCTACAAACTTCTGAGGGAGTCCTGATATTCTTTCAGGTGGTGTGCAACATCAAAACTATTTTCATAACAATAAAACATTATATGTCATTTTTGCTATACTGACATTTGTACTAAAAGTGCAAAATCTTTGACACTTTAGGAAATCAGGCTGGGTGCGGTGGCTCACGCCTGTAATCCCAGCACTTTGGGAGGCTGAAGTGGGTGGATCACCTGAGGTCAGGAGTTCGAGACCAGCCTAGCCAACATGTTGAAACCTCACCTGTACTAAAAATACAAAAATTAGCTGGGCATGGTGGCAGGCGCCTATAATCCCAGTTACTCAGGAGGTGGAGGCAGGAGAATAGCTTGAACCCAGGAGACAGAGGTTGTAGTGAGCCAAGATCATGCCACTGCCTTCTACCCTGGGCGACAGAGCAAGCGTCCGCCTCCAAAACAAAAAACAAAAAACAAGAAGTTATGTTAGTTTTCCATTGCTGCTATAATAAATCACCACAAATTTATTGGCATAAAAACACAAAATTGTTATCTTACAGTTTTCTAAGTCAGAAATCTGAAACAGGTCTCACAAAGCTAAGATCAAGTGGTGAGCGGAGCTTCATTCCTTTTTGGAGATTCTGGGGATAAATCATTGTTTCTTTTGCATGTTCCAGCTTTAGAGGCTGCCCTCATTCCTTGACTTGTGGCCCACTTCCTCCATTTTCTAGCTAGCTAAGCGGGTTGTCTTTTTCCCACTGCATTATTCAGAATTCTTTTTCACCTCCCTCTTCCACTTTTGAGAACCCTTGTAATTACACTGAGACCACTTGGATAATCCATGATAATCTCACTATATTAAGGTAAACTGATTAGCAACCTTAATTCCACTTGTAACCTTAATTCCCCTTGGCCATGTAACATAACATAGTCACAGGTTCTATAGATTAGGATGTAGGTATCTCATGGAGGCCGTTATCCTGCATACCACAGTACTCATTGTATTTTTTCACCGTTACACACTCAGAATAGTGCCAGGTTTGCTTATGTCTTTGATAGGAAGTAAAAATTACTACTTATTTATTTATTTATTTATTGAGACAGAGTCTCACTCTGTTGCCCAGGAGGGAGTGCAGTGTTGCAATCTCTGCTCACTGCAACCTCTACGTGCCAAGTTCAAGTAATTCTCATGCCTCAGCCTTCCAAGTAACTGGGATTACAGGTGCATGCCACCACACCTGGCTAATTTGTGTGTGTGTGTGTGTGTGTGCGTGCGTGTGTGTGTGTGTGTATATATATA
>NW_012120347.1:0-1886 GCF_000951035.1 Colobus angolensis palliatus | reverse complement strand
GGCCAACATGGTGAAACCCCGTCTCTACTAAAAATACAAAAATTAGCTGGGCATGGTGGCGCATGCCTGTAATCCCAGCTACTCGGGAGGCTGAGACTCGAGAATTGCTTGAACCTGGGAGGCAAAGGTTGCAGTGAGCCGAGATTGTGCCACTGCACTCCAACCTTCCAGCCTAGGTGACAGAGCAAGACTGTCTCAAAAATCCCAGCTACTCGGGAGGCTGAGACTCGAGAATTGCTTGAACCTGGGAGGCAAAGGTTGCAGTGAGCCGAGATTGTGCCACTGCACTCCAACCTTCCAGCCTAGGTGACAGAGCAAGACTGTCTCAAAAAAAAAAAAAAAAAATGTCGTGACATAGGGCTAGGTGCAGGGGCTCACACCTGTAATCCTAGCACTTTGGGAGGTTGAGGAAGGTGGATTGCCTGAGCTCAGTGTGCAAGACCAGCCTGGGCAACATGGTGAAACCCCATCTCTACTAAAATACAAAAAAAATTAGCTGGGCGTGGCAGTGTGTGCCTGTAGTCCCAGCTACTCGGGAGGCTGAGACTCGAGAATTGCTTGAACCTGGGAGGCAAAGGTTGCAGTGAGCCGAGATTGTGCCACTGCACTCCAACCTTCCAGCCTAGGTGACAGAGCAAGACTGTCTCAAAAAAAAAAAAAAAAAATGTCGTGACATAGGGCTAGGTGCAGGGGCTCACACCTGTAATCCTAGCACTTTGGGAGGTTGAGGAAGGTGGATTGCCTGAGCTCAGTGTGCAAGACCAGCCTGGGCAACATGGTGAAACCCCATCTCTACTAAAATACAAAAAAAATTAGCTGGGCGTGGCAGTGTGTGCCTGTAGTCCCAGCTACTCGGGAGGCTGAGACAGAAGAATTGCTTGAACCTGGGAGGCGGAGGTTGCAGTGAGCCGAGATAGTTCCACTGCACTCCAGTCTGGGCGACAGAGTGAGACTCCATCTCCAAAAACATAAAAAATAAAAAAGATTTAAAAAAAAGTTATGACACAATGAAGCACAAAATATTCGTCTGTATTACAAAAATTCAGACCTCCTCAGTATAATGCTCTTCAAAATGAGTTCCTATCACTGCTCAGTTTAAACTCTAAAGTGTTGAATTAACTGTGCTCCCTGGAAGGAAAATGGACAGTAAACTGGTAGTGTGGCATAACTGCTAGCTGCTAGAAACAACTGCAGCTGTACAACCTCCCTGATACCCCATGGCTAGGGTCAGGGAAGTGATCTTTTGGGTAAATCTTAGCAAACACATAACAAAAGTGACAGAAAAGCACTACCGTATTACTCAACTGGAATAACTGTATGCCCTACTAAGTAGAGCAAACAAGAAGCCTTTTCCAGGAAGCATGATAAAAAGAAAAAGCTCTAAATTTAGATTCTTAAGACCTAGCCTCTGGTTCAAGTCACATGTTTCCTGAGTTATCCATTATGTTAAATCGCCTCTTTAATCTTCATTTCCTCGTGTATGATAGTTAATCTAAATTAGTTGTTTTCTAAATCAGCTGTGTTTCCCAGTAACAAATACATTTTATATCCCCAATCCTGAAACCACATGTATCTGAAACAAAAATACAGGCTATGACTCACCAAATTGATGGCTTATAACCTGCCATTTGAAAACTATTGAAATTATGAATCTCTACGTTTACTTATTAAAAATGACAAAAAGGTGGTAGAGGTTGGGGGGAAGGATCCTATGAAACTATATTTTTACCTTTGTGGCTACAGAGGTATCTTTGGTAAAGAAGCAAATAGACATTTAAGTGTTAGGCTAACATTCTAACCATGGATCCCAAAGTACGGGGATTACAGGCATGAGGCCGGGCGTGGTGCCTCATGCCTATAATCCCAGCACTTTGGGAGGCCAAGGC
>NW_012120346.1:6566-10784 GCF_000951035.1 Colobus angolensis palliatus | reverse complement strand
TTAGCCAGGATGGTCTTGGTCTCCTGACCTAGTGATCCGCCGGCCTTGGCCTCCCGAAGTGCTGGGATTACAGGCGTGAGCCACCGTGCCTGGCCCGAGGAATGTTGACTTTCACAGGGACTGTGTTTTCACCACGATGTGGAGCTGAAAGTGATCTCCTGTGGAAGGGCCCTTGTGTCTGGGATTCCTGCCCTGTGGGACAGCAAGATGCTGTACTTTTGAGGTTGCTTTCAAATGGTGACTTGTTTTCTTATCAGAGGAAAGAAAATGGGGATGATGCCCACCTGAGTATCTTTCAGCAAATACTGGGCCTGAGGTCCTGAGGCTGGAGAGGGGCGTTTGCTGCTTTGGGCAAAAGTCCAGAATTCCTCAGCGGGACACCCTGGTTCAACACAGGAGAGTGGAACCTTTGTCTCTGCTTTCTCTTTAGTGCCACAGGCAAGAGCAGTTCTGACCGAGAATAATTTTGAGAGAACGAGCTTCTGCATGGGTATGAAAACAGTTATTTTGCAAAAGGGCAAAACTGAAAAAAAAAGTTGTTTTAAGGAGCATTGCACTTATAGAAATGTGTCGCCTAAAATCCTTTGTAACGGTTTGTGGGAATACTCCCAGCCACATTCTGAGAGGACTCTGGGTGAGAGTTTCCAAGGGGGATGTAAAAACCAACCCAGCCCTGCGAGCGTGCCCGGCCTACCCGGCAATGTCACAACACACAGCACTGAGCGCCCGAGGTGGGGCCCACGGGGACCCAGCCTGGCACTGCCGCTTCGTGTTAGGAGGGACAAGCCAAGAATTCATTCTCAGGGCAGCGGATGCCTCTGCCTGACCCCTTGGTTCCAGTACATTCTTTCAAATGCCGGATTCCGAAAGGAAAGATTTGCACTTGATTAAGAAGAAAAAAGAAGTCCACCCACCACTTCCTCAATTGTCACGGCTCTTTCACCACTGGGAATGATGAAGATTAAATAAAAATAGACGCAGTCATGATTTGTTACTTAGCGAGGAATACCAGGGCCACGCTCAAGCCGGCGCTCCACATGTCCAGGCTCGTCCCACTGGTCCCCACCCCTGCTCCTGCATCTGCACCACCCACTCTTTCCCGGCCTGAATCCCTGCTCAGAGACACTCTGAGAGCTCTCCTGGTCCTCCCTTTCTCCTTGCCCTTGGAAAAATGGAGACGCAGCTGCAAATGCCCCATCTCAGTGATGGGGTCATGGCAGGGGAAGACGGTCAGGGCCACGTTTTCAGGGAATCTCAGTGCCTTCACACTGGTTCTGTGATGGTTGGCTCAGAACATACGCTCCTTCTTGATCTTATGGAAACGCTACTAGTTACCTGCCAACTTGGTGTCCTGCCGCACTGTGTGGTCACCAAGATTAAGCAAGGGCTGGGAAGCTGAGTGAGCAGCAGACTGGAGGCCCAGGTGCTTGGCTATGCACAGGCTGTGTGCCCTGGGCAGTATGAGCAGCCTCTCCGGGCTTTCATTTCTGCATCTTTAAAATGGGTGTAGGAATCCCAGCCCTCCTTAACTCACCCCGTGAACTGGTAGCGGACCGTGCGCCAACAGCGACCGCAGCTGCTATGTGCAGAAGGCCTGAATAGCGCCAAGGCCTGTGTGTTGAGTTCCATCCACCCCTGACTTGAACTGGGGAGCCCGAGGCACAGAGAGGAGAAAGAACTTGCCCCAGTGGGGAAATCAGAGTCAGGATTTCAACCCAGGCAGTTTAACGAGGGAGCCGTGTGGTGGACCAGAACTTTCTGCATGGATAGACACATGCTATCATCTGTTTGTCCAACACAGCATCTGAATTCTGAACTTTAATTTTAATTTAAATATAAGCAACACATGGCTTCCTGAAGGCACAGTGCAGTTGAGATCCTTGTGCGGCACCATCTGCCTTAACTTTCTGTGATAAATGGGAAATGACCCATGCCCGCGCTGTCCAAGTGGAGCCACCGGCCGCCATGACACCTGAGCGCGTGATCCTTCACACGCTGGGATTGCAATCCATTTAAATGCGCATTGCATAGCTGCAGGTAGCTGGTGGCTGCCGCTGGGTGGCTCCAGTCCCGCTCATTAAACAGTGTGCACACCCGTCTGAGAAGGGCTTGTCTGGCCCTCACTGCGTTGTGTCCTGAAGATCCACTTACCTCTGTCTCTGTGGTTTTCGTTTTGGTGTGCAGTTCCCAGCAGGGCATATGGTCCACGGGAGGGGCTGAAGAAGTGTTTGCCAGTGAGCAGGCTGGATGCCTTGGTTTCAATACTCATTCACCAAATGTTGTGTTGATAATTCTGCAGCTGCCAGGCACAGTGCTGGGTACTGGGCAGATATGAGCCATGTATCTCTGGAGGGGGACATGGATGACCAAACAGCTGAATGTGGAATTACAGCCTGAAAGGAAAATACAGGGTGGCATTGGGGATGCAGTGGGGTGCCCACTTCAGACAGATGCCCGGGGGCGTTTTCTGAGGATCCACTTGAGGGTCCATTTAGGCTGCAGCCTAGAGGATGGGAGGAAGGGAGGAGTGGGGTTGGAGGGTGGGGAAGAGCTGTTCAGGAATGTGGAACAGCCAGTGCAAAGGCCCTAGGAAGGAAGGTGCTTGGTGTGTGTGAGGGAACCAGGAGGCCTGTGTGTCGGGAGGTGCAGTGCTGAGAGATGGGCTGGCTTGAGAGGGAATCAGGAGGCCTGTGTGTTGGGAGGTGTGGTACTGAGAGGTGAGCTGGCTTGCTCCATTCACTCCCTATTAGGGCCTTTTGCACAGCAGGGTTGGGAGCCTCACATTGTGTGTATCACCTATATACATATTGTCCAGGTCTTCAGGGGATGCTGAGCTGTTTTAATGATGTGATAGAAATCCTGGTTCCCATGGAAGACTCGAAAAGGATTGTTGTGTTACAGAGCGAGTCAGTTACCCAGCGGGGAAAGTGCAAAACCCACAGGCAGAAACTTCCCTGTAGCAAAATAATTCTTATATTTGACAAACATACATATGTAGCATTTACTGTGTGCTCAGTGTAGCTGTATGAACTCTAAATGAACCGGCTGAATCCTCCCAGCAGCCCCACAGGAAAAAGTACCACCATCATCGTCATTGTCAGCATAATCACCTTCCTCATCACCGCTACCATTGCCACGACTGTCACCATCACCCCCATCGTGACTGTCACCACCATCACCCTCACTGTCATCAACACCATCATCATCATCATTCCCATTTCACAGCTGGGGGAAGAGATGCTCAGAGAAGATAGCTAAGTTGCCTGAGGTTCATGTGACTGGCAGAATAATGCTGTCCGTCCTGCCCTGCAAAAAAGTCCCCACTCCAGAACTGTTAATGTGTCGTGGAAAAGGGACTTTGCAGATGGGATTACGTTAAGGATCTTGAGAGGAGGAAATTGCTCTGGGTTATATAGGTGGGCCATCACAAGGGTCTTTGTAAGAGGGAGGGAGGCAGCAAGTCAGAGTTAGAGATGGAGCTTGCGACGAGGTAAGTGGAGTCAGAGAGAGACTGGAAGATGCTGGCTTCGAAGGTAGAGGAAGAGGCCAAGAAATGTGGCGGCCTCTAGAAGCTGGGAAGGGCAAGAAAAGAGATTCTTCCGTCGGGGCGGAGCACAGCCCTGTGACACACTGACCAGCCCAGTGAGACCTGTGTCAGATTTCCGCCCTCCAGAACGGTCAGAGAATCCGCGCATGCTGTTCCAAGCTGCTAAACTTGTGGTCGTATGTTACGGCAGCCATAGGAGCCGAATGCCGAATGCAGTCTTGAAAAAAGGAGAATGGCCGGGCGCAGTGGCTCATGCCTGTAATCCCAGCACTTTGGGAGGCAGAGGCAGGAAGATCACTTGAGCTCAGGAGTTCAAGGCCAGCCTGGGCAATATAGTGAGATCTCGTCTCACTATACAAGGCTACATTACAAGAAAATGAAACTAGCCAGGCGTGGTGGTGTGCACCTATACTCCCAGCTACTTGGGAGGCTGATGTGGGAGAATCCCTTCAGCCCGGGAGTTGGAGGCTGCAGTGAGCTATGATTGCATCAGTGCACTCCAGCCTGGGTGACAGAGCAAGACCTTGTCTCAAAAAAAGAAAAAAAAAAAAAGGTAAGGGAGTAACTTTCAACCTGAAACCTCCTTCATAGCCCCGTGCCCCTCCTGGAGCAGCGATGGACTCACTGTGGCGCCGTGCGCAGCCCAGGACTTCCCTGAGTCTCCAGCTGTG
>NW_012120346.1:0-816 GCF_000951035.1 Colobus angolensis palliatus | reverse complement strand
AACTCCCCTCACCCCGGCTTCTTCCCAGCTCCTTCCCATCCATCCTCCTCTGGGACACCTAGGACCTTTGATTGCTACTAAGTCCATGCACTGCCTGTTGGGCTGCTGGATAAGCTGCAGAGTATCAGTGGGGTGGATGAATTTAAAACGGTGGCCTCGCAAGAATATGAGCCCACCATTGCACTCCTGGACACATACACCCCAAAATTCTCACCTGGAGTCCACTGGGGACGTGGATGATGGTGTTATGCGTGCTGGGGAGTGTGGGAGCCGTCTGACGCCCCTCAGTGAGGGGTGAGCTGTATGGTGGGCATACCCTGGTTATGCAGCAGCAGGATGAATTTTAAAAACAAAACATCAATTTAAAAAAGTAAAAAAGGGCCAGAATGAGAGGCCAATGCACTACCAACACCTGTATTTGCCAGAAATAAAATGCATGGATCATATGGGTGGTTACAAAAAACATGACAGAGTCCACAGCAGACCAAGTAGTTGTGAGTTTGCAGTCTGAGGGTATCTTCCAGTCTGAGGGGCCGAGACTCCAAGATTCCCACGTCCAGCAGACCTTCCCTCCAACACTCTTCATGGGGTGCAAGGGGGCTCCCCTTCTGTCAAGCCTCCCCCTTTCATTGTTATTGGTAATCTACAAATTGGCAATTTCATGTCATTTAACCATACAGAGTGTGATGTGTTTCTAGAATGGAGAATGCAGCAGTGAATATGAATGATTAGATCCACATGTAAAAACGAGATGATTCCTCACACTTGATACTTAGTAAGAGGAGCCAGATATGAGAGTCCACACACCATGATACG
>NW_012120345.1:6561-7750 GCF_000951035.1 Colobus angolensis palliatus | reverse complement strand
GCAACATAGTGAAACCCTGTCTCTACAAAAAATACAAAAATTAGCTGGGCATGGTGGTGCACACCTGTAGTCCCTGGTACGTGGGAGGCTGAGGTAGGAGGATCACTTGAGCCCAGGAGGTGGAGGCTGCAGTGAGCTTTGAATGCACCACTGCACTCCATCCTGGGCAACAGAGTGAGACCCTGTCTCAAAAACAAAGAAACAAAAAACAAAAACAACTTAATAGCTTAAGTTGGTGAAATAAGAAATAGAAGTTTCACAGTGATATTTAAAGCTACAAAGGCAAGCAACAGAACTAAAATAATAACTAGTAAAAATCCGAATGGAGTAATTTTTAAAAAGTTGGATAAGTTATGGAAGTAAATCCTTATTTTTCACACTGAGGAGTTAATAGAAATATATTATATATCAAGAAATAGTGATATGTGCATGTTCTTACTGATATGTGGGAGCTAAAAAAGTTGATCTCATGGAGGTAGATAGTAGAGTGGCAGGTACCAGAGGTTGGGAAGGGCATAGGGGAGGGGATAATAAAGAGAGGTGGATTAATGGGTACAAAAATATAGTCAGATAGAAGAAATAAGTTCTAGTGTTCAACACCATGGTGGGGTGAGTATAGTTATCAATAATTTACTGTATATTTAAAAATAGCTAAAAGAGAAGATTTGGAATCTTCTCAACATGAAGGAATAATAAATCTTTGAGGTAATGGATATCCCAAGTTACCCTGATATGATGATTACACATTGTATGCATGTATCAAAATATCACATGTACCCCATAAATATGAACAATTACTATATATCAATACAACTATAATAAATCGAAAGAAAAAAAGAATCACTCAAGATATGTAGGATACTATTAAGAAGGACTCATTTCAAGGGTCACTTCTGAGCTTTAGGATAACTCTAGACACTGTCCGCCACCCCACTTTTCTGTGATACACACATCAGGAAACACTACTTTAAATGCATTATCGTGGTTCACCCAGGCTGCCAAGTGAAGTGCTCCTGGAGACAGTCACAGGTGCCAATTATGAAGTTGGCACCTTCCTGATTATCCCACATCCTGATAAGGAAGACAGATGCTGTCACTTCCTGAAACCCCTGGCTGTACCCACCTGGGCCTCCTGACAACCACCAACTATCACTGAAGTACCGTTCATGGGGGCCAGGTTACTTCCAGA
>NW_012120345.1:0-1191 GCF_000951035.1 Colobus angolensis palliatus | reverse complement strand
GTGGGGGGAACAGTAACCTCCAAAGTCGGGAGGTTTAGGTTGGACAGAGCAACCTACAATCTTAACATTAAGTAATTTGGAAAACTACTTTAAAAATCTACGGTGAGGCTGGGCACAGTGGCTCATGCCTTCCAGTACTTTTGGGAGGCCGAGGTGGGCAGATCACTTGAGGCCAGGAGTTCAAGACCAGCCTGGCCAACATGACAAAACCCCATCGCTACTAAAAATACAAATATTAGCCGGGCGTGGTGGTGCATGTCTGTAATCCCAGCTACTTGGGAGGCTGAGGCAGGAAATCACTTGAACCCAGGAAGCAGATGTTGCAGTGAGCCGAGATGGTACATCATTGCATTCCAGCCTGGGCGACAGAGCAAGGCTCTATCTCAACAACAACAACCACACAGACACACACACACACACATGTGTGTGTGTGTGTGTATATATATATATGGTGAAGGGTACTCTTTAAATATAATCCTTTGGGTTATAATTAAATACCCTGTAACAACAGAAACAAAACTCTCTGCTTTGGGGTTTTGACTCACAGGGACCTCTAAATTCATTCATCCCTCTCAGTTTCTTCCAGAGGCCTTAGCATCAGTAAATCAATCTTGCTCACTGTTGTACCCCAGCACCTGGCACAAACATTGGTAAATATTTGTTGAATAAATGAATAAAATGAAAGAAGGGCTCAGATCAATTGGGACCAAGATAACATCTATGAAGTGATTTATTCATTCAAATATGTTGGAATGAACTCAGGTCCCTAAGGAGCGTGCTCCAGGAACAAAAGGTGGCCACTGTTGAGATCACTGTGAGGCTTTTGTTTCGCTCTGTAAAGTGGAATCTGAGGGCAACAGCTGATTGTGTCTTGATAAAAGAGTAGGAAGGAGGATTTCTGAGGGAATACGTGGGTGAAAAGGAAAGAGAAAATAACCAAAACTTGGGGGGGGCAAATGGGTAAGACTTGGAAAAGAAAAAAGATGTTGGGTATGTGACATAACCCCTTCAGTCTCTCCATAAAACTTTCAGTAACATGTTCACTATCATCAATGATTATAGAATTGAGTAACATGGTCAATATTAATAATATAGCTATCACACATGCTTAATATAGAAAAGCAAATATAAATACAAAAATATAACAAAGTCTTTAGAGCAAACAGTCTCAGGTGAAACAGCCAAATAAAT
>NW_012120344.1:3119-4746 GCF_000951035.1 Colobus angolensis palliatus | reverse complement strand
CAGGATGGTCTCGATCTCCTGACCTTGTGATCCACCCGTCTCGGCCTCCCAAAGTGCTGGCATTACAGGCTTGAGCCACCCCGCCCAGCCGAAACATGGATCTTTCTACGGATCTAGGAAAGAAGCATGTCCTCAGATAGGTAATGGAAACCCAGAAAGTAGGATAGAGAGAGAAATTCCAGCTTTCTCTGGGCTTTGCTCTCTGGATCTAGATTTTGAGAAGTTTACAATTCAGGGTTGTCCTTGAAGTAGATCCTAAAAGGGACTTCTGCTACAGAGAGGCAAGCTGACAGCAAGATCCCAGACTGTGACTGATAAGCTGTAATTTTCTAACTGATGACCTAATATTTAGATCCTTGTCCAGGGGCAGGATAGAGCAACCACTCTGCACTTTTAGGCAGAAACGGATTCACTACAGGAGGTTAGGGGCTTACAGAATATCCAGAAGACCTGGACACATGGTCTCGAGGTTGGGTCACCAGGAGTGATGCTGTAACACTGCAGATCTGTCCTACCAGGAAAGCTGGTACTTCCGCTACAATCTGTAGGGTGAGGAGTCAAAGGCATTCACTGGTCTCTTGACTTCAGGGCATCTTGTAGTGACTGAATCCAGAAATCAGAAAGCAGTCAATACTGCAAGTGCCTCTCAACATCTAGAAGTTGGAATTTGGACAAAAATTTGGACCAAAGCAGAAAAATGCCATGTCTCTGTGACCTGCTTGCTGGCATAGACAGCCACAAAGGATATCGCCTGTGCCTCACCCTACCTTTCCAAACGTGCCAGAGTATATCAATTCTTATCCAGAATCTGATACGCAGGGAATCTGGAAAAGGTACTTTTACAGCTTTTCCAGACTCTGCCATTTAAGAAAGAACAGAAAAGTAGGGAGTGCTCACTGACTGCCAATCAACCACATCTAACACAGTTTTGTTTTATCACATGAATGTATTTTCCTTTATTAGCCTTTAGCCTTGAGGAAAGACCTGAGAGAGTATAAGTGAAACTAATATCTGAGTGGAAGCATCAAATTAGGCAGTGCCGGTCAAGAACTGTGTAGGGTCTAGGATTTTACCCTTCTTCCAAGATGACAAGTTATCCTGCTAGGGTTTCATGGATACTGGGGAGAAAAGACTCCAGGGTCAGAGACAAAGGATATTATTACTTATGGCAAAGGCAGTAGCCAGAGGGTGAGAATGATGCTTGTGCTGGTTCCCCATGCTCCACAAGTCCCACAGGGTGATGCAAAGAGTTCATTACAGATGCCTGTGCACATGATGGGCTGCATCATGGGAGAGGAGCACTGAGCTTAGAGGATACATTGCTTTTCAATAAGCAGCAACAGCAAGCTGGCTCTTTGCCCAGGGGAAAATATTACCTCATCCCTCCAGGTTGCTGGCTGCAAACACAACTCTAAGAAATGGCCTGGGTAAAGAGTGGTGTGACATTACTACATACACATGCACACACATACATATACACATATATGTTTTCATCCATGGCTCCTGACATAACAGTCATCTGTTCTGATGCTGGGGCACTGTAGGCCTTGGAAGCAGGCCTCGGGAAACACAATCTCTTTCTGACCTTCCCCTGTTCTCTCTTCACCTGTCCAGGGAAGTCCGTTCT
>NW_012120344.1:0-1599 GCF_000951035.1 Colobus angolensis palliatus | reverse complement strand
TGGAGTGCAATGGTGCAATCTCGGCTCACCACTACCTCCGCCTCCCCGGTTCAAGCGATTCTCCTCCCTCAGCCTCCTGAGTAGGATTACAGGCATGTGCTACCATGCCCAGCTAATTTTGTATTTTTAGTAGAGATGGGGTTTCTCCATGTTGGTCAGGCTGGTCTCAAACTCCCGACCTCAGGTGATCTGCTTGCCTCAGCCTCCCAAAGTGTTGGGATTACAGGCGTGAGCCACTGCACCCAGCCTGGCTTAATTATTTTTCGTTGTTGTTGGTTTTTGTTTATTTTTTGAGACAGAGTCTTGCTCTGTTGCCCAGGCTGGAGTGCAGTGGTGCAATCACAGTCTACTGCAGCCTCTACCTCCTGGGCTTAAGTGATCCTTTTGCCTCAGCCTCCTGAGTTGCTGAGACCACAGCCACATACCACCATGCCTGGCTATTTAAACATTTTTTAGTAGAAATGTGTTCTCAAGGGATCCTCCCATCTCAGCCTTAAAGTGCTGGGGTTACAGGTGTGAGCCGCAGTACCCAGCTAATCTGGCTTAATTATATTAAGGGAGGTGGCAGTTTCTTTACAGGGAGCCAAGCCTCCAGGTGTTCATGGAACTGTGGTTTCCTGGGGTGTGGGACTTGCAGTGCTAAGTCTCTTTGGACACACTTGGTCACTATACTCTTTTAGCAGTTGCCGGGCCCTCAAGCCACCAGGGTTGAAGTGATTGCCTGCATTCATTGTACCCCAGGGCCAGATCTGTTCCTCCTCAGGTTTTACCCAACCTGAAATTCACTTCCAAGGAAGGGTATACATGCCGAGTCCTATTAAGGGGCTACCTTAAAGATCCAACGTGTTTCCTGTTAAACAACCAACACCTAATTCAATTATGGTACTGGCAACTATGTATTATTTTGCACCTACAAAATATTCTGAACCAAAAAACTCCGTTCTTGTTGTATCTGGGAGACCTCTGAAGTGAACCTTCTTTAAGAAGGAAGGGAAAGGCGGTGGGAAAAGGTTCTCTTCAGGTTTCTTCTGCCCATTCTCCAGGACGGCCAGATTTTAAACCTGTAGACTGCCCTGGAAATTCCAAAGGCTACATACTTGTTATAAGATCAGAAAAGAAGTCATTTATGTATAAACTTGATGGACTTAGAAGAAGCAAACGTTAAGTCTGAAAGTTTGAAGAGGGTTTACAGTCTTCAATGCTTCCTTTCCCAAAATGTCAAACAACGCAGGCATTCTGTCAAACTAACTATAAACATTGAGTGAAATAAGGGTAGTAAACACTATCTTAGGGGTAGTGGAATCCCATGATATGAGTCCGTTTCTTTGTATTAATCAGACAATTAGGGCTAATGAGGAGTGCTGGTCTTTTTCAAAGTCATATTTAATTGGGAAAGATAAAGCAAAAGAAATGCTTCTTGTTGAATGTTTTCTTGTTTCATATGTGAGTAAAATCGGACCTTTTAAAATTTTGTCTTTTTTAAAGTCATATTTAGCTGGGAACGATAAAGCAAAAGAAATGCTTCTTGCTGAATGTTTTCTTCGTGTTTCTTATGTGAGTAAAATCGGAACTTTTAAAATTTTGTCTGTAAATCATGAC
>NW_012120343.1:156648-158312 GCF_000951035.1 Colobus angolensis palliatus | reverse complement strand
CACTCAGATATTTAGCACCCAGGTTTAGAAACAGATTATTCCCAGCACCAGATAAATGCCCCCTTTCAGCCTTGGCCAAGACTAACCGCTATCCTAATTTCAAACCGCGCAGACAAGTTTTGCCCGTCTTTATAATTTATATAGAAGGAATCATACAGCATGTTGACTTTTGTGTCTGGAGTCTTTCATTCAGCAAGGTTTGTTAAGTTCAGCTACATTATTGCACGAACTTCTAGTTCATTTGTGCTGTTTTACAGTATTCCATGGAAATATGCCACTTGTTTATTCATTCCATTGCACATGTGCCTTAAGATAGTTCTGTTTTGTGCAGTTTTATGCTATAAATATTCTGCATGTCCTTTGGTGGACAGACACATGCCTTTTTGCTGGGTTTGGGTAAAAGGGTATACTTGGTTTTAAGTGCCAGCTTTCAAAAATGGCTTTATGGATGAGCAATTCCATCAGTAGCGTACAGTTCCTCTTGCTTACATCCTTGCCAAAAGGATGCTTTGTCATGCTTTTCATTTTAACCATTTCCATGGATGGGTAGCAGTGTTACATGGTGTTTTAAACTTGCATTTCCCTGATTACTAATAAACCTAACACATCTTTTCATGCTTACTGGCCGTCTGGATATCCTCTAGAGTGAGTGGATATCCTCTAAAGTGAGTGGATATCCTCTAAAATCTTTTGCCTTTTCCATTTTCCCCCTTGATTTGTAGGTGCTCTTTACATATTCGAGATCAGGGGCCAGAAAACTATGAGTGCAGACCAAATCCAGACTGCCACCTGGGTTTATGAATGGTTTTACTGGGAAGCAGTCATGCTCATTTTTTTAAATGCATGGTGTATGGATGCTTTCACACAATAGCAAAGATAAGCATTTGTGACAAAGCCAAAAATTTTCACCATCTGGTACCTTGCTAAAAAGTTTGCCAACACTTTTGCTATACTCAGTGCTGTTGTCACATACACGAACTGCAAACATCTCCTCCTCATGGTTTCCTGTTCATTTTCTTACTGGTGGTCTTTCTGATAAATACAAGTTCTCAAGCTTATTATTAAGTTCTATTTTATGGGTTAATGCTTTTTTGGGTCTCAATAAACCTTTGCTTACTCCAAGATTACAAACTGTCCTAAGATTTCTTTGTAAAACTTTCACATTTCATATTCAGATTTGCAATCCACCTTCAACTGACTTTTTATTAAATTACAAAATTTAATTGGCAAAGCACATTTACTGGAAAGAACACCCTTTCCCCCACTACACTTCAATGTCACCTTTCTCAAAAGTCAGGTGATGGTATACATGTGGGTCTACTTTTGAATCTGTATGCTGTTCCACTAGTCACTTTTTCATCCTTGTGCCAAAATAACACCATCATAATTTATGTGGCTTTATAACAGGTCTTGATATTTGGAAATTTCAATCCTCTCTGTCCATTCTACAAAATAGCCTCGACAATTATTGGCCTTTTGAATATGCATATGAATTCTAGAATTAGCTTGTTAATTTACATTAAAGACTTTGCTAGGATTTTAATTAAGGTTGCAATGAATTTAGGGAAAAAGCAACAGTTTTGAGATTGTCCTGGAATCCTATCCCTCTCCTCCTTTGTAATTTTCTTTTCTGGATACAGTTCTTCAAAGCTTATTAACTCATT
>NW_012120343.1:154200-154882 GCF_000951035.1 Colobus angolensis palliatus | reverse complement strand
ATGCCCAGGCTCTTCCAGGAATCTTTTCAGACTTCTTCTCCTCCGATCTTTCCTGAGTTTCCATCATGCGTCCTGTGACATCATAGCTGTGGTAGCACTTCCTGTATTATACTATCATTGCGTATTTGTGCCAGTAATTGTGAGCTTAACCAAGGGCAGAAGCCATGTCTGATTTATACCTGTGTCTGTATCCACAGCCCTGGCACCTAACACACGGTGGGGCCACAGAAAATGTTCAATGCAAAGTTTTTAGCCCTGATGCCTTTGGAATGTGAGCTTCTACTTCCCTTCCTTGTCTCTTCTCCAGAAGCCGAGGGTTCTCATGTAATTGAGACCCCTGGGGACTGTTATAACAACAGCCACCATCCTGGATGCATTTCACACTGGATTTCTGGCAAGAATTTCAAGATATTTTTTTGAAGAGGAGACCAGGGGTACACCAGTCTAGGATGGCATGACCAGTCAGGCCACCTAGCTCTCTGTAGAAAGAGTTTTCTACATTTGCTGTGCAGAGGGTTTCGGCTCGGAGAGGGCAGATGCAGAATATATTCACATTTGCCTTAAAGGAAACCTGGGATTACAGGTGGGAGACACTGTATTCGGCCATTTTTTTTTTTTTTTGAGATGGAGTTTCGATTTTGTTCCCCAGGTTGGAGTGCAATGGTATGATCTCAGCTCGCCA
>NW_012120343.1:150809-152075 GCF_000951035.1 Colobus angolensis palliatus | reverse complement strand
TCTCTATTAAAAATACAAAAACAGGCCGGGCGTTGATGGTGCATGCCTGTAATCCCAGCTACTGGGGAGGCTGAGGCACAAGAATCACTTGAACCCAGGAAGCGGAGGTTGTGGTGAGCCAAGATCGCACCATTGCACTCCAGCCTGGGCAACAAGAGCAAAATTCTATCTTAAAAAAAAAAAAAAAAAAAATCATACTATATGTGCTACTTTATGGATGCATTAAATAATACGATATAACAGCAGGCGTGATAGCTACCATAATTTTGAAGCATAAATGATTTTTTTTGAGTTCTCTATAAGTGGAACATGGTATGAACATACCTGTGACTTCTACTGGTGACAAAGTTACTGGTACTGGTAATAGGACTGTGTTTGGTTGCCTATATCCATAACTGATGAAATTGCTAAAGTTCAGTTAAAGATTAAATTAACATTGCTCATAACGCAGCAGTGGGCATGAAAAAATTTAAGTTTTTTTTTTTGGAGACAGAGATTTCCTCTGTGCCCAGGTTGGAGCGCAATGGCGCAATCTCGGCTCACTGAACCTCCGCCTCCTGGGTTCAAGTGATTCTCCTGCCTCAGCCTTCTGAGTAGCTGGGTCTACAGGCATGTGCCGCCACACCCGGCTAACTTTTTGTATTTTTAGTAGAGAGGGATTTCGCCATGTTGGCCAGGCTGGTCTGGAACTCCTGACCTCAAGTGATCCGCCCGCCTCAGCTTCTCAAACTGCCGGGATTATAAGTGTGAGCCACCATGCCCGGCCAAAAAATATAATTATATAATTAAGGTTTTACCCAACAGGAACCAGAATATGAATCAAGAGCGGGCTGAAAATAGCATCTTGAGAACTTGGATGCTAAGCTGTTGTCGCTGAGGTCTGGGGCTTGGAAAAAGGAAGAGATGGGTGGTCTCTTCCTCTCTGTGCCAGTCAGGCCACCCTAAGAACCACCCAGTCTGGTTCTTCTTCTAGACACACGCTCTGAAAAAAGAGGTAGGCAAATTGGAACTTGTGCAATAAAAAGTGACCAGGACCGGCACAGAGGGGAACCTTCCAATGACGTCTGATGAGGAACAGCTACAGGGACCAGGAGGCCTCCCTGGAGAAGCTTCATGGGTCCGGGTCAGTGGCTGAACTATCTGAAGGGCTCACTGGGAGGAGAGCAAGACAGTTGATTCTGTGTCACTCCAGAGGGGAGAACTAAGGCAGGAAGCTAGAAATGATGCGGAGACACATTTGACCTAAGAGATAACTTTTTTTTTTTT
>NW_012120343.1:149694-150759 GCF_000951035.1 Colobus angolensis palliatus | reverse complement strand
CCTCGCTTTAGATGCAAGCCGCAAGCTTGGGTGTCCTCAGACCACATGTACTTCTCACCAACTGCCTGCAAATTCGGAGGTCCCCACGGTGCCCTCGGGTTTGATAATTCACTATATAACAACTCACAGAACTCAGAAAAGCACAGTTTCTTTCTTTTCTTTTCTTTTTGAGACGGAGTCTTGCTCTGTCGCTGGGGTGCAGTGGCCACCACGCTTGGCTAATTTTTGTATTTCTATTAGAGACGGGGTTTGGCCATGTTGGCCAGGCTGGTCTTGAACTCCTGACCTCAGGTGATCTGCCCACCTCGGCCTCTCAAGGTGCTGGGATTACAGGCATAGCCACCACACCCAGCTGACTTCTAGAGTTTCAATAACAGAGATGTGGTTCAAGAAGACAAGGCCTTGACTGTTTCTACAGACTGACAAGACGCAATCTCTGTGGTCCATGGCCACGGTGCGATCTGGAAAAAGGGGGCCTTCTAAATGCCAACAACAAGGAAATCAAATGTGCAACAAACAGAAATACTGATACTGATGTGCGCCATGGAGAGGCCTGAACAGATTACTGCAGTCAGTCCATTTCCAAGGTCAGCAAAGGGGTGACTCTGAAATAACAAATTTCAGACGCCATGCCCCAAATAGCTGCACGGGGTGGGGAAGTCCTCCAAATGTCTCTGCTTCCTTCAGTACCTCTTTATGAAATAAGCCAAGGTACTTCCCTGGGAAATTTCCTCTCCTCTTTTCTTCACTGTTTTTTGAGACGGAGTCTTGCTCTGTGGCCCAGGCTAGAGTGCAGTGCTGCAATCTCAGCTCACTGCAACCTCTCCCTCCCGGCTATTAGCAGTTCTCCCGCATCAGACTTCTAAGTAGCTGAGATTACAGGGGCGTGCCACCATGCCCAGTTAATATTTGTATTTTTAGTAGACACAGGGTTTCACCATCTAGGCCAGGCCGGTCTTGAATTCCTGACCTCGTGATCCACCCACCGTGGCCTCCCAAAGCGCTGGGATTACAAGCGTGAGCCACTGCGCCCAGACTTCCTTTTTTATTTTGTTTTGAGATGAA
>NW_012120343.1:147125-148350 GCF_000951035.1 Colobus angolensis palliatus | reverse complement strand
CAGTCGAGTCCACTATACCACACCTCACCTGGTTTCTTCCTCTGATGGGGCCCCTCGTGGCCACTCTTCTGTTACTTTTCGGTCCTATTTATTTAAATGGATAGTGAGCTATCTGCCCTTCAGGCTCCAACACTTCCATCTTCAGCTTGTATTACAATACCAGCCCTTCAAGCTACTCCAGGTGACCCCAGAACTCATTTGAACTCAGAAGCTCAAGAGTTTCATTCCTCTTCACTTTAGGTGACTCAGTGCCCCTGGTCAGCATGAAGTCGGTACAGACACGTGACCTCCATCCCTAATCCCTCAACAATGAAGAGTGGAAGGTGTAGGCGAGAGGCTGGGGGCGTGGTTGGTAAATCCGTAACTGCATCAGACCAAATCTAGTTCAACTTTTTGTTTTTGTTTTTTCTTTTTTGACGGAGTTCCCTCTTGTCACTCAGGCTGGAGTGCAATGGCACAATCTCAGCTCACTGCAACCTCCACCTCCTAGGTTCAAGCGATTCTGCTGCCTCAGCCTCCGGAATAGCTGGGATTACAAGGGTCATCACCATTTTGACCAGGCTGGTCTTGAACTCCTGACCTCAGGTGACCCACCTGCGTAGGCCTCCCAAAGTGCTGGGATTACAGGCATGAGTCACTGCACCTGGCTCCGTTCAACTTTTATGTAATGAAGTTGTCAGTTGCTTTTCAACTGCCACGGACCCGCAGGTTAAAGGTCACGTACCCTGTGCATTCTCAGGTTAACCAAGCATGCCACCACGGAGTGGAAACTAAGAGCACGGCCTGAAGAGCTGGGACCGATTTAAGAACCCGACACCCCATGGCAGGAGCCAGGATCCAATCAGATTGAGTTCTGGTGTCCCCTATGGCAGGATCCAGTCAGATCACACAGCCCAGCATGACTTTATCGCAAGATCCAATCAAATCACACCTCATTACCGTATGCTTATAAAACCTGACACAGGCCCCAATTGTGTAAGGGAGATCTATTTCCATGTGTGGTGTGTGTGCATGTGATGTGTGTGCATGTGTGCTATGAGCGGATGTGTGGTGTGAGCATAGGTGTGGTGTGAGTGCATTTATGGTGTGTGTGCATGTGTGGTGTGTGTGCAGGTGTGTGTGGTGTGTGTGTGCATGTGTGCTATAAGCACGTGTGGTGTGAGCACAGGTGTGTGAGTGCATGCATGGTGTGTGTGCATGTGTGGTGTGAGTGCATTGGTGTGAG
>NW_012120343.1:145428-146054 GCF_000951035.1 Colobus angolensis palliatus | reverse complement strand
TGTGTGCTGTGCATGTGTGGTGTGTGTGCACGTGTGGTGTGAGTGCATTGGTGTGAGCATATGTGTGGCATGTGCATGTGTGGTGTGAGTGCACGTGTGGTGTGAGTGCGTGTGCTGTATGTGTGGTATTTGCGCATGTATGGTGTGAGTGCATTGGTGTGAGTGCATTGTGTGAGCGCATGTGTGGTGTGTGTGCATGTGTGGTGTGTGTGTACGTGACAGGGAGATGAAGAGGACTGGGTGGGTGAGTGGGGACGAGCTTTAATGTTTTAAATTCAGGGCAGTCAGTAGTGTGAAAGAACAGGTAATTCCTCCCACTTCTAGTAGGTACAATATACTCTCAGTTTCCTCTCAGGAGGTTGCTAGCTACGTGTATTCAGATGGAGGTTACGAACACAAAATCTAATTCAATCTTAAATATAATTGAGACATTGCAATTCTCACATGAACTTTAGAGTCTTGCTTAAAACGTCCTAATAGAAAACATGCTTGGCATTGGACAGTTCACAGCAATGATACTGATACAACTCTGCCACAGACAGACAAGAAAGGTCACTGCCCTTGAGTGCAGTGACCTGTTCCCACCTGATACAGTCAGTTCTTATGAGGAGAAACAGTTAAATAAA
>NW_012120343.1:142622-144435 GCF_000951035.1 Colobus angolensis palliatus | reverse complement strand
TGGTGGCGCACACCTGTAATCCAGGCTACTCGGGAGACTGAGGCATGAGAACTGCTTGAACTTCGGAGGCGGAGGTTGTAGTGAGCCGAGACTGCACCACTGCACTCCAGCCTGGGTGAAAAAAGAAAAAAGAAATTTGAGCTGCAGAGTTTTCCATTAACAAAATTACTGGTTACTCAATGGTTTCAAGGTGTTAAAAAATAAAAATAAATAAAATTATTGATAATCTTATTTCTCAGCAAGGAATGCCAAAAAACCTGGAAGATATACTCAATTTTCATCATCTGATGCAAGTGCCCAGGTAGTTTTCACAATGGGGAAGGGGTGGCAGATGGCACGCTCTGCCTGAGAACGAACCCGACAAGCTCGTTGGCGTAGGCTGCTGCAACCTCCTCCTCGGGTTTTCGTTCATAGTACTTACATAAGATGGTCTGGGGGAGCACCTTCTCCAGCTCACTGGTTGGAAACGAACACGTGCAGCTGCCTTCCATGCAGCTGAGCTCCGACTAGAAAAAGGTGAACAGGCAAAGAAGAAAAAAATCAACACCGTTTATAGAAAAATAAAAAGCGTCAGTGGTTAAAAACATAGATCCTCCTAGAACTTAAAGTATAAAAAAAAAAAAATACAAAAATACAAAATTAAAATGAATTGTTTTCATTAATAATATTAGTCATATAAAAAGATGATAATAAATGTTACATTTTTGTTCTTTACAATACAGTTTTTTATCCATTAAAATTTCATTTCAGCATTCAAAAAAAAAAAAAAAATAGATCCTGAGACAGTAGAGCAAAGATCTCTCTGAGAAATCACAACTAAATCACGAAAACCATGAAACAAAAATCCAGTACATCTTTGATATCACTAGAGGATCTTTATTAGCCCAAATCACAATCCACAGAGATTGAAAGTGGAGCAAGGGTAAATGGCTTAGTAGACCAGAGAAGCCCATAGCTTAGGGTCTGAAAAGGAGATGCTGGGGAGAAGTTGGTCCCCTCTACAGGTATTAGAAAGCTGGAGACCCTCTGGAAAGCAGAGCTGAGAGGTGGGGAGAGGGGGAGGACTCAAAGCAATCAACTGAAAACAGGGAGATGGGTGGAGCCTCTAGTTCCTACCCTCTTCAGAAAGAACTGGCTGACTCTGAGAGAAATGAGGAAGATCCGAACAGCTGGACCACAAGGCTCTGACCTGGGAACCAGTCACAGAGGAGAGCAGAGCTGAGGGGGCCTGAAGTCAGAGTCTGAAATGAAGTCTGCATAATGAACAGAGAATTTTCCAGCCCCTTCCTCCCACTCAGTTTCAGAAGGTTGGAAAATGGGCTCACACCCACTAGGCAGGAGGCAGACTGAATCACCCCAGGGAAGAGACTTAAGGGCCATTCAGGTTTATAATATAAAAGCTAACTAGCTCCCAGGCACCTAGAGTCAAACCCACTGCTCTAGAAGCCCCACTACTCACACAGCTTTCCAGGAGCTCTTTAACATGAACAAAGAGTGTCAGACATGAGGAATGCGCCCCACATGAATGAAAGACAGACACCAAAGAAAACAAATGGAAAAACACATCCTAAAAATAACTAGCTAAAATTTATGAGGCATTTACCATGTGTCAAACAATAAGTTTATTAAACTCATCACCTCATTTAGCTTTCAACACAATGCTATGATTATTTCCATTTTACAGAGGAAGAAACTGAGGCTTATGGCATTTAATTTACCTAAGATCACAGAGCTGGTATGACTGACGGGGGGGCATGGCCCAGTGCATTCTGCCTGACTCCAAAGGTCATGCTTTTTGAAGAAACAGAAACTT
>NW_012120343.1:140071-141864 GCF_000951035.1 Colobus angolensis palliatus | reverse complement strand
TCAGGCTGGTCTTGAACTCCTGACCTCAGGTGATCCGCCCACCTTGGCCTCCCAAAGTGCTGGGATTACAGGCGTGAGCCACCGTGCCCGCCCCTAATGTTAACATCTTATGTCAAAACCAGGAAGTTGACAGTGGTCTGCTACCATTAATGGGGCCAGTCTTTCCACTCATGTCTTCTCTTCTGGCCCAGGATCCCACAAGGCATCTAGTCGTCATGTCTCCTTAGTCTCTTCCAACCTGAGTTTCTCAGTATTTCTTGGTCTTTTACAGCCCTGACACTTTTGAAAAGTACTGGCCAGTAAGTTTGTAGAGTGTCTCTCAATTTGGTTTGTCTCATGATTAGACCTAAGTTAGGCACTTTGTGACAAGTTCTCAGCATATGCCAGACAGATGTCAATGTGTCTTACATATGGTTGGGGATATAGAAAGGCTCCCCGCTTTTTGACATGCGGTCTTACTCTGTTGCCCAGGTTAAAATGCAGTGGCTCCCACCTCAGCCTCCTGAGCAGCTTGACTACAGGTGTGAGCCACTATGCCCAGGTAATTTGTCTATTTTTTGTACAGACGGGGTTTCACCATGTTGACTAGCTGGTCTCAAACTCTTGACCTTAGGTGATCCACCTGCCTCAGCCTCCCAAAGTGCTAGGATTACAGGCGTGAGCCACCGTACCTGGGCAAAAAGTCATGTTCTTAATAACTGGTTTAGATTTCTATTGCTGCTGGAACAAAATACCACAAACTTAGTGGTGTAAAACAATGTAAAATTCCATACTGTGTTTGTTATATGCTGGTGTCCAGAGAAACTGACTTTGGAGAGAGAAATATGATCTTGTGTAAAGTAAGTTATGTTATCTTAATATATATTTAATCCAATAGGCTGCAACGTTCTGTCTTTCGGAGGTAACCTTCCCTCTGATTATGAATAAGATGATGAGTGAAGCGGGTGCTCCTCTGCAGCTAGGCATGGGGGCGTGGAAGAATTCTACTGCTCCCTAAAAAGAAATCTGCTGTGCTTACAGAACCCACGTAAACACACACAACAGGTAGTGCACACATAAGCACACAAGCAGAATTCCACCTCACCCTGAAAGAGGCACTTACACTTATCTATCAACATGGTCTCCTTAGACTCCAGGAATGTGTCCTATATACATGGGACGTATGACACAGTTCTTACCTTTCCAGATCCAAAGACTGCCTCTTGGGCGTATCTGATGAGACACTCTCTGCAGAATAAGGGAGCATCTGCGCACTGCGTCAGCTCCTCGAATGGAAATTCCCCATAGCAGCAGCGACACTCAATCAGCTGGCCGTCCTGCGGGCAGTCAAGAAACAATATGAAATGTCCTGCACTTAAGCAGAGGGAGAGCCTTGTCTCCCATCCTCATCTCTCTCCCACCCCCCACACAAATTCTGAGGTAAAAAGCAACCCATTCTAGGGGCCATAAAACAATGATGTGCTGTTTCGTGCTATATAAATCTAGCTCAAGATACTAGAACAACAGTAATCCATACCTAAAACAGCGACGTTTTCATGGGTTTTGTCTGGTATTCTTTAGAGTAATTCTTTGTATAAAGTGATCATATTCAATCCCATGGTGCAAAGGGAACTAGAATATCTGCATTCAGATGCTACTGTGATTATAAAAAGCAAGGATAAGGAGCACGAGAGATGTTACCCAAAATGGTTTCAAAAGTTGAATTTTGTTCTTGTCATAAAGAGTGTGAATGGGTCATATCCAAGTCTGAGCTTTATTTTAAGGGACTATTGAAGCTATAACTAAAGCAGCAA
>NW_012120343.1:135370-139221 GCF_000951035.1 Colobus angolensis palliatus | reverse complement strand
ACCCGGGAGGCGGAGCTTGCAGTGAGCTGAGATCCGGCCACTGCACTCCAGTCCGGGCGACAGAGCAAGACTCCGTCTCAAAAAAAAAAGAAAAAGAAAACTCACTGTATGAGGGCGGCAGACACCATACAGAAACCCATCTTGCCCTGAGGTTAGACGTATCTCTTTCTTTTAACTAAAGTGATATCTAAATTGTAAACTTTCCTTTATGAGTCTATCTAATGAACGTCAGGTAATGATTTTTAACGGGAACATCTATTATCTCCCCTTCGATTCTGATTCAGTGTGATATAAGAGTGAGTACATTAGATCACGTATCTGACTATAACTTGGCTGAACTGCAAACTTGGCAAATCAACAGGAGGTTATCCAAAAACAAATTTGCCATCAAAAATGCTGACAAAACATGGGAAGAGAAAAGAGCCCATGAAAATGTCCAGAATAAACAAGGTGAGATTTCAAACTACCTTTTGATACTATTCTTCACTCATCTGCAGGGTAAGCTAAGTATTCATGCTGAAGAACAAAAAAAGCACACAATCAGACACAAATTTAGTAAAAATGACACTAACCATTTAGTATTTTTTCCATAAACATAACTCCAGTATTGTGATCTCTTCGATTACACAGTTTAGCAGTTCAAAAAGTTACCTGTGACGGCTGGGCGCGGTGGCTCAAGCCTGTAATCCCAGCACTTTGGGAGGCTGAGATGGGCGGATCACGAGGTCAGGAGATCGAGACCATCCTGCCTAACACGGTGAAACCCCGTCTCTACTAAAAAAAAAATACAAAAAGCTAGCCAGGCGAGGTGGCGGGCACCTGTAGTCCCAGCTACTCAGGAGGCTGAGGCAGGAGAATGGCGTAAAAAAACCCGGGAGGCGGAGCTTGAAGTGAGCTGAGATCCGACCCCAGCCCGGGCGACAGACCGACACTACGTCTCAAAAAAAAAAAAAAAAAAGTTACCTGTGAATAAACTGTAAGTGGATGAAAGAGCTAGAAAATACAGGACAATTTTTCTTCAGTGTGACTCAAAATGTAGAATAAATAAGGGAAAAGGCTGACAAAAACAAACTGAACAAATAAAAACTAAGTTTGGCTGGGCGGGATGGCTCATGCCTATAATCCCAGCACTTTGGGAGGCTGAGGCAGCCGGATCACATGAGATCAAAAGTTCGAGACCAGCCTGACCAACATGGAGATACCCCGTCTCTACTAAAAATACAAAATCGGCTGGGCATGGTGGTGTACATCTGTAATCCCAGCTACTTGGGAGGCTGAGGCACGAAGATCACTTGAACCCGGAAGGCAGAGGTTGCAGTGAGCTGAGATCGCCCTGTTGCACTCTAGCCTGGGCAACAAGAGTGAAACTCTGTCTCAAAAAACAAACAAACAAACGAAAACTATGTTTGACAATAGACTTCGTTGGCGAGGCTGTGTGGTAGTGGGCACCCTCACACGTTACTGGTGAAAATGCAAAGCAGGACAACCACACTGGCGGGACACTGGCACAGAGTCACCAATGCCATTTCCAAGAGTCTAGCCCAAAGATGCACGTGGGCAGAAACAGGGAATGATGTATGCACAAACTTAATCATGGCGCTATTTATAATAGCGAAAACCTGGAAACAACCCTAAATGTCCAGCAACAGGGGAATGACTGAATAAACTGTGGTATTACATAAAATGGTATTTTTATACCAGGTTCAAAAAGGAATGAGAAAAATCCCTATGAATTGCCATAGAGTGATTGCCAGGATGCATGGTTAAACGAAAAATGCAGTCACAGAAGAGTCTGCCACCATTTGGGATTACATTAAATTATTTGTGAGACAGCGTCTCACTCTGTCGCCCAGGCTGGAGTGCAGTGGTATGATCTTGGCTCATTGTAGCCTCGACCTCCCAGGCGCAAGAGATCCTCCCACTTCAGCTTCCCGAGTAGCCGGGACTATAGGTGTGAGCTACTACGCCTGGAAAAGTCTGCTACTATCTGGGTAAGAAAGATGGGTAAATAAAAATACGTATACATATTTGCTTTTCCATAAAGGAAAGGTAAACCAAAGACTAACAATAATGGTTATATATAAACAAAGTGGGGGGCCAGGTGCAGTGGCTCACGCCTACAATCCTAGTACTTTGAGAGGCCAAGGTGGATGGATCGCTTGAGATCAGGAGTTTGAGACCAGCCTGGTCAACATGGCGAAACCCCGTCTCTACTAAAAATACAAAAATTGGCCAGGCATGGTGGCGTGTGCCTGTAATCCCAGCTACTTAGGAGGCTGAGGCAGGAGAATCCCTTGAACCCAGGAGTCAGAGGTTGCAGTGAGCCCAGATCCTGCCACTGCACTTCCAGCCTGGGTGACAGAGGGAGATTCCATCTCAAAAAACAAAGGAAAGTGGGAGAAAGGGACAGGACAAAAGCTAGATTTTTCTGAATATTCCTTGTTTTATAGTTTGATTTCAGAACTAATTTTTTTTTTTTTTTTACAAAATTAGTTAAAAAAACAAAACCAATTCTCTAAAAGTTCAAAATAAACAGAAAGAAATAAACTGTTTTTTTTGAAACAGTCTTACTTTGTTGCCCAGGCTGGGGTGCAGTGGCACAATTTTGGCTCACTGCAACCAACCTCGACCTCCCAGGTTCAAGCGATTCTCATGCCTCAGCCTCCCAAGTAGCTGGGATTACAGGCATGTGCCACCATGCCCAGCTAATTTTTGTATTTTTAGCAGAGACAGAGTTTTGCCATGGTGGCCAGGCTGGTCTTGAACGCCTGGCCTCAAGTGATCGCCTGCCTTGGCCTCCTAAAGTGCTGGGATTACACACATAAGCCACCATGCCTAGCCAGAAACAAATAAACTTGTTTATCAAGTTAATGGCACAAGCACCAAGACTTACTTCCAGTGACTTTAAGATATTTGAATTTTATATTCTCAGATATAATCTGACAATAATGTTATTAAGAACCAAGACTTTTAGCATCAGAGAAAAGAAAACAAAGTTAGCAGGGCATAGTGGTGCGTGCCTATAACCCCAACAATTTTGGTGGCTGAGTCGGGAGGATGGCTTGAGGCCAGAAGTTCAAGACCAGCCCAGACAACACAGGGAAATCCAGGCTCTACAAAAAAAAAAAAAAAACCACTGCACTCCAGCTTGAGTGACAGAGCAAGACCCTGTCCAAAAAAAAGCAGATTAGTATTTAAGAACCAAGACTTTTAGCATCAGAGAAAAGAAAACAAAATTAGCTGGGCATGCTGGTGCGTGCCTATAACCCCAGCTACTCGGGAGGCAGAAAGGCTTAGTAGGCTACTCGGGAAGCAGGAGAATCGCTTGAACCCGGGAGGTGAAGGCTGCAGTGAGCCGAGATCGTGCCACTGCACTCCACCCTGGCAACAAGAGCAAAACTCTGTCTCAAAAAATAAATATATAAAATGTCATCATTCTTTCTCAGGCATGGATGGGCACATGGAAATATTGGCCCATAGCAGACTGTTTTTTTGTTTTTGTTTTTGTTTTGTCTTGAGACAAGGTCTTGCTGTGTCACCCAGGATGGAGTGCAGTGGTGCGATCATAGCTCCCGGTAACCTTAAACTCCCGAGCTCAAATGATCCTCCAGCCTAGCCTCCCGAGTAGCTGAGACCACAGGTGCATGCCACCATGCCTGGCTCATTTTTCATTTTTCATAGAGAAAGGATCTCACTATGTTGCCCACGTTGGACACGGCCACGGCCAACTTTGGAAACCCAGGACTCCAGTTCTGGGGCAAGACCTCAGGGGAGTCACAGGCTGTGGGCCCCCAGGCCCTGGAGAGCCTTGGTGGTCAAAGGTATGGACCTAGGGGCCTGAGGTGGGATGC
>NW_012120343.1:127042-128935 GCF_000951035.1 Colobus angolensis palliatus | reverse complement strand
ACTTCATTCATTTTTGAGAAAATGCCTGCCAAATACCTAATTTTGAATAATCACAGTTTTTCTGTCACTTTTTTCCAAGTAAAAAGTGGCCAATGCAGCTGCTTTGTGGCTCAGTTGCACAAGCGCTTTCCTCATACCTGGATATAAGACAAGCTTCATATCCTGGATGTGGCAGAAGCACTTTATGAAGACTTCATTTTATTACACAGAATATTGAAAAGATGTTTTCAAGGGTCAAAATTTGGTAAAATAATTTTTACTGCTTGATCAAAGACATTTTTAGGTGAAACTGGCGTGTCTTAAAAATATAAGTGCATGGTGGTGAAGAATACAAAGATTATGAGGATGGCTCTATGCCACTGGTCTGATTCATGCCAAGGCACCACTGCTTTGCTTCTGCTGGTACAAATTCAATATGGTGAAAAAGCAAATACAGCTGACCTTGATCAACAGAGGTATGAACTGTGGGGACCCACTTATGTGCTCATTTTCTTCTGCTTCTGCCACCCTGAGACAGCAAAACTAGCACACCCCTCCTCTTCAGCCTACTCAACGTGAAGACCATGAAGATAAAGACCTTCTCATACTGATCCACAGTACCATTTAATGAATACTAAATATATTTTCCTTATCATTTTCTTAATAACATTTTCTTTTCTCTAGCTTACCTTATTGTAAGAATACAGCATGTAATACACAAAACATACCAAACGTGTTCATCGACTGTTATGGGTAAGGCTTCCTGTGAACAGCAGGCTGTTCACAGTGAAGTTTTGGGGCAATCAAACATTATATGCAGACTTTCACCTGCACAGGGGGAAGCACTCCTAACTCTCACGTTGTTCAAGGGTCACTGTAATGTCTTAGTATAGTTATAAGAGGTTTGACCTCGTAGACCCCCAAGAGAGTCTTGGGAAACCCAGAGCAAACCAGAATCCCAGAAACACACCCCAAGACCACAGCACATCTTCCTACCTCTGCCATCTCTCTGATTTTCTGCTCATAGAACTCCTGCTCTTGTTGCACAGCTGGAAGAAGAGCACACAGGTCATAGGACCTACAATGTCGTCGCTCATTTTCAAGAAAGAACATCCTCTTTTCTATTTTTATGTCACCTAGAAGATATACGACAACGCAAAAGCACGTAGACAACTGTGTGTTAGGAATCTGGGCCAGCCATGTCCATTCTTCCCGGCCTCATCCTCCCTCTTCTCTCTGGCGGTACGTTTCATGACTTCTCTTTCATATTTTACCATTTGGGAGGACTGGGCTTCTTACCATTTGCCAACCTACCATCCATTTTTTGACCTTTCTGGTTCTTTTCCTCTGTTTATGCTCCATTGGAAGGCATCTCCTATTCTGTCACTAGTGTACTATGTGATTATACCACAAGTTATTATCTATTTCACTACTGAGGACATTTGGGTTTACTGTTTTGGGTTAATCTAAATAGTGTTGCTTATAGCCATTTGTTGGTGAATGTATGTCCGCAATTTAGCTGGGAATTGCCAGATCACGGGATAGGCTTACTTCCAGCTTTAGAAAATAATGTCAGGGTTCTAAAGTGGTTGTACCAGTTTACACCCTTCCTCCATCAGCAATGCATGTGAGTTCCAGTCTCTCCCATGTCCTTACAACACCTATCCTGGGTTTTTAATTTTAGCCATTCTGGTGGGTGCAAATGTGCCTTATGTTTTTCAACCATTTTTATTTTGAAAGCATTCAAATATATAAGGGGCTGAAGGAATAGTACCTAGATTCACCACAATATATTACAACATAAGAATAAAAGAGAGTAGGACGGGCGCGGTGGCTCAAGCCTGTAATCCCAGCACTTTGGGAGGCCGAGACGGGCGGATCACGAGGTCAGGAGATCGAGACCATCCTGGCTAA
>NW_012120343.1:102706-119979 GCF_000951035.1 Colobus angolensis palliatus | reverse complement strand
CTCACTGCAAGCTCTGCCTCCCGGGTTTTTTTACGCCATTCTCCTGCCTCAGCCTCC
Organism: Colobus angolensis palliatus; assembly: GCF_000951035.1. Classification (NCBI taxonomy): domain Eukaryota; kingdom Metazoa; phylum Chordata; class Mammalia; order Primates; family Cercopithecidae; genus Colobus; species Colobus angolensis. The sequence goes on along the minus strand of NW_012120343.1, from coordinate 119,922 downwards.
CGAGTAGCTGGGACTACAGGCGCCCGCCACCTAGCCCAGCTAGTTTTTTTCTATTTTTTAGTAGAGACGGGGTTTCACCATGTTAACCAGGATGGTGTCAATCTCCTGACCTCATAATCCACCCATCTCGGCCTCCCAAAGTGCTGGGATTACAGGCTTGAGCCACTGCGCCCGGCCTGGTTCTATATTTCTTTCGCTGATTTGGCAAATTATGATTTTCTTTTTGGAGACAGAGTCCCGCTCTGTTGCTCAGGCTGGAGTGCAGTGGCACATTCATAGATCACTACACCCTTGACTCCTGGGCTCAGGTGATCCTCCTGCCTCAGCCTCCTGAGGAGGTGGGACTATAAAGGCAGATGCCACCACGCCCAGTTAATTCTTTTGTATTTTTTTAGAGATGGGATTTTTCCCGTGTTGTCCAGGCTGGTCTTGAAGTCCTGGGCTCAAACCATCCACCAGCCTTGGCCTCCCAAAGTGCTGGGATTACAGGTGTGAGCCACAATGCCTGACCAATTTATATTTTCCTAGAAAACTTTATCTCATCCAGATTTTCAATGTACTCTTGTCTGTTCTTGGTAATCTCTTGATTTTAACATTTACTATCTGGTTCCTAATACATTTTATTTTGATTCTCCTTTTCTCTTCCTCATTCTCACATTTTTTTAAATTCAAACTTTTTCTTCAGAAAACCAGTTTTTGGGGCCAGGCGCAGTGTCTCATGCCTATAATCCCAGCACTTCGGGAGGCCGAGGACGGCGCATCATCTGAGGTCAGGAGTTCGAGAGCAACCTGTACAACATGGTGAAACCCCGTCTCTACTAAAAATACAAAAATTAGCCAAGCACAATGGCACACACCTGTAATTAATGCACTTTAGGAGGCAGGCGCAGGTGGATCACTTGAGGTCAGGAGTTCGAGACCAACCTGTACAACATGGTGAAACCCCGTCTCTACTAAAAATACAAAAATTAGCCAGGCGTGATGGCACACACCTGTAATTAATCCCAGCTACTTGAGAGGCTGAGGCAGGAGAACTGCTTGAGCTTGGGAAGTGGACTCCGTCTCAAAATTAAAAACAAAGCAAAACCAGTTTTTGGTATTATGAGAATAGAAAAGCACATGATTAGAGAGTAAGTTTTGAAGCCAGATTCCCAGCTCGGCTACTTGCTTGCTGTGTAACGTGCTAAGTTACTTAACCTCTCTGTGCTTCAGTTTTTTTTCTACAAAATGATAATAACGGCACACACATCTCATAAGGTTATTTGAAACATAAATGAATTAATCCATTAAAGCACTTAGAAAAGTGACTGGTACATATTAAGTGCTAAACAAATGTTAGTTATAATTATCAACGCTACAAATTTAAAAAAAATTCAACCCTCTATTATTTCTTTCGTCTTTACTCAGTTCTTTCTGTAGTTTATCATGTTAAAGTAGTAAGATTTATTTTCAGTCCTTTAATTTTATTTATTTCCTTTTTTAGAGACAGAGTCTTGCTCTGTTGCCCAGGCTAGAGTGCAGTGGCACGATCTCCGCTTACTGCAAGCTCTGCCTCCCAGGTTCACGCCATTCTCCAGCCTCAGCCTCCCAAGTAGCTGGGACTACAGGTGCCCACCACCACACCTGGCTAATTTTTTTGTATTTTTACTAGAGATGGGGTTTCACTGTGTTAGCCAGGATGATATCGATCTCCTGACCTTGTGATCCGCCCGCCTCGGCCTCCCAAAGTGTTGGGATTACAGGCATGAGCCACCGTGCCCCGCCTCAGTCCTTTATTTTTAAAAATAAATGCAATTAAGTCTACACACTTCCCTCTAATTTACTTTCCTGAAGGACCATAAAAACGACAGAGGAGGGAGAACCCTGTCTCACTCTGAGTCAAGCAATTATAGCCCAAAGAGCAGTGCTTAGATGGAAAACAAACTGAAAAGGATAAAAATGGGATGCCTGGAACAGATGAGGGATTCTTAGCCTGTGTCCTTATAAAAAGCTGTTAAAAAAGGCTAAGTATGAGTCATAAACATTAAACTACTAACACAAATCAAGTGTATTTTTTATCTCATACTTCCAGGGTCCTTAAAGATTATCTGATAATTAAATTTAAGACTCAGCATCTAAATTAAAGTGCTATACCTAAAACAAGGGACTGAATCAAATAAAATGAAGTTAACAGGGGAAAATGTGAGATGCAGCGAAACTGAGAGGTATATGACCTGACAGCAATGTGGGTGAAAAGAGCAAGACTGAATGTGAGCAGACCTCATGTGGAGTATGATGTCCCGTCTTCTACACCCCAACTTCCAAAAAGACCCTGACAAGCTAGAGAAGAGCACACAGGGAAGGGGAGAAGGGCAGTCAGGCTGACGAAGGGATAACAGCCAGAATCTGTCTCTCCACAGGCAAGAAATACAACCACGGCAGGGAACTTCAGGAAGTACATGCTGACTTAATACAAAGGACAAACTGTCTAAAAGACGGAGCTGACCAACAAGGGAGTCAAATATCTTGCAAAGTAGCACTTTCTCCACCACTGAAGTCAGAAACAAACGCTGTATGGCTATGTACAAGGATGCCTGTTCTGAACTGTGGGTAAATTTGGCTGAATGAAAAACCACCTGCACACTGCCCCTAGTTCTACATTCTGCCACAGGCCAGGAGAATGTCAGGTCAGCAGAGCGCTGCTCCACAGACTGGCTTAGGAACCTCAGGAGTCATAGCCTAAGGGATTTGCTTTTAGATCCTGAAAAGTTCATAGTAAATACAAATACTGTGGGGCACGGTGGCTCACGCCTGTAACACCAGCACTTTGGGAGGCCAAGGCCTCCGTCTCTACTAAAAAATTCAAAAAATTAGCTGGGTGTGGTGGTGGGCACCTGTAGTCCCAGCTTCTTGGGAGGCTGAGGCAGGAGAATGGTGTGAACCCGGGAACCAGAGCTTGCAGTGAGCCGAGACTGCGCCCAGCACTCCGGCCTGTGCGACACAGCAAGACTCCGTCTCCAAAAAATAAAAATAAAAAGTAAATACAAATACAAATACAAACACTTTCCAGCTTTATAGTTACCCGAGTTCCCACTTAGTCATATCTGAAATCAAGTGTGGTAATTAAGTGCACACGGAACAGAAAGGGATGATCTCTAGAAAAGTTGTAGTAATTCCTTCACTGGGTGGAAGCAACTCAGATAAAATTTGAGTTGTTATAAAACTCAAGTTTATTTATTTCTGGGGATGAGACCTGAAGTAACCTCTTCAAAAGGGTTTTCAGCAGTTATTTCATCAATAAGAATGACAAAATTTTGAAGAAACGTGGCTATTGGCCATTCTCTCAGTTGCGTAAGTGACCCTCTGTAGTAAGGCCTCATTCATAAGTCTGGGTAGTTTTTACCTAACAACACAGCCAATTCTCATCAAACCTTCAAGACCAGTTTTTTCCCCAAGCTTAACAGCATACTCAAATACCTTCTCACACATGAATTTTCTACCACACAAAATTTTCCTGCCATGGTTTATCTCAAGTAGGAAGAAGGAAGCCAACAAGTGCAGCCACTTTCTGAAAATTTTGATGTGCTGAGAAAATAGTTCCTGTCAGTCACTCCTTGGACTGGCCTGGCCAGATGCTGGGCAGACACCTGTAGCACAGTTTCCTTCACTGTGAAGAAGAAAAGATACAGTGTTGCAGCTACACAGTGCCAGCAACACAGTTTGCATTACCTTGTTCTACTTGAAATCGATGTAAGAATACTGGTTCATTTCTTTTCTCTTCCTTTTTCCACCGGTTTCTGGTGATAGCTCCTGCCATTTTTTAACGGCATCAGAAAAGGCCTAAAAATTGAGAAAGCGAGAGGTTACTTCTGTAAATGGAAAGTAAGAATACACGAGACAGGCAATCCCCAAATGCCATTTTAACACATCTTCAGCTTTCTTCCCAGCATGGCGAACAATACGTAGTGGCGGCTGGGTGCGGTGGCTCACGCCTGTAATCCCAAAACTTTGGGAGGCCAAGGCGGGTGGATCCTTTGAGGTCAGGAGTTCAAGACCAGCCTGGCCAACATGGTGAAACCCCATCTGTACTAAAAATACAAAAATTAGCCAGGTATGGTGGCACACGCCTGCAATCCCAGCTACTCAGGAGGCTGAGGCAGGAGAATGGCTTGAACCCGGGAGGCGGAGGTTGCAGTGAGCCGAGACTGTACCACTGCAATCCAGCCTGGGTGAAAGAGTGAGACTATGTCTCAGAAAAAAGAAAAAAAAAAAGAATAGGCAGTGGTAAATAGGCAGAATTTATTTTCATTCTCTCTGACTTTCATAAACTGGTACAGTGGTGGAAGCAAAACACTTACTGACAGATTAAAGAGTAGGGAAAAGAAAAACTGTTGGCAGGATGCAGCGGCTCACACCTATAATCCTAGCACTGTGGGAGGCTGAGGGGGATGGATCGCTTGAGCTTAGGAGTTCAAGGCTAGCCTGGGCAACATGGGGACACCCCATCTCTACTACAAATATAAAAAGACAGCTGGGAGTGGTGGTCCACAGCTGTGGTCCCAGGTACTTAGAGGTTAAGGTAGGACAATCACTTAAGCCTGAGAGGCAGGGTTGCAGTGAGCCATGATTGCGCCACTGCACTCCATCCTGGGTAACACAGGAGACCCAGTCTCAAATAAAATAAAACTGTCCAAGCTGTCCTTGAATAAGCACAGGTTAACTCACACGACAATGGGCTGGTGAGTTCCATTCTGCAGGCAAATCTTCCATGTTGTTTCTCTGGTCAATGCTCCTCTTTATTCTCCCCTAACCTGCTTCCCCCACGCTCTTCTCTGCGTGTACCTATATCCACCCCACCCTTGGATAGGATGCTGAAGTATAAAATCCTTCCACTGGTGAGGATCCCTTTTCTTTCCTACCTTCAGCTTCTCCCTCTTAGATTTTCCTTATCAGGATTTAAATGCATTCAAGTCAGGGCGGCTCACGCCCAGGGTGGCTCATGCTTGTAATCCCATCACTTTGGGAGGCTGAGGCAGGTGGATCACCTGAGGTCAGGAGTTTGAGACCAGCCTGGACAACATGGCAAAACCCTGTCTCTACTAAAAATACAAAAAATTAGCTGGACGTGGTGGCATGCGCCTGTAATGCCAGCTACTTGGGAGGCTGAGGCAGGAGAATTGGTGAACCTGGTAAGCGGAGGTTGCAGTGAGCTGAGATCGCGCCACTGCACTCCAGCCTAGGCAACAGAGCGTGATTCTGTCTGGAAAAAAAAAAAAAGTGCTCAAGTCTTTGCCATCCTAAAAAAAAGGAGGGAGAAGGGGTACCTGATTTGAACAGGAAGGAGGGGTGTGTGAGGTAGGGCCATCCTGCCTGGAAGAGAAGCAGGAAGAGTGGGAGCCTTTCAGGGAGACTGGGTGGGACTCCCGAGTGCGGCAGGGGTAGGAGGCCCTGGGGCTCATGTCCTGTGGCTATGCTGTTAGGGTACAGGGCAGGCTGGGTCCAAGCCTGGGCGGCACGAGAAGGGGGTGGCTATGATGGCAGTGTTTGTCTGAAACTTAATCCCCAGTGCGGCGCTGTTGAGAAGGTGATCTCATCTCTCTTTCAATGCCAGCCCCTCTTTCGTCCTCTCCTTTTTGTAGAGAAACTTATCAGAGGAGCTGTTTATCTTCTGTTTTACCACCTCACCCTTATGACCACAAGCTTTCCAGCTGTCTCTAATCTGGCATCTACCCTGCCTCTGCACTTACTAATCTATGCTTATTATTGAGTGGCCAAGTTTACAAGTCTACCATCTGCATTTTAGCCCTCATCTTGCACAATCTCTTGGCAGTATTTAATAACAGGCTGGGCATGGTGGCATCCCAGTGCTTTAGGAGGTTGAGGTGCGAGGACAGCCTGAGGTCAGGAGTTCAAGACCATCCTGCACAATCTAGCAAGACCCCATTTCTACAAAAAACAAAATAAAAAGATCATCCAGGTGTGGTGGTATGCACCTGTAGTCCTAGCTACATGGGAAGCTGAGGCAGGAGGACGGCTTGAGCCCAGAAGGTCAAGGTTGCAATAAGCCATGATTGTGCCACTGTACTCCAGCCTGGGTAACAGAGAGAGATCCTGTTACTAAACAAGAATAACGATGATGATGATGTGATAATACAGACTGCTCCAGTCTCACAACTTCCTCCTTCCTGTCTGCCTGCCTCCTCCGCTTGGTCTTCACATGTCAGCAGTCCTCTCTTCTCACCTGCTATCTCTGGGTACCTCATCCTGGCTGGTGAGATTTTCCATATGCTGATGACTCTCAAAGTCCTATCACCATAAAATACAAGGAGACAGACAGACAGACAGACACACACACACACACACACACACACACACACACACACACACCCCTAAAAACCTATCTACAGTCTGTATTTTCCAAACTTTTTAGTCCATTCAACCTTTCAGTGAATTATTTTTACTTAGATGTCTCACAGGGCCTTCTCAGCACACTGGCAACCAATGTTTCCCAGACTGAATTCATGATTATTTCCCTCCAAAGCAAATGTTTATACTAGTTCTCACCCCAACAAATGATACCAACATCTTCCACGAAATTCCTACTTGGGTCTGTGATTAAATGTTCCTTGTTCAGGGAGGCCCTTCTGGAGACCCTTGGTCTACCTTAGGTTGCCTCCTGTTTTACCCTTTCAAAGCCCCTCTATTTTTCTTTCAGTCCTTTTTTGGCCGGGCACGGTGGCTCATGCCAGTAATCCCAGCCCTTTGGGAGGCTGAGGCAGGCAGATCATGTGAGGTCAGGAGTTGCTGACCAGCCTGGCCAACATGGTGAAACCCCATCTTTACCAAAAATACAAAACTCAGCCAGGTGTGGTGGTGAGCATCTGTAGTCCCAGCTACTCAGGAGGCTGATGCAGGAGAATCGCTTGAACTGGGAAGGCAGAGGCTGCAGTGAGCCGAGATCGCGCCATTGCACTCCAGCCTGGGTGAAAGAGCGAGACTCCATCTCAAAAAAAAAAAAAAAAAGGTGGAAGGGGCTTGGCCTACCTCAGCATGAGCCACAGTCCTCGGCTTGGTTCTTCCCTTCCTACAGGTAAAACCCAATGAGTATTTTAACCACTACGATAACTCCACGTTTGTCCTTTGGACAAAAGAAACATCGCAGTGTTTGCTGAGAATCACAAGAATTTCAGTAGGATAGAATTTAATGGCAGTAAGAGCGACCAAGAGGAGTAAACCAAGGTCTCTGCTGGTGCATGCACTCCTGTTCTGGCCACAGCTACAAAGTGGGCACCATGTGCTGTCCTTCATGGAAGATGTCTGTGTTACCCACCATGAACCAGCACCCTTCTCACCCTTAACAAAGGCCTTTAAGTGCTATCTATTTTAGGATCCTGGGGGGAAAACGCTAGGAGCTGTCAGTGGCTGCCCATTCTTGTTCCCGGACTCTTTACAGACCTTACGTCCTATCACTGATAACTGAGCCATCTGGAGGATGGATGGTCGTGTGATCTGTCCCAAGTCGGAAAGCAAATCAGGAAGGAGCAGGATTAGAACACATCTTTCATACTCCTGCGTTCCACAGTAGAATGTATTATCCTACACGTTTTTATGGTCAAACCAGAACTTCTCTGCTTCTCATCTATCTATTATTCCTTTTCATTTAACCCTTCATGACCAGCAAATACCTATTTATCTTCACCCTAATTCCTTAGCAATCATAAACCATCCCAATTTCCACAAGCTGGACTGTTGATTCTGTTATTATGGGAAGATGTAGCCAAGTGATGTGACCCCAAGAGGAAGACCAAGTAGAGCACCTTTCGGGTGATTGCATAGTGTCCTTTGAGCTCGTGCAGGGCCCACTTGATGTCCTGACTACTGAGCATTTTGAAGTCGGCCATGAGGAGGTCAGCAGCTTGGATGAAGCAGCACTGATCAAGAGACGTCAATTTAGAATAGTCAAAAAAATCTATTTTAGGCAACTGAAACGAGAGAGAAGCATAAAATCAGAGGCCAGGCAGTACATTTCCCATGTAAGGGAAATCATTTTAAGAATTACATGTGTAGAAAAGAATAACGTTTGTTCTAATTACTCTATAAGGAAGTTACCAGCCCTATAAGAGATGAGAAAATGGTGGCTCCGAGAGATTAAACGAACCTGTCTGGAGCTGACAGACTAGTTTTACTAGTTATAACTAGTAAAGAAGTATAGTTGGGGATTTAAACCAATCTTTCAGCCATCTTCTTTCCATAACATATTTACGCACAACTATTTTTTTCTATTATAGAATATGTAAGAGATATAATCAAAGGATCTATGGGGAGTTGGAAGATCAAGCAACAGATCTTAATAAAGTTAGTTCTCAACCATACTTTACCATGTAACACACTAAATGCCAGCTTGGATCACAAATAATGACAATGATTAAAGTTTTTAAAAATCAAACTGTTTACATCTTGATATGAGATCTGGTTGAACAGATGTATAGTATACACTGTATACAAATCTCACATTGAAAGAAAAAAGATTTTCAACTCGAGATAACAATTTGCATGCTGATGTATTTACAGGGAAGTGTACTGATGTTTTTGCAATTTACTTTGAAATGTATTATAATGAAATGAAATATAACAAAGATGTGCTGATGGACAGACACAGGACATATGTATGATAAAGAGGATACAGTAAACTGTTAACTTTTTAGTAGCACCAGTGGTAGGGATATAGGTGATCGACGTAAAATATTTCAACTTTTCTGTAGGTTTGAAAATTTTCATAATAAAATGTTAGTGTCCTGGCCAATTCTTGGAATTTGCTTTGTAGGATTAAAGATATGGAGGATTTGTTTAATTCTTTGTGGGAAAAGGAAGATAAGAATTACAAGGAATGATAGAAGTTAAAGACAGAATTCAAAGTGGCTCAGAATGGGAGATCTCACTGAAGTATAGACATATTCTGAAATCCTATGTCCCTCTGCTAGTCTTTAAAAACTTGTCCCAACAAAGCACTTTCTTCTCATACAGATAACAACAACAAAGCAGGGCATTTCCAGGTAGCGACTGCAAAACAAGAACACGACACTTGCCTTTGTCTCATCCTGGCTGGCCAGCAGACTGCTACTGGGGTTTCTGATGATTCTATCTTCTCTCTTTGGATAATCTGGGTTTTCCAGAAGAAAATTACAAAGTCTGCAAAAACAAATGATGTTACTTTCATATTGCTTCCAAATCCCACACCTGCCCACTGCTTCAAATGCAATGTTTGAAGAATATAATCCTTAGTCACACATTACAACTGGCCTATCAAGAAATTAAGATGTGTGCAGCCCAGAAAAACTAAACTGATAAATAAACAACAAGTGCATTGAATTCCTATCTTTGTGGAAGAGAAAAAATTTAAAAAGCAATGAACATACTGATTAAGGCAAACTCCTCTGAAGTTTATATATCAGTTAGCTGTTAATGTAATGAAGTCACTGAAACTATTATTGGTTAAACTTCAAAATTGGAAAATTTGTAAGAAAAGTAGCTACTCTTTGTCAAGAAAACTATGAACAAGAAGTGGAAAACTGTATTCACATTTACAGTAAAAAACAGTCTGCTAAGAAATGTAATAAATAAATGAAATATAAAAGATCTTCTGTTAATTCATTAATACTTTTTACACCCCTCTGGTAACATAAATCTCTACGGTAATATAAAGCTCTATGAGCCACTGAGTTACACTCGGTTTATTTAGCTAGCTGTTAAGCTAGACTGATAAACAGATCATGTTTTCCTACGAACAGACACTCTTCACACCAAACCCATTAGCTTTGTCTATTATCATCATGAAATACTTCCAAAGTAAGGATATATAGAGTGAGATAACACACAATGATGTATCACCACCCAGACCCAACAAATGTTAACCATTCAGGTTCTTCACAGTCAAATCAGACAACCACCTTGGAATGACCACACAGTAGTGAAGACAGAGTGAGTGGGGTACAGCTCTAGCCACATTCAGTAGCAAGGAAGTTCCTTTGCTCAGAGGTTAATGGGGACTTCCCCTTTTCTCTGTTCTTTCTCTTGCTCCAGTAGATTCCTAGGATGAACCCCTAGGTGCTATACCTGCAATTCTCACACACCTCCCTTTCTACTGATTCTCTTTTGCCAGATGTCAATAGTAAGGCCTATAATAGCAGGACAGGAGGTCTGGCAGAAAGAGGGCAGAGAAAAAGTGTCCAGCTCTGGCTCCTTTTCTCACCCAGGTGCCAGGGTTTGGGGACTGGTTTGCACAGGTTCGTTTATTCTGCAACCCCCATCGGGGACCCATGACAAAGTGCTCTCCCTCATCCTGACATCTCGATGCATTTCCTTTTGCCATGACTTCTGGGAGTCCCATACACTTTTTGTCTCTAAGCTCCCCGCTTCCCTACCACCACAGCCTGCCCAGTCTACAGAACACAACGCCAGAGGCCCAAAGAGAGGAAAAAAAGCGGGAGACTCCTCCTATTACAGAGGGAGACAAGAATTCAGAGTTCATTTTCCTTTAAAACCATTGTCATCAGTGGTAATTCTCCATCCTAGAATTCACTGGTGTACACTGAAGTTATGCAAACCTTTGAAGGCTGACCTGAGAATTAGCCACCAGCAAAAATCTCGTCTGTAGGGAAAGGCCTGAGTTCCAGACAACTCATTACATGTGCATATTTAATGTGGCGACAAACCAGACATGGACTAGCTTTAAAATGGTCTGTTTTCACGTTTTCTCAAGTACATGATACATAAGTACACCTCTACATGAAATACAGGTAGAACAGTAGATATGATTTCTTGAAAAAACAAACGTGTTTGAGCGGTTCATCTCTCCCCAATTCATTTTATATTTTCAACAATACTAAGAACTTCAAATACTGAAATGCTACAGATATGAAGTTCCACATGGCAGAAATCAGAAGCTCTCACTATAAACTGTCAGAATTCATTTCTAGTTTAATCCCTTCATTATGCTTACCAACAGAGCTCTTCTGGAGGTTGAGGGACATTTGGAGGCACAGAAAATGAAGGACACAGTTTTTCTTCTACAGAAACAAGTGGTAGCCTCTGTTCTAACATCTGCACCCAGGGGCAAAAGCAGTGGGGAAGCCTGTCGGACTTCAATCTGCCCACCTCTTCATATGATCTCACGCTTGAGCTGATGTGACATGCTAGCGGATCTAAAGAAGGCACTCCTGCAAAGTAAGCCAGGCTAGTACTCCAACCTTTTTTTTTTTTTTGAGACTCCGTCTCGCTCTGTTGCCCAGGCTGGAGTGCAGTGGTGCGATTTCAGCTCACTGCAAGCTCCGCCTCCCAAGTTCATGCCATTCTCGTGCTTCAGCTTCCTGCGTAGCTGGCACTACAGGCACCTGCCACCACACCTGACTAATTTTTTTGTATTTTTAGTAGAGACGGGGTTTCACCATGTTAAACAGGATGGTCTCGATCTCCTGACCTTGTGATCTGTCCATTTTGGCCTCCCAAAGTGTTGGGATTACAGGCACCACACCCAGCCGTACTCCAACCTTTCAACCCTTAGATAGCTGTTGCTGCCTTCATCCAACTGAAGTTGACCCCGTGTGAGTGAAAGGTCTAAGTTAACCAGCCAGAGTAGATTACCTGCCATGTGGTTCTCCATAGGCCCTTCCTGCTTAAAATATCCAGATGGTTCCATCTGAAGGCCATTTAAGGACACACATAAAGCAACTGAGACTGAGCTACAACAAAATCCCAGCCTGCTCAACCCAGCTTTGGGCCTTATTTCCAGTTTCCATTAACATTTTAGTTTAGTTGTGGAATTAACATTGCCCTAGGAGTCCAGAGACTAACGGAAAGGAAAGCAGTCTCAGGAAAGCAAGATTGGCTTGAAAAGATGCAGTACAAGGACTGTACATTCCCCTGCTTTTTGGATTTCACGAGAATTTGTATGTGTTTAAGGATCAATATTTGCTTCTGAGTGACACAAAAAGCACAGAGGGTCAGCAAGTCCCTAAAAGTAAGTACATGTGTGAGACTCAGGAAGTAGGAGAACAGAACTGTAACAGAAGGTGTCAATTTGATCACATTTTAGTGATTTTTATAGACAATCTTGAAGATATATTTAAACATGATGTTCATTTGCAGAAGAAGAGAAAAACATTGAAGTATACTCAATTTTGATGAGGTTAAATTGTTAAAAAATACTAAAATATGGTATCTGGTATTCAAATCATTGTTCTATAAATGAGCAAAGTTTATACTTTTCTCTACCATTTACATGTAATGAACAAAACAGTATTCCATTTCATAACCAGGAAAACATTAACCAAAAAAAAAAAAAAGGAATTCAAAGAGAAGAGAGACGTAAACAATTCACACACAAGTGAAATACAATTAGTAAACAAATATATGAAAAACACAGCCAATTATCAAAGAAATGTCACTTATGCTACTTTATGCCTACCCTAGTTAACTACAAAAAATAACATCACAACTCAGTATTGTCGAAGAACTGTTAAAGCAATTCACACATATAAGTTGTTTTAAATGAGTGGAAGTCTACAAGAAAGTTTTCATTGTAAAAACGTAGTCATTGCTGCTCAATTTTCCTGTAAACCTAAAACTGCTCTAAAAAATAAAGCTTAGTAATTTTAAAAAATGTAGTTACTATCATGCCACTTAGAAGCCCAAAAAGAAAGCATTTTAAAAGCTTAGGAGGGAAAAAGAATCCCCAACAAACAATTCTGCTGGCAGACAACAAACATAGCCAACAGGAAGGTGGATGCCAGGGTGTGGGGCAAGTACAGTTCAGGAGACAAGCAGGAGAATGTTCACAGCTACATTATCTGTGACAGTCAGAACTCAAATCCCTATCAAAAGTAGATGGAAAATTTAATTGCTAAGTGGTATAAATGGAATACCACTTAGCAATGAAAAATATAAAAACTATGGTTCTACCCAACATGAATAAACCTCACAAACATAATGCTGAGTGAAAAGAAGTAAGACTCAAAAGACTATAGACTATACAAAATCTTTATGCAGTGTTCAAAGAGGATAGCAACATTCTATTTCTTGAAGATTTCTGGGTTGTAGTTACATAAATTTTTGGTTTGTGATAAATTATTGAGCTGTGCATCTTTAATTTGTTTATTTTTATTTTTTTTTTTTTTGAGACGGAGTCTGGCTCTGTCGCCCAGGCTGGAGTTCAGTGGCCGGATCTCAGCTCACTGCAAGCTCCGCCTCCCGGGTTTACACCATTCTCCTGCCTCAGCCTCCCGAGTAGCTGGGACTACAGGCGCCCGCCACCTCGCCCGGCTAGTTTTTTGTATTTTTTTTAGTAGAGACGGGGTTTCACTGTGTTAGCCAGGATGGTCTCGATCTCCTGACCTCGTGATCCGCCCGTCTCGGCCTCCTAAGTAGCTGGGATTACAGCCTGTAATCCCAGCACTTTGGGAGGCCGAGGCAAGAGAATCACTTGAACCTGGGAAATGGAGGCTGCAGTGAGCTAAGATCGCACCATTGCACTCTAGCCTAGGTGAGAGAGACTCCATCTCAAAAATAAATAAATAAATAAATAAACAAACAAATAAATAAATATCTGATGACAGTGGTTGTACAGAGGTGGGATCAGACAAGGCCACTACTGGCTCCAACAGTGTCATTGTACAAATTAGAAAAAAGTACCTACATTGGGTTACGTACCTGGAAAGGGGTCCTTCCTTCTCAGCCTCGGCAGGGAAAAAACCCACCTGCACCCCTGAGAACTACAGTATAAGACAGGAACTTAGAGGAAAGGTGTTTAGTGAACTATTTTGTTTAAATTTACCACCAGGCTGGGCACAGTGGCTCACAGCTGCAATCCCGGCACTTTGGGAGGCCAAGGTGAGCGGATCACAAGGTCAGGGGTTCAAGACCAGCCTGACCAACATGGTGAAACCCTGTCTCTACCAAAAATACCAAAATTAGCTGGGCGCGGTGGAGCACGCCTGTAATGCCAGCTACTCAGGAGACTGAGGCAGGAGAATTGTTTGAACCCAGGAGGTGGAGATTGCTGTGAGCCAAGATTATACCACTGCACTCCAGCCTGGGCAACAGAACGAGACTCCATCTCCAAAAAAAAAAAAAAAAAATTTACAACTATTTCACCTCTGCAGATCAGAAGGAGGGGAAAGAGTTTATCTGTCTCCCAGGCTGGAGTGCAGGAGCATAACATAGCTCACTGCAGCCTTGAATTCCTGGACTCATGCAATCCTCTTGCCTCAGCCTCCCAAAGAGCCAAGACTAAAGGTGTGAGCCATGTGTCTGGCCCATATTTATCCCTTTTATAATGAAAATTAAGAAATGTGGCCAGGCGCGGTGGCTCACGCCTGTAATCCCAGCACTTTGGGAGGTCGCAGCGGGTGGATCACCTGAGGTCAGGAGATCAAGACCAGCCTGACCAACATGGAGAAACCCCATCTCTACTAAAAATACAAAATTAGCAGGGTGTAGTGGCACATGCTTGTAATCCCAGGTACTTGAGAGGCTGAGGCAGAAGAATCGCTAGAACCTGGGAGGCGGAGGTTGAGGTGAGCCGAGATTATGCCATTGCACTCCAGCTTGGGCATTTAGTGAAATTCCATCTCAAAAAAAAGAAAAAAACAAAACTGCAGAACAAAAAAAATACATGTTCCAAAATTCCCCTCAAGGCTAAGCCAGAATCTTCTGGCAAAAAAGAAATTAAGCATCATGGGAAGACAAGACAGGTTCAGCATCACCTGTAGTATTTCGGGTCATAAAGGCCTAGTGGAGCACTCCTTTATAATCACCACGCCTTCAAACACTGATGCTGACACTCTCTCTTAAGACTCAATGACTGCATATTAACAGCGTCTTGACAGCAAATTAATAGCTTATTAGTCTCGTTGTAATGGATGAGTCTTACACTTCATTCATGCCAGCAATATCATTATCTGATATAATTCTGGTCTAACTAGTCTTTTTATGTCTAAAAATGAAATGTCCCTGGATTCTAAATGTGTATAAAATAGGATCATTTCAAAAGACAGAGCTGTGATACTAAAAGAAAAAGCCACAGGGAAAGGGATAAAGTGAGAGCAAACAACTTACCTTGTCCCTGATGGCAGTGAAAGTTGTTCAAGTGAATCACCTCTTCATTGCTGTTTCCCTCTGCCATTTTCAAACGCAGACATGCACATACGGGACTGCTAATATCTAAACATGGTGACCATCTGTTTCAAAAGGTCTGAAAACGAAGCAAAGAGGAACAGTAAGAATGAGGGAGTATCAAAACTCTTGCCATGTATCTGGTGAGGGAACATCTGAAGCTTATGCTGAAAACATTCCTTGAGAAAACACATCCAAGGAAGTGCGTCAAAAAAAAAACCATAAAAACTCAAAACGGATGGCATTAAAACATATTTTTAAAATACACATATTAAAAAGACAAAGTACAGACAGAGAATGCACATCTTGATATGAATATGCTAACAAAGAAATGGACTAAGGGTACTAATAGGCAATTCACAAACAAGAAAACACAGAAGACGCTCAACCTCACTAATAATCAGGGAAAGGCAAATCAGAAAATGAATTACGTTTCAGCCAGACGCAGTGGCTCACGCCTGTAATCCCAGCATTTTGTGAGGCCGAGGCAGCAGGTCACGAGGTCAGGAGTTTGACACCAGCCTGACCAACATAGTAAAACCCAAGCTCTACTAAAATACAAAAATTTGCTGGGCATGGTGATACGCACCTGTAATCCCAGCTACTCAGGACGCTGTCGCAGGAGAATCACTTCAATCCGGGAGGTGGAGGTTGCAATGAGCCAAGATAACGCCGCTGTACTCCAGCCTGGGCAACAGAGTGAGACTCCTTCTCAAAAAGAAAAAAGAATTATATTTCAAACCACTGGTGTGGCAAAAAAGGCAAGCATGTAAGAAATGGGAAATCTTCTACATGCTGGTTTGGAGAGTAACTTGGAAAAGATATTCTGAATAGCAATTAGCAATACACACTAAATTACAAATGTACAATCCCTGTGACTTAGCAATTCCACTTTCAGATATATTAGCTAAAGAAACCTCTGTGTGTTCTCCAAGAAATATGCATAATAGAATACATGGACAAGGAAGGTCATTACAGCAAATATGTAATAAAAGCAACTTGAAATGGTTTTACTGGATATCAGTAAAGGAATAAATAAAATTCAAATGAGGATACAACACAGTAAAATTAACTAATGTTAAATGAAAATAAGTGTGATACCATTTATGTAAATTCTTACACAAATTTAAAATACATTATATTTAAATATTAAATTAAAAAACACAGCCAGGTGCGGTGGCCCACACCTGTAATCCCAGCTCTTAGGGAGGCTGAGGCGGATGGATCACTTAAAGTGAGGAATTCCAGATCAGCCTGGCCAACATGGTGAAACCCCATCTCTATTAAAAACACACAACATACAAACGCTGGGTGCGGTGGCTCACACTTGTAATCTCAGCACTTTGGGAGGCCAAGGCGGGCGGATCACAAGGTCAGGATATCGAGACCATCCTGGCTAACACGGTGAAACCCTATTTCTACCAAAAAATACAAAAAGTTAGCCGGGTGCGGTGGCGGGCGCCTGTGGTCTCAGCTACTCGGGAGGCTGCGGCAGAATCGCTTGAACCTGGCAGGTGGAGCTTGCAGTGAGCTGAGATCGCGCCACTGCACTCCAGCCTGGGCGACAGAGCGAGACTCCGTCTCCAAAAAAAAAAAAAAAAGAAAAAGAAAGAAAAAAGAACGTTCTCTTTGCACGATCGAAGTACCTGGGACAACTGCTATCCAGGCCCTCAGGGATGCACAGAGCCCTGGCGGATTTGTCAGAAATTTCTGTAATCCGCACGCCGCGCACGCTCCGGGTTAGTTGCAAGTGGCCCAAAGTCTTGGATCCCTGGTCCCGTTACACCGGGAGCCGGGCCAGCCCCCAGCGCCCCGCAGAAGGGTCTGACGCACTTGCAGCGCCCTGGCGAGTGCCCTGTGACAGTCGCCAACTTCCGCGGAACACCACCCGCTCCAGCTGTGAGGGGAGAGGTGGGAAAACGCCGCCCGCCTGGGCTGTGGTTCACAGGGACCGGCCGCTTCCCGCCGCTCCTCCAGACCGCGCTCGGGTGCACGGACCCCGCCTCCGCGGCGGCCTCGGGCCCGGGGGAAGGAAGCGCGGTCTCCCGGGCTGTCGCCCTAGCGCAGCC
>NW_012120343.1:87358-102424 GCF_000951035.1 Colobus angolensis palliatus | reverse complement strand
GCTCCACGGAGGCGTCCCGCAGAGAGGCCGCCTCGCCTCACAGACCCGTCCAGGAGTTCGAGTGCGCCCCAAGACCGACACTCACTCGCCACTCAGCTCGCCGGCTAGCCAGGCGGGTTCGGCGGCCTTCGCTACCACGCCGGTTACTCTTCAGAAGCCGCAGCTGCGAGCTCCGTCGCCACCACAGAGGAAGCCGCTACACTCTTTGCCGTCCTGCCGCGGCGTCACCTCGCGCCTGCGCACAGGGACCCCTTCCGACTAAGGACAGGAAGAACCATAGAGGCACTCCGGGTGCTGTGGAGAAGGGACCCGGGGGCTCACCATAGAGAGGGCCGCCTAGCCGCGCCTGCATCCGGGCTCTCCGCCTGCGGAGCCTTGACTCCCCCATCTCCGAACCCACAGGAGCCGCCATCTCCCCAGAGCTTAAAAGGGTATGGGGCAGGTGGTTGTGGACGTTTACTCGATATCTACTTATTTGCCCTAATTGCTTTGGCAAGTCATTCATTCATTCTGCAGATATATTCTGTGGATTTCCTGTGGACGACGCACTGTTCTAGGATTTGGGGAAATTAAGAGTAAAATGGGTCCCGTGGCTGGGCACAGTGGCTCACGCCTGTAATCCCATCACTTTGGGAGGCCGAGGCACGGATCACTTGAGGTCTGACGTTGGAGACTAGCCTGGCCAACGTGGTGTAACCTTGTCTCTACCAAAAATAAAAAAATTAGCCAGGCGTGGTGGCGGATGCCTGTAATCCCAGCTACGTAGGAGCCTGAGGCAGGAAAATCGCTTGAACCGGGGAGGCAGAGATTGTAGTGAGCCAAGATGGTGCCACTGCACTCCAGCCTGGGCAACAGAGCTACACTCCATCTGAAAGAAAAAAAATATATATATATATAGAGAGAGAGAGAGAGTAAAATGTGTTCCTGGCTGGCCTCAGAAAGTTCAGGTTTTAGTGGGCAAGTGAATAACTGACTAAAATACTGCTCCTGCTGGGCACAGCGGCTCATGTCCATAATCCCAGCTCTTTGGGAGGCCAAGGTAGGAGGATCGCTTGAGGCCAGGAGCTCAAGACCAGCCTTGGCAACATAGCAAGACCCCGACTCTTAAAATAATTGCTGGCCAGGTGCGGTGGCTCACACCTGTAATCCCAGCACTTTGGGAAGAAGCTGTGGCAGGTGGATCACTTGAAGTCAGGAGTTCGAGACCAGCCTGGTCAACATGGTGAAACCCCGTCTCTACTACAAATACAAAAATTAGCTGGGCATGGTGGTGCATGCCTGTAATCCCAGCTACTTCGGAGGCTGAGGCACAAGAATTGCTTGAACCCAGGAGGGGGAGGTTGCAGTGAGCCAAGATCACGCCACTGCACTCCAGCCTGGGCAACAGAGTGAGACTGTGTCTCAAACAAACAAAAAAAAAATTGCCAAGTACACCTTTAAGTAGAGATGTCAAGTCAGTAATTAGATAAATGAGTCTGGGCTTATACCCGTAATCCCAACACTTTGGGAAATAGAGGTGGGAGGATGGCTTGAAGCCAGGAGTTTGAGATCATCCTGGACAATAGAGTGAGACCCCAGCTGTACAAAAATAAAAGTTAGCCAGGCATAGTGGTGCGCACCTGTAGTCCCAGCTACTCAGGAGGCTGAGGCAGGAGGATTGTTTGAGCCCAGGAGTCCGAGGCTGCAGTGAGCTATGATCGCACCACTGCACTTCCAGCCTGGATGACAGAACAACAGCCTGTCTCAAAAGAAACAAACAAAAACAAAACAGGGAAATGAGAGGAACAGTAGTCTTGATGTGGCAATGTGTGTTCCTTCTCTGAGACAATAGAGCGTGGTTTATGGGGGCTTGCATGGGACAGAAAAAGACCACTGCTCACAGTGCTCTGGGGAAGCAGTGTCCTGAGGGAATAGTCATGTTTCAGTGAAGTAGAAATTGAAGGGCTGCTTACAGAACAGGGTGAGGATCTAGGGATCTTACAGATGTCAGGCTCTGAGTTAGAAGGTGCAGTGCATGGGAGACATTAGAGGATGAACAGGAGAGAGAGCTTAAGATAGACAGTTATGAGATCCTGGAATAACCTGGAAGGTAAAACAAGAGCATTGGCCTTGATGAGCTTATTCTCCATGCTGGTCCTCTTGGGGGAGGTGGATAATCGCTGTCAGTTACAGCCTCCTTCTTAGGACGGTCCTCATAAGCCCTTTGAGATGTTGGAAGAAGGCAGTATTGGAAGGAGAGCTTGGTGATCTTAGCAGGAGTGCAAGGTTCTTTCCGGACCCCTGAACCCTCTGTGGTTGGTGTCACATCCAAGGCAGGTACGGTCGAGTAACCTCTCTGAGTCTGGAAATTTTTATTTGTTCAGGCTTTTTGGAGACTCTGACTCAGACATCATGGCAATAAGAAGAGAGACTGTATGTATTTACGTATGTATTTATTTTTGAGAAGGGGTCTCCTTCCATCACCCAGGCTGGAGTGCAGTGGCACGATGTCGACTCATGGCAACCTCTGCCTCGCCTCCCAGGTTCAAGTGATTCTTCTGGCTCAGCCTCCCAGGTTCAAGTGATTCTCCTGGCTCAGCCAAGTAGCTGGGACTGCAGGCACCCACTACCACACCTGGCTAATTTTTAAAATATTTTTTGTAGAGACGGAGTTTCACCATGTTGGCCAGGCTGGTCTCGAACTCCTCACCTCAGGTGATCCGCCTGCCTCGGCCCAAAGTGCTGGGATTACAGGTGTGAGCCACCATGCCAGGCCTTTATTTTTAAGTTTAATTAAAAATATATTAATAGATAGCTAGGTGTGGTGACACACACCTGTAGTCCCAGCTACACAGGAGACTGGGGCAGGAGAATCACTTTAATCCAGGAGGCAGAGGTTGCAGTGAGCCGAGATTGCGCCACTGCATCCCAGCCTGGGTAACACAGCACAACTTTGTCTCAAAAAAAAAAAAAAAAAAAAGGAAAAAAAGGAAAAAAAAGTAATAATGGAAACAGACTTTCAGGCTGGGCGCGGTGGCTCAAGCCTGTAATCCCAGCACTTTGGGAGGCCGAGACGGGCGGATCACGAGGTCAGGAGATTGAGACCATCCTGGCTAACACGGTGAAACCCCGTCTCTACTAAAAATACAAAAAAATAAAAATAAAATAACCAGGAGTGGTGGCGGGCGCCTGTAGTCCCAGCTACTCTGGAGGCTGAGGCAGGAGAATGGTGCGAAACCAGGAGGCAGAGCTTGCAGTGAGCCAAGATCATGCAACTGCACTCCAGCCTGAGCGACAGAGCGAGGCCCTCCTGTCTCAAAAAAAGAAAAAAAGAAATAGAATCTCGCTTTGTTGCTGAGGCTGGTCTTGAACTCCTGGCTCCAAGTGATCCTTCCATCTTGCCCTCCTAAAGTGGTGGCATTGCAGGTGTGAACTACCACGTCTGGGTGGGAATTTTTTATCTGTAAAATGGGAATTTTAACATATTATCTATTGCCCAGTGTTCTTGCAAGGATGAAATGGGATCATGTGTGAATTCAGAAGCTCTCAAAGGAGTTGTTTACATGTTGTTCGTGTCTTAAGCATTTTTGGAGTCATAAAGACAATTATCCTATCTCTGCATATTTCCCAGTGAGAGTGAGAGGAAGCTATTCCCTCCTTCTAGGTTGTCTGGATCATTCTGTTAATTTTTGAAGCCTCTGACTTTTTTTTGTTTTGTTTTTTTGAGACGGGGTTTCACTCTTGTCGTGCATGCTGGAATGCAATGGCATGATTTTGGCTCGCTGCAAACTCTGCCTCCCGAATTCAAGTGAGTCTCATGTCTCAGCCTCCCAAGTAGTTGAGATTACAGGTGCCCGCCACCACATCCGCCTAATTTTTTTTCAGTAGAGACAGGGTTTCACCATTGTTGGCCAAGCTAGTCTCGAACTCCTAACCTCAGGTGATCTGCCTGCTTCGGCCTCCCAAAGTGTTGGCATTACAGGCGTGAGCCACTGTGCCCGGCCCTTTTTTTTTGTGTGTGGGGGTGGGGTGGGGTTGGGGTCTCACTCTGTCACCAAGGCTAGAGTGCAGGGACTCAGTCAATCATAGTTCACTGCAGCCTTGACCTCCCAGGCTCCAGTGACCCTCCCACCCCAGCCTCCTGAGTAGCTGGAAATACAGGTGTGTGCCACCACGCCCGGCTAATTTTTTAATATTTGTGTATAGATGGGGTCTCGCTATGTTGCTCAGGTTGGTCTCAAACTGCTGGCCTCAAATGATCGTCCGCCTCGGCCTCCCAAAGTGCTGAGATGATAGGCTTGAGCCACCGCACCTGGCCTGTTTTTGTTTGTTTTTTTTGAGATGGAGTTTCGCTCTCGTTACCCAGGCTGGAGTGCAATGGTGTGATCTCGGCTCACCGCAACCTCTGCCTCCCAGGTTCAAGCAATTCTCCTGCCTCAGCCTCCCAAGTAGCTGGGATTACAGGCATGTGCCACCACGCCTAGCTAATTTTTTTTTTTTTTTTTTGAGATGGAGTTTCGCTCTCGTTACCCAGGCTGGAGTGCAATGGTGTGATCTTGGCTCACCTCAACATCCGCCTTCCAGGTTCAAGCAATTCTCCTGCCTCAGCCTCCCAAGTAGCTGGGATTACAGGCATGTGCCACCACGCCCAGCTAATTTTGTATTTTTAGTAGAGACAGGGTTTCTCCATGTTGGTCAGGCTGGTCTTGAACTCCTGACCTTAGGTGATCCACCTACCTCGTCTTCCCAAAGTGCTGGGATTACAGGCGAGAGCCACCGTGCCTGGCCTGTTTTCTTTGTCTTAATGTTAACCAGCACCAAGAATCAGAAAGGGCAAGATAGCTACCTGTGGAGTAAACTATTGTCAACAAGTGATGTTTTGCTGTTTTCCTGGAAAGAGCTTGGAAGTTCCATCTATGAAAATCCGTATGATCCATGCTGGCTGTAATTCCATGCAGTTATGGTCAAAGGCGTGCAACATGCGCTCAGCCCTTGAGCCTGCCAGAGAGCCGAGGCTATAACTCCCCGCCCCGTGAGTCATCACAGCACGGCTTCGTTGCATTTTCTGGTTTCAGTTAGTTTAATGTGCATCTGACCTGTGAAATCATGGACGGTAGTGGAGGACCGCCGTTATTCACAATTTGCCCATCATCATTTTGTTCCCAAGAACTGTCGTCAGCCGTATCTACATGACGGTGTGCTGGTGTTGTCATAGAGGACATTATTCCCGAACTCAGTCTGCTTTCAGAAGAAGTAATTTCCTGCCATTTTGGCCCATTACTTGCAAACAAACAAACAAAAAAAATCAATGTTATTGAGGTGTAATTTACATGTGGTACTAGGCACCCCATTTAAGTATACGTTTCTATCAGTTTTGACAAATTTATACACCCTCGTAACCCCCCACAATCAAGATAGAGATCAATTCCATCACCCCAAACTGTTCCCTCCTGTTCCTTCAAGTCCATCCATAACCCCCATCCCTGGCGCTAGGCAACCACCTGCTTTTGGGCACCTGCCTTTTGTCACTTTATATTATTTATTTGTTTTGAGATGGAGTCTCGCTGTGTCACCCAGGCTGGAGTGCAGTGGTGCGATCTGGGCTCACCACAACGTCCACCTTCCGGGTTCAAGCGATTCTTCTGCCTCAGCCTCCTGAGTAGCTGGCACCCCCCCACCACACCCAGCTCATTTTTTGTATTTTTATTTTATTTTATTTTTGTTATGGAGTCTCACTGTTGCCCAGGCTGGAGTGCAGTGGCATGATTTTGGCTCACTGCAACCTCTGCCTTGCAGGTTCAAGTGATTCTCTTGCTCCATCCTCTCAAGTAGCTGGGATTACAGATATCCACCACCATGTCCAGCTAATTTTTTTATTTTTAGTAGAGATGAGGTTTTGCCATCTCTACTAAAAAGATGGCCAACTAAAGTTGGCCAGGCTGGTCTCGAACTCCTGACCTCAGGTGATCTGCCTGCCTTGGCCTCCCAAAGTGCTGGGATTACAGGCTCACGTGAGCCACCCACCGTGCCTGGCCCTTTTTCTCATTTTAGACTAGAATTTCTCTTTCTGTAGTTTCACATACATGGGACCGTATGGCATGTACTGTTGTGTCTGGTTTCTTTTGCTCAGCATGTTTTCTGTTTTTTGAGACAGGGTCTCACTCTGTTGCCCAGGCTGGAGTGCAGTGGTATGACCTTAGCTCACTGCAGGCTTGATCTCCCAGACTCAAACCATCCTCCTGCCTCAGCCTCCTAAGGAGCTGGGACTACAGGCACGCATCATCATGACTGGCTAATTTTTTCTTTGTTTTTAATAGGGACGAGGTCTTGCTATGTTGCCCAGTCTGGTCTCGAACTCCTGAGCTCAAGTGATCCACCTCAGCCTCCCAAAGTGCTGGGATTACAGGCGTGAGCCGCGTGCCTGGCCTCCTCATGCTTTTGAGATTCTTCTATGTTACGTGTATCAGTAGTTCATTTCTTTTTACTGCTGAGTAGTATTTGACCACAAGGATATGACACAATTCATTCATCCATTCACCAATCGATACACATGGAGTTTCTTGCATTTTGGGGCAGTTATGAATAAAACTGCTATGCACATTCATGTACAAGTTGTTGGGTGAATACATGTTCATTCTCTCAGTGTGGAATTGCTCAATCATATGGTAAGAACCAAACTGTTTCCCAAACTGGTACATCAGTTTACTTTCTCCCTGGCACTGAATGAGAATCCAGTTGCCATTCTTGGTATCTCTAGTCTTTAATTTCAGCTCTTGTAACGGATGTGTGGTGGTATATCACTGTGGTTTTGATTTGCATTTCCCTGGTGGCTAATGATGTTGAGCATCTTTTCTTGTGCTTATTGGCCTTTTGAATATCTTCCTTTTTAGACACAGCATTGTCTAGGCTGGAGTGCCGTGGCATGATCATAGCTCACTGCAGCCTTGAATTCGTGAGCTCAAGTGATCTTCCCACCTCAGCCTCCTGAGTAACTGGGACTCCAGGCACATGCCACCACTCCTGGCTAATTTATATGATTTTTTTTTTTTTTTTAGAGATGGGGTCTCACTATGTTGCCCAGGCTGGTCTTGAACTTCTGGCCTCAAGCGATCCTCCCACCTTGACCTCCTAAAGCACTAGGATTATAAGTGTGAGCCACTGTGCCCAGCCCTGGCCTTTTGTATATTTTCTTTTGTGAAATTTCTGTTCAAATTTTTAAAATCCCATTTTAAAAATTGAATTTTTTTTTTCTCTTCTCATAGTTGACTTGTAAGCATTCTTCTTATAGTTTGGATATAAGATTTTAGTATTGCATACATTTCCTCTGGCTTACTTTTCATTTCCTTTTTTAATTTTGTTTTTCATTTTTCATTTTCCAAGGCTGTCCTATGCCACGTTTTTCTCTCTTCTCTTCTCTTCTCTTCTCTTATCTTCTCTTCTCTTCTCTTCTCTCCTCTCTTCTCTTTCCTTCCTTTTTTTGAGACATGGTCTCATTCTGTTGCCCAGGCTGGAGTGCATTGGTGCAATCTCAGTTCATCACAGCCTCAACCTCCGAGGCTCGAGCAGTCCTCCCACCTAGGCCTCTCAGTAGCTAGGACCACAGGCGCGCACCACCACACCCAGTTAATTTTTGTATTTTTAGTAGAGATGGAGTCTCTTGATTTTGATGAGAGCAACATAGTGAGTACTGAGATTACAGGCGTGAGTCACCATGCCCGACTGAACTGTACATTTAAAAATAACTAAAAGAGGCCGGGTATGGTGGCTTATGCCTGTAATCCCAGCACTTTGGGAAGCCGAGGCGGGAGGATCACAAGGTCAGGAGTTCGAGACCAGCCTGGCCAACATGGTGAAACTTTGTCTCTACTAAAGATACAAAAACTTAGCCAGGCGTGGTGCTGGGTGGAGGGTGCCTGTAATCCCACCTACTCGGGAGGCTGGGGCAGGAGAATCGCTTGAACTTGGGAGGCATAGTTTGCAGTGAGCCGAGATCGCACCATTGCACTTCAGCGTGGGCCACAGGGTGAGACTCTGTCTCTAAATAAATAAATAAATAAATAAATAAATAAATAAAAGAGTCTGGGTGCGGTGTCTCATGTCTGTAATCCTAGCATTCTGGGAGGCTGAGGTGGGTGGATCACCTGAGGTCAGAGGTTTGAGACCAACCTGGCGAACATGGTGAAACCCTGTCTCTACTAAAAATACAAAAATTAGCCACGTGGTGGCATGTGTCTGTAATCCCAGCTACTTGGGAGGCCGAGGCAGGAGAATTACTTGAACCAGGAGGCAGAGGCTGCATGGAGCCAAGATTGCACCACTGCACTCCAGCCTGGGTGACAGAGCCAGACTACGCCTCAAAGAAAAAGTTATTATTGACTATGGTCACCCTATTATGCTTTCAAATACTAGGTCTTATTCATTCTTTCTATTTTTTTGTTCCCTTTAACCATCCCCACCCCCTACCCATCCTCACACTACCCTTCCCAGCCTGTGATAACTTTATGTCCTTCTACTCCCTATGCCCATAAGGTCAATTGTTTTGATATTTAGGTCCCACAAATAAGTGAGAATAATAATAAGTGGGATTACAAGCATGAGCCACCCTGCCCAGCCTCAGCTATTTTTTAAAACTTTTCTGTAGAGACAGGGGTCTTACTATATTGCCCAGGCTGGTTTAGAACTCCCCAGCTCAGGCAATCCACCCGCCTTGGTCTCTCAAAGTGCAGGGATTCCAGGTATGAGCCACTGCACCCGACCACCTGTATGCATTTCATCTAATGCGCCTTACGAGTGTACATTTGCATCTTTTTGGGTTGAATGTCCTCCATAGCTACCATTTGTCCCTCCAGATCCACTCTCAACCTTTTTCTACCTTGTTGTCTACAGTGGAGGCCAGCATGCAAACACTACCATGTCATTTGGCTTCAGGGCCCTGTGGATTCCGGTTGGGTCTGGCCAGCGAGAAGCTGAGTCCAAGCAGGCCTCCCCTTAAGGGGTTGTTGAGTCCCCCAAGTATGGAAATAAAGAAAAATTCTGAGTTCCTTCAAGGAAAATCCCAGGCATCTAGGAAGCCCTGAGCACTATCTTGATAAGCAAGACGATAATAGTAGCCTGAAACAATAGCCAAGGGGTCGGGCACGGTGGCTCACGCCTGTAATCCCAGCACTTTGGGAGTCTGAGACAGGCAGATCAATTGAGGCCAGGATTGAGACCAGCCTGGCCAGCATGGTGAAATCCCGTCTCTACTAAGAATACAAAAATAACCTGGGTGTGGTGGAATGTGTCTGTAGTTCCAGCTACTTGGGAAGCTGAGACATGAGAATCACTTGAACCCAGGAGGTAGAGGTTGCAGTGAGCTGAGATTTGCGCCACTGCACTGCAGTCTGGGTGACAGAGTGAGACCTTGTCTCAAAAACAAAAACAAACAAAAAAAAAAATTAAGGAATTTTCATTTTCAAGTTGATCAACCCAAGCTGACAGGGAGGTACCTGGCTGTTTCAGTTTGGACGTTCTTGGGGGCTTGTTTGTAATTGTGTGTGTGTCATCTTTTTAGTGAGTGTCTTTTGTGGGTACCAGACAGTGGGATTGGCCCCTCTCAATTTGGGAAATTTCATTTGCTTGTTGAAAAAGCCCATCTAGGCTGGGCGCGGTGGCTCACACCTTTAATCCCAACACTTTGGGAGGCCGAGGCGGGTGGATCATGAGGTCAGGAGTTCGAGACCAGCCTGGCCAGCATGATGAAACCGTCTCTACTAAAAATACAAAAATTAGCCGGGCATGGTGGTGGACAGCTGTAGTCCCAGCTACTTGGGAGGCTAAGGCAGGAGAATTGCTTGAACCCAGGAGGTAGAGATTGCAGTGAGCCGAGATTGTGCCACTGCACTCCAGCCTGGGCGACAGAGCGAGACTGTCTCAAAAAAAAACAAACAAAAAGCCCAACTAATGGAGACAGGAAAGCACCTGTTTGCATTTGGATGCTCTTGGGGCTTATTTCTTGCCGAAGTAATTGGATTGCGTTTTACTGATCATTTGTTTGTGTGCATATCAGTATAGTCATGGGAAAGTAGAATTCGAGAAACTGATATTCTTCTTTTTCTTTTTTTTTTTTTTTTTTGGCCAGGCTGGTCTTGAACTCCTGACCTCAAGTGATCCACCCGCCTCGGCCTTCCAAAGTGCTGGGATTACAGGCATGAGCCACCATGCCCAGCCTGGAGAAGCATTGTTTCATTGAAGGTAAATGACATGGAGGTCCAGGTTCCCTATAAATGTAACTTATTTTGCCCTCTGGACAGAGGCCTTACGTAGAATATGCCATCTCCATTGCATAACGGATTGCTGCTTTGCTCATTCAACATTATAATTTGATGGTTCTGGTAATGCACAGCTGTAGTCTGGTTGTCTCTTGATGCCCCATGGTCAAGTGCTTAGTCTCCACCAGGACCCTGTGGCATGCAAAGAGCTGCATTTTGAATCATAAATGTGCTAAAGAATGGGGCTTTGTTCTATAATACTCAGCATCTCCACTGTGGCAACAGCCTTTCTTTTCTTTCTTTCCCTCTCCTTTCCTCCCCTCTCCTGCCCTCCTCTTCCCTTCTTTCCTTGCATGCTCCCTCCCTCCCTTCCATCCTTCCTTCCCTCCCTCCCTTCCTGCCTTCCTGTCTTCCCTCATTCCTCCTGTTCTTCCTTCCCTCCTTCCTCTTTTCTCTTTCTCTCTTTCTTTCCAGACAGGGCCTCACTCCAACCCCCAGGCTGGAGTGCAGTGGTAATATCACTGCAGCCTCCACTTCCTGGGCTTAGGTGATCCTCCCCCCTCAGCCTCCTGAGTAGCTGGGACTGCAGGCACGTGCTACCATACCCAGCTAATTTTTTGTATTTTTTTGTAGAGAAAGGATTTCCCTATGTTGCCCAGGCAGGTCTTGAACTCCTGGGCTCAAGCTGTCCTCTCATCTCAGCCTCCCAAAGTGCTGGATTACAGGCTGAGCCACCACGCCCAGAGCTGCAGCTTTTCTATTACAGCTTGCCAGAGACTCCACGTACCATTGTTATCTCTAGCACCGTGGCATGTTCTGTGGGTATATGTGGCACCATGGGATATATCACATAATGTGGCTTTAGGCAGCAGGGCCATCTGGAGCATACCAGAACCTGCTCCAGAGCTCTGTCTCAATCAAGGGAACACCAAAAACTGCCATCCTAGGCTGGGTGTAGTGACTCATGCCTCTAATGCCAGTACTTTGGGAGGCCGAGTAGGGTGGATCTCCTGAGGTCAGGAGTTTGAGACCAGCCTGGCCAACATGGTGAAACCCCTGTCTCTACTAAAAGTACAAAAGATTAGCCGGGCATGGTGGTATGCACCTGTAATCCCAGCTACTTGGGAGGCTGAGGCAGGAGAATCTCTTGAACCTGGGAGGCAGAGGTTGCAGAGATCTCACCACTGTACTCCAGCCTGGGCAACAGTGCAAGACTCTATCTCAAAAAGCAAAAACAAAAACAAAATCAAACGCCATCTGGGGCCAGGCATGGTGGCTTATACCTCTAATCCCTGCACTTTGGAAGGCCAAGGCTGATGGATTGCTTGAGGCCAGGAGTTCAAGGCCAGCCCGGCCAATATAGCGAGACCCTGTCTCTATTTTTTAAAACTTACTGCTGGCCTAGAAGTCTAAAAGAAAAATCATTAAAAAAAAAAAAAAAACTAAATAGATAAATAAATAAAACTGGCCTAGCGTGGTGGCTTATGCTTGTAATCCCAGCACTTTGGGAAGCCGAGATGGGCAGATCATTTGAGGTCAGGAGTTCGAGATCAGCTTGGCCAACATGGAGAAACCCCATCTCTACTAAAAATATACAAATTACCTGGGCGTGGTGGTGGGTACCTATAATCCCACCTACTCTGGAGGCTGAGGTAGGAGAATTGCTTGAATCTGGGAGGCGGAGGTTTCAGTGAGCCAAGATCACACCATTGTACTCCAGCCTAATGACAGAGTGAGGCTCTGTCTTGGAAAAAAAAAAAAGTCTTGCGAGAACAGGGAAAGGAGACTGGCTTGGGTTTTTATGGTGGTTGGTGGGTGCAACTGGGTGAGGGTTTGTGTGCGCTCAGGGGCTTGTGTGGTTTAAACCTCCCATTGGCGGCAAAGGAGGGAGCACTGAGGCTTCTTATCAATTTCCCCAGGTGTCAGTCACAGGGGAAGAGGGAAAATGATATTTAAAAGCCTTCAGCACTATATAAGATTTGGCCAGTCACGGTGGCTCACGCCTGGAATCCCAGCACTTTGGGAGGCCAAGTTGGGTGGATCACTTGAGGTCAGGAGTTCAAGACCAGCCTGGCCAACATGGTGAAACCCCATCTCTACTAAAAATACAAAAATTAGCTGGTCATGGTGGCATACACCTGTAGTCCCAGCTACTCGGGAGGCTGAGGTTGAACCCTGGAGGTGGAAGTTGCAGTGAGTTGAGATCGCACCATTGCACTCGAGCCTGGTGACAGAGGAAGACTCTGTTAAAAAAAAAAAAAAAAGATTTAAAAATAGAACAAAGCCAGGCATGGTGGTTTACACCTATAACCTCAGTGCTTTGAGAGGCTGAGATGGGAGGATTGCTTGAGACTAGGGGTTTGAGACCAGCCTGGACAACATAGCAAGACCCTGTCTCTACAAAAAAATAAAAAATAAAAATAGGCTGGGTACACTGACATGACTGTAATCCCAGTGGGAGGCCGAGGTGGGAGGACCACTTGAGACCAGGAGTTTGAGACCAGCCTGGGCAACAAAGTGAGACCTCATTCTCTACAAAAACACACACATATATATATTTTTTTGGAGACAGAGTCTCTCTGCGTTGCCCAGGCTGGAATGCAGCAGCATGATCTCGGCTCACTGCAATCTCTGCCTCCCAGTCTCAAGTGATTCTTAGGCCTCAACCTCCCGAGTAGCTGGGATTACAGGCATGTGTCACCACACCCAGCTAATTTTTGTACTTTTAATAGAGATGGGGTTTTGCCATGTTGGCCAGGCTGGTCTTGAACTCCTGTCCTCAAGTGATCCACCTGCCTCAGCCTCCCAAAGTGCTGGGATTACAGGTGCGAGCCACCTTGGCTGGCCAAATTTTTTTTTTATAATAAATAAAAATAGGCAGCGTGTGGTAGCTCATGGCTATAATCCCAGTACTTTGGGAGGCTGAGGCACAAGGATCACTTGAGGCCAGGAATTTGAGACCAGCCTGGGCAACACAGTGAGACCCTCATTCTCTACAAAAAAAAAAAAAGCCAGGTATGATGGTGTGCACTTGTAGCCCCAGCTACTAGGGAGGCTTAGGTGGGAGGACGGTTTGCACCTAGGAGTTCAAGGCTACAGTGAGCTATGATCATACCAGGTGACAGAGCCAGTCC
Source organism: Colobus angolensis palliatus (assembly GCF_000951035.1). Taxonomy (NCBI): domain Eukaryota; kingdom Metazoa; phylum Chordata; class Mammalia; order Primates; family Cercopithecidae; genus Colobus; species Colobus angolensis. The sequence goes on along the minus strand of NW_012120343.1, from coordinate 89,061 downwards.
CTGTCTCTGAAATAAAAATAAGATAAGACCAAAGTGTGTTGCCTATTCTCACACCCCTCAATACTTAACACAAATCACTTTTGTTTGTTTGTTTGTTTTTTGAGACGGAGTCTTGCTCTGTCGCCCAGGCTGGAGTGCAGAGGTGTGATCTCGGTTCACTGCAGCCAACCTTCTCCTCCCGGGCTCAAGCGATTCTCCTGCCTCAGCCTCCCAAGTAGCTGAGTTTACAGGCACCCACCACCACGCCCGGCTAATTTTTGTATTTTCAGTAGAGACAGGGTTTTGCTATGTTGGCTAGGTTTGTCTTAAACTCCTGACCTCAAGTAATCCGCCTGCCTCAGCCTCCCAACGTGCTGGGATTATAGGCGTGAGCCACCATGGCCATGGCCAGCCTGTTTACCAGTTTACTATAAAGGGCATTACAAAAAATGCAGAGGAATGGCCAGATGCCAAGGCTGATGGGGCAAGTTTTGTGGGAAGGGGTGGAGCTTCCATGCCCTCTCTGGGCACGCCACCCTCTCTGCACCTCCACGTGTTCAACATCGAAGCTCTCTGAGTGCTGTCCTTTTTTGTTTTGTTTTGTTTTGAGACAGAGTCTTGCTCTGTTGCCTAGGCTGGAGTGCAGTGACATGACCTCAGCTCACTGCACCTTCACCTCCTGAGTTCAAGCAATTCTCCTGCCTAAGCCTCTCCACTAAATGGGTCCACAGGCACACCCCACGATGCCTGGCTAATTTTTTTATTTTTATTTTTAGTAGAGATAGGGTTTCATTATGTTGGCCAGGCTGGTCTCAAACTCCTGACCTCAGGGGATCTGCCCACCTCGGCCTCCCAAAGTGCTGCGATTACAGGCATGAGCCACCATGCCTGGCCCTTTTTGGGTTTTTTGGAGGCTTCATTTCATAGACATGATGTACTGAATCATTGGCCATTGGTGATGAACTCAACCGCCAGTCCCTCTCCCTTCTCTGGAAGTCAGCAGGAGAAGTAAACGTTCTAACCCTCTAATCATATGGTTGGTTCACCTGGCAACTAGCCCCCACATCCTGAGGCTACCCAGGAGCCCACCCAGGAGTCACCACATTAGAACAAAAGATGCTCCTATCACTCAGAACGTTACGGAGATCTTAGGAGCTCTGTGTCAGGAAACAGTCAAGTATCAAATATTAGAACTAAAGATTCTCCAAGTGCCCCCATCTACAAAGGTTTTAGAAGCTCTGCCTCAGGAACCAAGGGCAGGAACCAAATATATATTTCTTATTATATAACAATATCACAAGCAGTTAAACATCAAAAAGGGAGTCAAGGCTGGGCGGGGTGGCTCATGCCTGTAACCCCAGCACTTTGGGAGGCCGAGGTGGGAGGATCACTTGAGCCCAGGAGTTTGGGACCAGCCTGGGCAACATAGTGAGACCTTGTCTCTATAAAAAATTAAAAGATTAGCGTTGTGTCATGGTGTGCATCTGTGATCCCAGATAGTTGGTAGGCTGAGGTGGGAGGATTGCTTGAGACCAGGAGTTTGAGGCTGCAGTAAGCCATGATTATACCACCGTACTCTAGCCTGGACAACAGAGCGAGACCCTGTCTCAAAAAAATGAGTGGGAGGAGTTAGACTATTATACTTAGTATCAGTGTCAGTTCAGGTTCTGTATGCCATAACCTGACGCAAATTCTGTTTTCTTTCTTCCTTTTTTTTTTTTTTG
>NW_012120343.1:84179-86704 GCF_000951035.1 Colobus angolensis palliatus | reverse complement strand
TGAGAAGCAGAGGTTGTAGTGAGCTGAGATGGCGCCACTGCACTCCAGCCTGGGTGACAGAGTAAGACCCCATCTCAAAAAAAAGAAAACAAGATGAAGTCCTTTGTCTTTTTCCCACTTCTAGTCCTAGCTCCCTGGGGGCAGGGAAAGTGGGTGGGGTTATCTTCTGAATGTTCAGCAATATCTCAAATAAAGCATTGCTATATTAATAAAAAGCAACAGGGGCTGGGGCTTGGGAAGGAGGGTGAAGTGTGCGTGCAAAGGAAGGACCTTCTCTTCAATCTGCAGACCAATCCTTGGGTTCCCCAGGTGCCGCTGGCATGTCTTTGGCATGGAAGGCTTCTTCCCTCCATCAGCCCCCAAGGGTTCCAAGCCTCCCATAGGGTGACTGGTTTTCCAAAGCCTAGAACCTGGCCCAGGTCTCCTAAGGGAGAAAGCTGGATTTTGTATTTTTAGTAGAGATAGGGTTTCACCACGTTGGCCAGACTGGTCTCAAACTCCTGACTTCAAGTGATCTGCTTGCCTCAGCCTCCCAAAGTGCTGGGATTACAGGTGTGAGCCACTGTGCCTGGCCTTTAAATTTATTTTTTTAGAGACAGGGTCTTGCTCTGCTGCCCAGGATGGAGTGTGGTGGCACGACTGTAGCTCACTACAGCCTCAAACTCCTGGGTTCAAGTGATCTTACTTCAGCTTTCCAAGTAGCTGGGACTACAGGTGTGCACCACCACATCTAGCTAATTTTAAATTTTTTGTAGAGACGGGGCCCCACTATGCTGCTGGTCTTGAACTCCTGGCCTTAAGTGAATTCTCCCACCTTGGTCTCCCCATGTGCTAGGATTATTGGTGTGAGCCACCACGCCCGGCAAACCTGCAAAACTTTCAGCTGCCATCAACCTGGCCCTAGTGGCTACTGGTGCTACCTTGAGACGGAGAGCAGGGACGGAGGGAGGGTTTTGGCCAGATGAGTTTGATGGAGCTGATCTACTCAGCGTGAGTTGCCCCTGAGGCAGGGGCCTTGGTTTTCACCTGGAAATGAGGGCACAGCCACCCACTCCCAGAGGTAGTGGAGAGAGAAGCTGAGGTGACCAGGCTGGGCCAAGCTGGAGCCCTCAGAAGTGGCAGGAGGTGAGTGTGGCTAAAGGGAGACAGGGTCATTAGGAACGCAGTCAGGTAAGCGCAATCAGGCGAGCAGAGGGGGAGACTTCTGTCTGAAGGGGCAGACCTGCCGCCTGTCCCAGGATTGTCCCCCAGCTAGTGCCTGCCCCGAGCCCCGTCCCTGCCTTCTCCCTCATCACACTCCAACCTCGCCTCCTCCTAAGCGGGAGTCAGCCTTTCAGTTGCCATAACAACTGGATCCCAGCAGTAAAAATAGTAACTAATTTTTTATTCAATTTCTTTTCCTCTTGGAGAAAAAGAAAATCCATTTCTAGGCTCGAGTTTCACTTCAGGGGTCCCCTCTGGGGCCCTAAAGATTCCACTGCCAAGGTCTGCTTGAAGGTCAACAGCAGGCTGGGGCCAGGAAGAGGGCGGCATGGACCCTGGACAGGCCCAGCCCCAGCCTCCTGGGAGCTGTGGGTACCAGTGGCTGCCTGGGCCTGGCTGGGGCAGAGGTGTTGCTGGTACCTGGGGACAGGTGTGTCCCGGTGCAGTGGACAGTGAGGTCTGGACCTGCGGGGTCAGAGCAAGGGCCATAGAGGTCAAGGTCAGGGCAGATGCCATGGCATGCAGGGTTTGACTTTGCTTACTACTTCTGTTTGACTTCCATCTCCTGGAGGTCTGAGAAATCACCAGAGCAGGAGTTCTGTGTAGGGAAATCAGCCCAGAGCCCAGCTGGACTCCAGGGCAGTCCTGCTCCCAAAGGCCCTGTGACCTTGGGAAGGTCCCCAGCCCATGAGCCTCAGTTTCCTTCATCGGCAGGAGGGGATAGGAGGCACTCGTCTGTCCTACCCCAGGTCTCACTTGTTTCGTGACTTGTGATGCACAGCATCCCAGCTGGGACATGCCAGATGCATGGCGGAAACAGGGCTTAAAGAATGTGACTCCTCCTCACTATGCACCAATGCCTAAAAAGTCATTTCTTCTGTTTCATTTCCCTCCTTCTCCTCTTCCTCCTCCTCCTCTTCCTCCTCTTCCTCTTCCTCCTCTTCTGCTTCTTCTTCTTTCTTCTTCTCTTTTTCTTTTTGAGACAGAGTCTTGCTCTATCACCCAGGCTAGAGTACAGTGGCACAATCACTGCAGCCTTCGCCTCCCTGGTTCAAGCGATTCTCATGCCTCAGCCTCCCAAATAGCTGGGATTACAGGTGTGTACCACCACCCCCAGCTCATTTGTTTTATTTTTAATAGAGATGGGGTTTCACCATGTTGGCCAGGCTGGTCTGAATCTCCTGACCTCAGTGATCCACTTGCTTTGGCCTCCCAAAGTGTTGGGATTGCAGGTGTGAGCCACTGCGCCTGGCCCTTGTCTTTTTTTTAATTCTTTTTAAGACAGAGTCTCACTCTGTCACCTAGACTGGAATGCAGTGGTG
>NW_012120343.1:81119-84061 GCF_000951035.1 Colobus angolensis palliatus | reverse complement strand
CCTCCTCGCTGGGTGCCGTTGGACAAGTCGCTTCACTTCTCTGAACCTCATTTCTACGTTTGCAAAACGGGGGTTATGCGAGTCCCCGTGTCCTGGGTCCCCTTGAGGATTAAGCGAGCTGGCCCTTGCAAAGCACTTTGCACAGCGCCTGGAGCCCAGCCAAGTTACGCTCAGGCAGTTACGCTCGGTCTCTCTTGGGCACTCTTGTTCATGGTAAAAGGCGTTGGTACCACCTCTGTCCACCCTTCCAGCAAGTCGGAGGAAAGAGTAAGTGCTCTTTTCAGATGAAGAAACTGAGGCTTAGGAGGGGAGGGGGCACCTGTACATCCAGGTATTTTCATAGTGTGAACTCCGTGGTCCCCTCAGAACCTCGGTCATTTCTGTAAAATGGTGATAGCAGATACTGTGATAGCTGAGTAGAAGTTAGGCTCCTGTTGCTCGGAATTCCGGTGAAGAAGGTGGGCGTGGGGAGGGGGTTTCTCCCTGTTACATATCTTTAAGATTTTTTGGGGCGGTGTGCTTGCCTAGAAGCTGGCATGAAAAACCCCTCCTAAAGTTGCTCCTCGGTCCCCAGTGGTCTTTGGGGAGCACAGACTGTTCTGGTGGGAGCAGCCCCGGGGGTCTCTTTGGAGGGGGCACCAGGCTGTCCTCCAGGTCACCTTTCCCCCTCTGCCACCGAGGGTCCCCCGCCTTGGTGAACAGAGGGGCCTGGTGTGTGCTGAGGCTCCAGTGGATGATGAGTGGGAGATGGGTTGGCAGTATTTTTCCTACTCACATGAGTGTGGCTTGTCACTTGCAACTGGTTGTTGAGAGTCCCCTGGTGCCCCTGAAGTCTCTACAAGTTCTGGTCAGATTGAGCACAACTTGACAAAAGAAGCTCAGGGCTAGGATGGTGTCCAGGGTATGGAAGGCTGGGGGACAGGATGGAGCCCTTCCTTCCCCCTCAGTCTCACCCTCTCTTTCCCCCAGGGCACATGATGAGTCTATCTTTCCTAAACTTGGGGAATCCCACCCCCGGAGGTGATGCACTTGGGAAGGACTTGAGGATGAGTTCCTGCGGATTTGCTGTTGGCCAGATTGTGGGACTGCACTGGACTTACCTTTTTTTTGTTTTTTTTTTTGAGATGGAGTCTCCCTCTTGTTGCCAAGGCTGGAGTGCAATGGTGTGATCTCGGCCCACTGCAACCTCCGCCTCCTGGTTTCAAGCAATTCTCCTGCCTTAGCCTCCCGAGGAGCTGGGACTACAGGCACCTGCCACCATGCCTGGCTAATTTTTTGTATTTTTAGTAAAGACGGGGTTTCACGGTGTTAGCCAGGATGGTCTCAATCTCCTGACCTTGTGATCCGCCTGCCTTGGTCTCCCAAAGTTCTGGGATTACAGGCGTGACCCACCACCTCCAGCCTTTGTTTTTTTTCCTTTGAGACAGGGTCTCTGTCTCTCACCCAGACTAAGGCTGGGGTGCAATGGCACAGTCATGGTTCACTACAGCCTCAAATTCCTGGGCTTGAAGATCCTCCTGCCTCAGCCTCCAGATTAGCTAGGACTCTAGGTGTGGACTACCACCATACCTAGATAATTTTTGTATATACATTTTTTTTTTTGAGACAGAGTCTCACTCTGTTGCCCACTCTGGAGTGCAGTGGCATGATCTCAGCTCACTGCAACATCCGCTTCCCAGGTTCAAGTGATTCACCTGCCTCAGTCTTCTGAGCAGCTGGGACTACAGGCACCCGGCACCACGCCTGGCTAATTTTTGTATTTTTAGTAGAGGTGGGGTCTTGCCATGTTGCCCAAACTGGTCTTGAATTCCTGGGCTGAAGTGATCCTCTCACCTTGGCCTCCCACAGTGGGTACTTGGACTTGTAAAGGCTGACTCCAGGGGATTTTGTGAGACGTAAGTTGGTGAACTGTTCACGAGAAAGGGAGAAACCCTGGGTTGAAGGCTGCCGACATGAAGGGAAGGAACTCTGAAGTCTCAGCAACCAGCCCGGTCCTGTCCCACACCTGCTGTGTGACCTTGGTAGATGTCTCAACCTCTCTTGACCCCAGCGAGTTGATTTGTAAAGTCAGGAGAGCTGGTCTAAATGGTCTCTAGATTTGGACACTTGTGCTGGCTGCTCTGGAATTACAATAGGGATCTGGAGCTGGCCAGTCTTTCACACTTGGGCCAATGCAGCTTCTATGGGTGACAGGACCAGGGAGAAAATGGATTGCGTGGATTAGTTCTATTTCTGTTCCCTTCCTCATTGTGCAGTCCTTACAACTGTATGGTCTGCAAATTAGGTCCGTAATAAAGGCTTATTGATTAAGTGATTTTTTTTTTTTTTTTTAAAGATAGGATCTTACTCTTCTGCCCAGGCTGGAATATAGTGGTGTGATCATAGCTCACTGCAGCCTCAAACTCCTAGGCAAATATGATTCTCCTGCCTCAGCCTCCTGAGTAACTGGGACTATGGGTGTACACCACCATGCCTGGCTAATTAAAAAAAAAAAAAGTATTTGTACAGATGGGGGTCTCACTATGTTGCCCAGGCTGGTCTTGAACTCCTGGGCTCAAGTGATCCTCCTGCCTCAGCCTCTGGAAGTGTTGGGATTATAGGCATGAACCCCTGCACCCAGCTGATTAAATGAATTTAATGATATAATCCAGGGCTGTCCATGAGAAATATATAAGCCACAGATGTGGCTTTATTTTATTTATTTAGTTTTGACGTGGAGTCTCACTCTGTCACCCAGGCTGAAGTGCAATGGCACAATCTCAGCTCACTGCAACCTCCACCTCCCAGGTTTAAGCGATTCTCCTGCCTCAGCCTCCCGAGTAGCTGGGACTATGGATGCCTGCAACCACGCCTGGCTAATTTTTGTATTTTTATTTTTATTTTTATTTTTTATTTATTTATTTATTTTTTTTTGAGGTGGAGTCTTGCTCTGTCGCCCGGAC
>NW_012120343.1:74488-80044 GCF_000951035.1 Colobus angolensis palliatus | reverse complement strand
CCTCCCAAAGTGCTGGGATTACAGGCTTGAGCCACCGCGCCCGGCCATTTTTGTATTTTTAGTAGAGGTAGGGTTTCACCATATTTACTAGGCTGGTCTCGAACGCATCACCTCAAATGATCCACCCACCTTGGCCTCCCAAAGTGCTGGGATTACAGGTGTGAGCCACCATGCCCGACCAGCTTTAAATTTTCTAGTAGACACTCAGTTTAATGTGTGCTTGATATTCCATCTTGTTATAAGAAGGTAAAAATAAACAGGTGAAATTATTATAATTTTTAGAATATATTTTAGTTTACTCTTTATATGCAAAGCATTATTATATCAACATGCAATGAATATGAACACATTATTTATGATATATTTTACATTTTTTCACCACAAGTCTTCAGCATCTAATGTGCATTTTATACTTACAGCCGGTCTGAATTTGGACTAGTCAATTCCAAGTACTCAATAACCACATGTGGATTGTGTCTACCATATGGTATATCTTCTGTGGTGAGAGATGGGTATTCCAAATTAAATGCTGTGTGACATTGTAAAAAATGCTCTCCTTCTTGGAGTCTCTGTTTCTCAGTGGATGGTAGGGCCAGCTAAGCCCTAGGTTCTAACCTAGAGTCTTTGATGTAAGAACCACCTGGTCACCTGGAATGGTTTTTGTACATCAAGAAACATTCGTATCATAAAGCTGTAAGAATTAAGACAGTATGGTGTTGGTGCATGGTTGGGCCAATTGACCAGTAGAGGAGAATAAAGAGGCCTGAAATAGATTTATGCATGTAAAGGTGTTTTAAGCTGTATGTGGTGGCACATGCCTGTAATCCCAGCTACACCTGAGGCTAAGGCAGGAGGATCACTTGAGGCCAGGAGATTGAAAACACTCTGGGCGACATAGCAAGATCCCATCTGAACTTTTAAAAAGGCCTTTTATTTTTACCAAAGATGGTGTTGCTGATAAACCTAGGCAAGGATGGTCTATTGGATAAATGGTACTGAGACGATTCACTATTCAGATGACAACAGTGGAACAGGAACCCTACCTCACACCATACAGAAAAGACACTTTTAGAGGGATGAAAGATGTAAATGTGAAATAAGTTAAAAAGTTGAAAACTTTGAGAATCTATGAAAGAATGACTTTTGAACTTTGGGGTAAGTAAAGGTTTCTGAAGGCACATAAAGTACAAATCATAAAAAAAAAGATTGATGAACTTGGCTACATTAAAAATTAGGTTTCAGCCTGGGCAAGGTGGTTTATGCCTGTAATCCCAACATTTTGGGAGGCCGAGGTGGGAGGAGCACTTGAGTCCAGGAGTTCAAGACCAGTTTGGGCAACATGGTGAAACCCCATCTCTACAAAAAAATACAATTAGCTGGGCATGGTGGAGTGCGCCTGTAGTCCCAGTTACTCAGGAGGCTAAGGTGGGAGGCTTGCTTGAGCCTGGGGATCGAGGCTGCAAATGAGCTGAGACTGAGCCCCCACACTCCAGCCTGGATGACAGAGGGAGACCCCGTCTGAAAAAAAGAAAAAAAAAATTAAGTTTCTGTTAATCAAAAATGCCATGAAGAAAATAGAAGACAAGCCACAGTGCGAAGGACATATTTGCAACACATTTAACCAACAAGTAATTAATATCCAAAATATAGAGAGAATAAGACATAAAAAAAGACAACCGAATAGAAAATGTAAAAGACATGGACAGGGATTTCTTGGAAGAGAATACAGGTGAGCATGTGAAGAACTGCTCCTTCTCAGTGGTAACCAAGACAATGTCAAATGAGATACCGTAACTTTCATATCCAGTGCATAAGAAGCCTAACTGTCTGGGTGCAGTGACTCATGCCTGTAACCCCAGTGCTTTGGGAGGCTGAGATGGGAGGATCTCTGGAGTCCAGGAGTTTGAGACCAGCCTCGGCAACAAAGTGAGATCCCCGCCTCTACAAAAAGAAAAAAATTAGCTGGGCATGGTTGTGTGCCTGCGGTCCCATCTACTCAGGAGGCTGAGGTAGGAGGATCCCTTGAGCCCAGGAGTTCAAGGCTGCAGTGAGCTATGACCACGCCACTGCACTCAAGCCTGGGTGATAGAACAACTCCATCTCTAAAAAATACAATAAAATAAAAGGCAAAATGTAAATGTAAGATGAGTAACTATAAAAATTTAAAGTCCAAAGTAGTTCAGTAAAACCGAAATATTTTATGAAAATGAGACTGAGGCTGGGTGTGGTGCCTCACGCCTGTAATTCCAGCACTTTGGAAGGCCAAGGCAGGTGGATCACCTGAGGTCAGGAGTTCGAGACCAGCCTGCGACATGGTGAAACCCCATCTCTACTAAAAATACAAAAAATTAGCCAGGTGTGGTGGCAGGCACCTCTAGTCCCAGTTACTCGGGAGGCTGAGGCAGGAGAATTGCTTGAACTCGGGAGGCAGAGGTTGCAGTGAGCCAAGATCTTGCCACTGCACTGCTCCAGCCTGGGTGACAGAGTGAGATCCATCTTAAAAAAAAAAAAAAAAAAAAAGGAGAGAGAGAGACTGAATCACACGAAAATGAAACCACTCAGGCTGAGGGTTCAATGTCCATCTAGTTTCCAGTGTAAAGAATTGGAATCTGGTTTTATACAAGTCAAGTGTAGCCCAACACCTGCAGGAGTTCAGGAGTTGTAGGAATGTGTTGATATTGATGGTGTTGCCAGCTGCTGTGTGCACCTGTTGGAAGTAGCCACAGTGGTGCTGACCAAGATAATTCCCCGCCCTCCTGGAGCCACATTCTTCTGTGGGAAGCATACAACAGATAATAACTATGTGATAACGCTTCAGATAAGAATATGGCCAGCTGAGGTGGGGAGCTGTAGGGATGGAGGAAACAGGGATTAAGATGACTTCTTTGGCTGGGTATGGTGTCTCATGACTGTAATCCCGGTGCATTACTTGTGGCCAGGAGTTCAAGACCACCCTGATCATTATATCGAGACCATGTCTCTGAAAAACTACCCAGCCAAGCAAAAAAACAAACAAAAAAAGGCCAGGTGTGGTGGCTCAGGGCTGTAATACCAACACTTTGGGAGCCTGAAGTGGGCAGATCATTTGAGGCTAGGAGTTCAAGACCAGCCTGGCCAGCATGGTGAAACCTCTTCTCTACTAAAAATACAAAAATTAGCCAGGTGGGTGTCTGTAATCCCAGCTACTTGGGAGGCTGAGGCAGGAGAATTGCTTGAACCCAGGAGGTGGAGGCTGAGGTGATCCGGGATTGTGGCACTGCACTCCAGCCTGGGCGACAGAGCAAGACCGTCTCAAAAACAAACAAACAAAAAAGGATTCTCATACAGAGCACGCAACCGAGATCCCCATATGTGTAGTTCACAATAGGGTTCATGCTCCTATGACAATCTAAAAAACAAACAAAAAAAGGATGCCTTCTTGGTAGGACTGACTGTGAGGAAATGCATGCAGAGTGGTATACAGTAGATGCCAAATAAACAATGGCCTGATACCATGCAGTGTTGGGGCAGTGGCCGCCCTGCCCATGCCTGGGGGGAGCTGTTCTTTCAGCACCAGCAGGTCACAGTGTGTTTCTTTCCTCCTTGACTGAACAGCTGAGTTGACGAATACGCAGGGAGAAATAGGAAGTGAGATTTGCCTGGAAACCCCACTTCATCAGCAGCGCAGAAACGCATCTTCAGATTCATCCAGGCACAGTCTACCCTTCCAGGATTGTCCTAAGTCCTGGGCCTTTCAGGATCCTTCAGGAGTGAGCAGGGGATGGCTCCACAGGTACTTCAGCTTTGTACACATCTCCCCAGCCAGACTGCAAGCCACTCAGAGCAGGAGGGGGCTGGGGCTCTTCAAACCCTCTTTTGTCCCCCAAGGGGCCAGCGTGGTCTGGCATGTGGTGGGCATCCCTGGCTTGTCCACTACCCACAGCTGGTTAGTTGGTTAACTGATGCATTCACAAACCTTGTTGAGGCTGGGCAAGATGGCTCATGCCTGTAGTCCCAGCACTTTGGGAGACTGAACTGGAAGATCACTAGAGGCCAAGAGTTCAAGACCAACCTGGGCGACTTGTTGAAACCCTGTCTCTCCAAAAAAAGGCAAAAAATTAGCTGGGCATAGTAGCACGTACCTATAGTCCCAGCTGCTTGGAAGGCTGTGGTGGGAGGATTGCTTGAGCCCAGGAGTTTTAGACCTGTCTGGGCAACATAGCAAGACCCTGCGTGTACAAAACATTTAAAAATTAGCCAGGTGTGCTGGCTCATGCCTATAGTCCCAGCTACTTTGGAGGCTGAGATGGGAGGATCACCTGAGCCTAGGAGATTGAGGTTACAGTGAGTCATGATGGTGCCACTGCATTCCAGCCTGGGTGACAGACAGAGACCTTGTCTCAGGAGGTGGGGTGGGGAAGAATGAGTTGGGCTAGATACTGGATGGGCAGAAACCACAGGTGTCCATGACAGGACAGGACAAGCCTCGGAGGTTGCAGCATGCAGGTGGGCTCTTCAGGATGAGTAGGAGTGTTCCAGGGTGAGGGAAGGACATTGAAAAATGAGGGCACTGGGGGGTGAAGTGCAGGAACCCAGGGCAGGGTCTGGTGAGGCTGCAACACAGGCTGTGCGTGGAGAGGATACTGAGCCTGGTCCCAACGGGCCCCGGGCACACCCAACCACTGTTCCATGGGCTCTATGGCACCATTAATGGCTTTTAAACTGAGGGCAACATGGTTTGGGCTCCAGAGGGAAGAAAATAAAGGGACGGAAGCTACTTTTGAGGCTGCCATCACAGTTATCAAGGGAGGAGCTCTCTTGGGATTCCAAGGATAGGGTTGCAGGCAGGCTGGAGCTGCAGATGCCTCATGGGGTCAGGGCTGCCCTTCACCTCCTGGACTGTGAGAGTTGCTTGTGGACATCAGGCCCCTAGACCCACAAACCCTTCAGGGCACTCTCTTATGCAATGAGATCAAAATAAGGAAATGTAGGCTGGGTGCTGTGGCTCACGCCTGTAATCCCAGCATTTTGGGAGGCTGAAGCGGGTGGGTCACCTGAGGTCAAGAGCTTGAGACCAGTCTGGCCAAGATGGTGAAACCCTGTCTCTACTAAAGATGCAAAGTTAGCCGGACATGGTGGTGCATGCCTGTAATTCCAGCTACTTAAGAGGCTGAGGCACAAGGATTGCTTGAATCCGGGAGGCGGAGGGTGCAGTGAGCTGAGATCACGCCACTGCACTCTAGCCTGCGGGGCGACAGAGTGAGACTCCATCTCAAAAAAAAAAAAAAAAAAATTAGCTTTAAAAAGGAAGGAAATTCTGGCATACGTGGCGGCCTAGATGGACCACGAGGACATTCATTATGCTAAATGAAATCAGCCCCAAGGGGACAAATACTGTATGATTCCACTTGTCTGAAGTCCCTCGAGGAGTCAAATCCATAGAGACAGGAAGTGGAGTGGTGGGTGGCAGAGGCAGGTGGGGGTGGGCAGGGAATGGGGAATTAGTGTTTAATAGGAACAGGGTTTCAGTTTTGCAAGATGAAAAGAGTTCTGGGAATGAATGGTGGTGATGGTGGT
>NW_012120343.1:67641-69578 GCF_000951035.1 Colobus angolensis palliatus | reverse complement strand
AAAAAAAAAAAGACTGAATTCTGTCATTTGCAACAACATAGATGGAAGTGGAGATCATTCTGTTAAGTTAAATAAGCCAGACACAGAAAGACAAACATTGCAAGTTCTCACTTATTTGTGGGATTGAAAAATCAAAACAATTGAACTCTCGGACACAGAGAGAAGAAAGATGGTTACCAGAGGCTGGGAAGGGGAGTGGGCAGGTGGGGAGGAGGTTGGGATGGCTAATGGGTACCAAAAAATAGTTAGAATGAATGAATAAAGCCTAATATTTGATAGCACAGCAGGGTGAGTATAGCTGATAATAATTCAACAATAATAATTTTATTTGAGACAGAGTCGCACTCTATTGCCCAGGCTAGAGTGCAGTGGCGTGATCTCGGCTCACTGCAACCTTCGCCTCCCAGGCTCAAGTGATTCTCCTTCCTCAGCCTCCCGAGTAGCTGGGGTTACAGGTGTGCGCCACTGCGCCCAACTAGTTTTTCTGTTTTTAGTAGAGACGGGTTTTGCCATGTTGGCTCAGCTCACTGCAACCATCTTTTGTACAAAAGAATACAATAATTAGTTGGGCGTGGTGGTGAAACCCTGTAGTCCCAGCTTCTCTGGAGGCCAAAGTGGGAGGATCACCTGAGCTTGGGAGATGAAGGCTGTGTGAGACGTGACCGTGCCACTGCACTTTAGCCTAGACTAGCTGGCTTATAAACCACAGAAATTTCTAGAATCTAAAAAGAATTTTGGAAAGAAAAAAAAAACACAAAAATTTATTTCCTACAGTTCTGGAGGCTGGAAGTCAAGATCAAAGTGTCAGCACAGTCAGATTTGTTCCTAGGTGGTAGATGGCAGACTTCTTACAGACTCACATGGCAGAAGGAGCTCTCTGGCCTCTTCTTCTAGGGGCACTAATCCCATTTGTGAGGGCTCTATCCTCATGACCTTCTCATTTTCCAGAGGCCTGGCCTAATACTATCACATTGAGGAGTGAGGATTTCAACATGTGGATTTTTTTTTTTTTTTTCAGTGAGACGGAGTCTCACTCTTGTCACTCAGGCTGGAGTGCAGTGGCGCGATCTTGGCTCACTGCAACCTCTGCCTCCCAGGTTCAAGTGATTCTCCTGCCTCATCCTCCCGAGTAGCTGGTACTACAGGCGTGTGCACCACCATGTACAGCTAATTTTTGTATTTTTAGTAGAGCTGGGGATCCCCTCGAGGCTAGTCTCGAACTCCTGGCCTCAGGTGATCTGCCTGCCTCAGTCTCCCAAAGTGCTGGGATGACAGGTGTGAGCTACCACACCCGGCCTCAACGTGTGGATTTTGAGATGATGCCAACATGCAGTTCATAACACTTGTACAGAGTTTGATATGGTTTGGATCTGTGTCTCTGCTCCAATCTCCTATTCCCCGATGTTGGAGGTGGGGCCTGGTGGGAGGTGATTGGATCATGGGGGCGGATCATGGGGGCGGTTTCTCATGAATGGTTTAGCAGCATCCCCCTTGGTTGAGATAGTGAATGAGTTCTTGTGAGATCTGGTCGTTAAAAAGTGTGTAGTGACCGGGCGCGGGGGCTCACGCCTGTAATCCCAGCACTTTGGGAGGCCAGGGCAGGCAGATCACCAGATCAGGAGATCGAGACCATCCTGGCTAACACGGTGAAACCCCATCTCTACTAAAAATACAAAAAATTAGCCAGGCGTGGAGGCGTGCCCTGTAATCCCAGATACTTAGGAGGCTGAGGCAGGAAAATCGTTTGAACCTAGGAGGTGGAGTTTGCAGTGAGCTGAGATCACACCACTGCACTCCAGCCTGAGCGACAGAGCAAAACTCTGTCTCTGTTTCAAAAAAAAAGACCAGGCACAGTGGCTCACGCCTGTAATCCCAACACTTTGGGAGGCCGGGGTGGGCAGATCACCAGGTCAGGAGATCGAGACCATCCTGGCTAA
>NW_012120343.1:65051-67016 GCF_000951035.1 Colobus angolensis palliatus | reverse complement strand
ATCTCAGCTCACTGCAACCTCCAACTCCCGGTTCCAGCAATTCTCCTGCCTCAGCCTCTGGAGTAGCTGAGATTACAAGCACGCACCACCACACCCAGCTAATTTTTGTACTTTTAGTAGAGATGGGGTTTCACCAAGTTGACCAGGCTGGTCTTGAACTCCTGACCTCAGGTGATCAGCCTATCTCGGTCTCCCAAAGTGCTGAGATTGCAGGTATGAGCCACCACACCCAGTCTAAACTGCTTTTCTTGAAGAATTACGCAGTCTCAGATATTTCTTTCTTGTAGTGCGGCACAAGCCTGTCGTCCCAGCTACTGGGGAGGTGGGAGGATCCGTTGAGCCCAGGAGTTCGAGGCTGCAGTGAGCTATGACTGCACCACTGCACTCCAGCTTCGGCAACAGAACCAGACCCTGCCTCTAAAAAGAAGAAGAAAGAAAGGCCAGGAGGATTATAGGCCATGCGGTGTACTTCGTCTTACTGGGAGATATCTGGTAGACCTGCCTCCCGTGGTGCTAGGTTGATCCATGGGGACTGTAAGGTAACCCCTGGGATGAGAGATCCTGAGGTCCTTTTCACCATCCTGTTACTCAGCAGCCTCTCACCTGGTGGTCTTGGCATCCATTGGTTATCATTGTCTGAATCCTTTGTTTCACTCACGCGGTTGCCATTTTACGCTTTTTCAAGATCCCTTCTTAGTGAAGACTCTGCACCCCCACCTCCCATCAGCATCGCTGGACTCAGTTTTTTAAAGTACTTGGATTTTCATTATTATCTTAGATAAAGCCAAGGTTTCACTTCTTTCAGAGAAAGGCCGCAGAAACAAATTGATCAGTACGTGTTTGGAGCGTGGCTATTCTTAGGATGCATGGATGGTGTTTCGACTCTGTGAAGCTCCTGGGATTGTGTACACAGGGTGGGGTGTGTGTGTGTGTGTGTACGCATGCGCATTTTGCCCCAGAGAGGTGTAGGTCTCCAGAGGAATCTTCTCTGAGCAGGCAGCTGCCTTACATAGGAATGAATGCCGAATTCTGGTCTTTGGGAAAGGAGTTGGTCTGGAAACTGGCTTGAACCTATTTCAGAGCTCTCTGCTTTGGAATTTTCATTCCTCTGTCCTGGAGGAAAGAAGGAAAGGAGCCAGGTGCAGTGGCTCACACCTGTAATCCCAGCACTCTTTGTGGCCAAGGCGGGCGGATCACTTGAGCTCAGGAGCTGGAGACCAGTCTGGGCAACATGGTGAATCCCCATCTCCACTAAAAATACAAAAGTTAGCCAGGTGTGTTGGTGCACACCTGTAATCCCAGCTACTTAGGAGGCTGAGGCAGGAGAATCGTTTGAACCCTGGAGGTGGAGGCTGCATTGAGCCAAGATTGCGCCACTACACTCCAGCCTGGGTGACAGGGTGAGGTCTCCAAAGGAAAGGAAGGGAGAAAGGGGAGGGAAGGGCCGGGTGAGGTGGCTCATGCCTATTATCCCAGCACTTTGAGAGGCCAAGGCAGGTGGATCACGAGGTCAGGAGTTCAAGAACAGCCTGGCCAACATGGTGAAACCCCATCTCTACTAAAATATACAAATTAGCTGGGCATGATGGAGGGCGCCTGTAGTCCCAGCCACTCCGGAGGCTGAGGCAGAACTGCTTGAACCTGGGAGGCAGAGGTTGCAGCGAGCCAAGATTGCGCCACTGCACTCCAGCCTGGGTGACAGAGCAAGACTGTCTCAAAAAAAATAAAAAGAAAGAAAGGGGAGGGAAGGAAAGAGAGAGAGGAAGAAGACGAAGAAGAAAGAGAAGGAGGAAGGAAGAAGGAAGAAAAAGTAAAGGGAAAGAAGGAGAGAAGGAAAGAGAAAAAAGAAAAGAGGAGGAGGAGGAAGAAGGAGAGGGAGAGGGAAGAAAAGAAGAAAAAGAACAAAGAGCATCCTGGCTAACAGAGTGAAACCCCATCTCTACTAAAAATACAAAAAAAAAAAAA
>NW_012120343.1:63478-64771 GCF_000951035.1 Colobus angolensis palliatus | reverse complement strand
AAGAAGAAGAAGAAGAAGAAGAAGAAGAAAGAAGAAGAAGAAGAGTTCAGCAGGACCCAGAGAGACTGTCTCTCTCGTATTCTGGGCTCTGCGATGGCACACTGGACCCATGGCCACTGGCCGGGCCGGACTATTTTGGTGGAGAATGGCCATTCCAAGGCCTCCCTGATCTTCTACCAGTCCTTTCGCAGGAATAGTAGGAGTGCTGAGAGGGTCAAAAAATGGAGAGCATCGGCCATTCCGGAGCCTGCTCCACAGATCCAGCGTGGGGTGGGCTTGCCCAGGTCATGCCTCTTGGCTCCAGCAGGAGGGTGGGCTCTCCCCTGGCTCCCCTCATCTCTGGAACTAGAGCCACCTTTGCTCCCTCCAAGTGAGCCCAGGGCTAAAGTTTTCCTGGGGTGGGGAGAGGGATGGGAAGGATTTGCTAATATCCTTCAGAATGGATTCCAATTTTTTTTTTTCTTGCTCTGTTGCCCAAGCTGAAGTGCAGTGGTTTGATCATAGCTCACTGCAGCCTCAAACTCCTGGGCTCAAGCGATCCTCCCTCCTCAGCCTCCCCAGTAGCTGGGACTACAGGCACGTGCCACCATACCCAGCTAATTTTTACATTTTTTGTAGAGAGGGACTCTTGCACGTGGTAGTGTGCACCTGTAGTCCCCAGCTACTTGGGAAGCTGAGGTGGGAAGATTGCTTGAGCTCAAGAGTTCAAGACCAGCCTGGGCAACATAGTGAGACTCCATCTCTACAAAAAATAAACAGAAAATTAGTTGGGGGTGGTGGCATGCACCTATAGTCCCAGCTACTTAGGAGGTTGCGGTGGGAGGATCACTTAAGCCCAGGGATTTGAGGCTTCAGTGAATTGTGATCGTACCACTGCACTTTGAGTGACAGAGCAAGATCCTGTCTCAAAAAATAAAGTAAAATAAAATAATAAGTCAACAACAGTGATTTGTCTTCAAGCTGCCCTCCTCTTCGGCTCTCAAGGCAGTTTGTGAAGTGTCTAGGACAGGAATTTCCAGAAGGGCTTCAAGCTCAGGCAGGTTAAGTACCATTTCCTGGGTTGCACAGCCAGGGCTGGACTACAGGGCTAACATGCTGGCCACTGGACTCCAAATCTAGAGGTTTTCTGTGGCCACAATGTGCGTGGTCAGCCTAAACTCTCCCCTTGCCCTTTGACACAAGCTAGGTAATGGGCACTGCTAGGGGGCATCAGGGTAGAGCGGTTGGGTCTCAGTCTTCTCTTCTGTGAAATGGGTAGGGTATGAGTTGAAAAGGGCAGGACCGACCGGGCAC
>NW_012120343.1:58316-62468 GCF_000951035.1 Colobus angolensis palliatus | reverse complement strand
ATGGTCTCAATTTCCTGACCTCGTGATCCGCCCGTCTTGGCCTCCCAAAGTGCTGGGATTACAGGCTTGAGCCACCGCGCCCGGCTTCAAGGACTCTTTAAAGATACATTTGTGGTGTAAAGTTCCTGGTGCTATTAGGAAGACATTTATTTATTTCTTTGAGTCAGGGACACCAGACCCCCGTGACATGCAATTTACCTACATAACAAACCTGCACATGTACCCCGAACCTAAAACAGAAGTTTTAAAAAGTATAAAGAAAAATATAATAAAATGCATTATTTGACTGTTTAAAAAAAGTGTCTTTTTTTTTTTTGTGACAGGGTCTCACTGTGTCGTCCAGGCTGGAGTGCAGTGGTGCCATCTCGGCTCACTGTAACCTCCGCCTCCCAGGTTCAAGCGATTCTCCTGCCTCAGCCTCCTGAGTAGCTGGGATTACAGGCACCTGCCACCACGCCAGGCTCATTTTTGTTATTTTTAGTAGAGAAGGGATTTTGCCATGTTGGCCAGGCTGGTCTTGAATTACTGGCCCCAAGTGATCGATCGACCTGCCTCGGCCTCCCAAAGTGCTGGGATTACAGGTGCGAGCCACCACGCCTGGCCAGAAATGTCCTTTTTCTGCTATTGCCTGAAAACTTACCAACTCTCAAAGTAAGGCAGCCTCTGACTCGCCAACCTGGGACACTCTGATTGGCTCCTGGTGACGTCACAGGAATCTCTGGGAGATGATTGGTGGGTGAGAGCCCCTAGGTCAGGTGGAAGGAGGGCTTGATGGTGAGGGACGGTGTCTGTGGCCTGTTCACAGAGGCCGATCCAGGAGCTAGCTGAGGACGAACAGGTGGCAAAGGGGCCCCCATCTTTGTTGGGGCGACCCCTCCTCCTAACCCCACTCAGAGCAGCCAGTAATGACCATGGCCCCTTCTCACCTGATAGTATCTGGGAGCCCCCTGAGGCTGGGAGATGGTTCTGGCTTTGGAGATACGGACCCTTCTCATCCCATAGGGGAAGAGATTTCCTGGGGAGCCATAGGGTGGGTGCCAAGGTTGGGAGCTGGTCTCAGATCTGTCGGGTCAGTACCCCCAGGCCCAGGGGGCCGTTCACATGGGATGCCACCACAGTGCACCTGAATGCTCTCTCCTGCACATCATGCCAGAGTCCCCCGCCTCTGGCACGAGATGCAAGCCCGGGCCCCTTCCACCCCTTGCTCAGATTCCCCTTCCTGTTCCCATCACTGTCTGCCCCAGGATTTTATTTCATGACCATTCCCAGGTGGCACCGGTCCAAGGACTGTTTCCCAAAGACTGAGCCAAGATACTGCCGGCCTTTCAGGAGGAGCCTTGAATTCATGAATGGACACAAAGAAGCGGCCAGGGCCAAGCAGAGAGGGGGAGAGAGGCTTAGCACAGCCGGGTCCAGCTTGGCCCTGCGTGGTCCTTTGCCTCTGTGGGACAGACGGACAGAACCCCCTTTGTGAAGGAGCCTGGGCAAATCTCTCTAGTCCTCTGTCCAAGGGACTCAGGGTCGCCACCGACAGGCACCAGCCCAGCCTGCAAGGGGTGGCTGCAGCCGCGTTCCCGGGCCTGGGCTCATTCATGAAAGGGGTCAGGCTTCTCTCTGGGGGCGGTAGACCCCAGCTGGGTCAGGCCAGAAAGAGAGGGAGGAATTGCAGAAGCTGAGCTCTGAGACTGGGCTTGGCTCCTACCAGACTGCAGAGGAGGGAGCCTGGGGTACTGGGGCCTGCCGGACCCTGCACCCAGGTCAGGATGCTCAACATGCCAGGCCCTGGGAAACCCTTCACACCCTTAGTCAGTCCTCACTACCGTCAAAGGCAGCCACTCTCTTGGCTTCATCAGACCTTCATCAAACCTGCCTGCCTGTTCTTGAAGTTTATAGATTGGGCCAGGTGCAGTGGCTCATGCCTGTAATGCCAACATTTTGGGAGGCCAAGGCGGACGGATTGCTTGAGCTCAGGAGTTGGAGACCAGCCTGGCCAACATGGTGAAACCCCATCTCTAGTAAAAATGCAAAAAAATTAGCCAGTTGGTTCTGTGCACCTGTAGTCCCAGCTATTCAGGAGGCTGAGGCAGGAGATTGCTTGAACCTGGGAGGCAGAGGTTGCAGTGAGCAGAGATTGTGCCACTGCACTCCAGCCTGGGCAACAGAGCAAGACTCCATCTCAAAGAAAAGAAAGAAAGAAAGAGAGAGAGAAAAAGAGAGAGAGAAAGAGAGAGAAAGAAAGAAAGAGAGAGAGAGAGAGAGATTGGAAGTGTATGCACCGCCATTTGACATTTGTTTCCAGTCTGCAGTGTCCTTATT
Organism: Colobus angolensis palliatus; assembly: GCF_000951035.1. Lineage (NCBI taxonomy): Eukaryota > Metazoa > Chordata > Mammalia > Primates > Cercopithecidae > Colobus > Colobus angolensis. Next base: position 60,152 of record NW_012120343.1, on the reverse strand, counting down.
TCTTCTGAAAGCTGTAATTCATTCATTCTCATTACTATCTAGTGTTCCATTGTGTGAATATTTCCATGCTAATTCTACCATGGGTGGCATTTGGGTAGTTTCCAGGACTTTTTTTTTTTTTCTGAGACAAGTTCTCTCTCTGTCACCCAGGCTGGAGTGCAGTGACATGAGCCTAGCTCACTGTAGCCTCAAATTCCTGGGTTCAAGCTATCCTCCCACCTCAGCCTCCCGGGCAGTTGAGACCGCAGGTACACACCACCACGCCTGGCTAATTTTTAAAATTTTTTGTAGAGAAAGGGTCTTGATATGTTGCCCAGGCTGGTCTTGAACTCCTGGCCTCAAGCCTCAGCCTCCCTAAGTGTTGGGATTATAGGCGTGAGCCATCGAGCCCAGCCATCCCTCCCCAGCTTTGATGCAGCTTGTTTGATGTCATCTGGCCTTGAGTGTTGATTTCAAAACTTGACTTTATTTAAAATGTTTTGTATTTGATTAGATTTTAAAAAGATCACTGAGGTAGTATACGAACATTGTAGCTGGTCAAGTAACACAGAAATATAAATAAAATAACATTTCTCGTGCCCGTTTCCCCCAGTCTCTCCTTTGCTACAGCCAGCGGTTGGCTTTGCTTTCTTTCATACCTTCTGCCTTTCCAAGTCGACAACCTGGCCCTCCCCCTTGCTGTGTTTCGAATGTTTGTCTCTTCAAAAACTCATTCTGAAACTTAATCCCCATTGTAACAGTATTAAGAGGGTGGGAAGTTTGTGGTATTTGAGGGGTGGGACCTTTGGGAGGTGATTAGGATTAGCTGCGGTCATGAGGGTGAGGCATTAGTGGCTTAAGAAGAGGAGAAAAACAGACTTGAGTTAGCACATACAGGCCCCTCACCATGGGATGCCCCATACTGCCTCGGGATTCTACAGCATCCTCAGCTGCAGGAAGGCCCCCACCAGACACAGTCCCTAGACCCTGGATTTCCCAGCCTAGAGAGCTGTAAGAAATTAAATTGTTGGGCCAGGCATGGTGGCTCATACCTGTAATCCCAGCACTTTGGGAGGCTGAGGCGAGTGGATCATGAGGTCAGGAGTTTGAGACCAGCCTGACCAACATGGCAAAATCCCGTCTCTACTAAAAATACAAAAGTTAGCCGGGAATAATGGTGGGCACCTGTAATCCCAGCTATGGGGGAGGCTGAGGCAGGAGAATCTCTTGAACGGGGAGGTGGAGGTTACAGTGAGCTGAGATCATGCCACTGTACTCCAGCCTGGGCGACAAGAGCAAAACTCCATCTCAAAAAAAAAAAAGAAAAGAAAAATAAATTAAATTATTTTATTAGGACCAGGTGATGTGGCTCATGCCTGTAATCTCAGTGCTTTGGGAGGTCAAAGGAGGAGGACTGCTTGAGGCCAGGAGTTTGAGACCAGCCTGGGCAAAAATAGTGAGACCCCATCTCTACAAAACAATGTTTAAAAATTAGCTGGATGTAGTGGTGCACACCTGTAGTCCTAGCTACTCGAGAGGATGAGGCGCGGTGGGATCACTTGAGCCCAGGAGTTCGAGACCAGCCTGGGCAATATGGCAAGATCCTGTCTCTACGAAAAGTTAAAAATTAGCTGGGTGTGGTGGTACATGCCTGTAGTTACTTGGGAGGTGGAGGCAGGAACATCTCTTGAACCCAGGAATTGGAGCCTGCAACAAGCTATGACTGTGCCAGTGCATTTCAGCATGCATGACAGGGTGAGAACCTGTCATTATTTTCTCTAAAAAACAAAACAGCAAAAAGTAATTTATAATTTATAATAATTTCCCTTCCTTCCTTCCCTTCCTTCCCTTCCTTCC
>NW_012120343.1:54255-58076 GCF_000951035.1 Colobus angolensis palliatus | reverse complement strand
TAGTAGAGATGGGATTTCACCATGTTGGCCAGGCTGGTCTTGAACCCCTGACCTCAGGTGATCCACCCGCCTCAGCCTCCCAAAGTGCTGGATTACAGGCATGAGCTGCCACACCTGGCCTATAATAGTTTCTTTATAAATTACCCAGTCTCAGGTATTCCAGCAGAAGATGGACTAAGACACCCTTTAAAGTGGGCTGGGCACTGTGGCTCACACCTGTAATTCCAGCACTTTGGGAGGCCGAGGCGGGTGGATCACTTGAGGTCAGGAGTTAGAGACCATCCTGACCAACACGGTGAAACCCCGTCTCTACTAAAAATATAAAAAATTAGCTGGGTATTGTAGTAAGCACCTGTCATCCCAGCTACTTGGGAGGCTGAGGGAGGAGAATTGCTTGAACCCAGGAGGCAGAAGTTGCAGTGAGCTGAGATCGTGCCATTGCACTCCAGCCTGGGTAACAGACTGAGACTTTGTCTCAAAACAATACAAATAAAAATAAAATAAAGTAAAATATTCTATGGCAAACATTTCCCATATAATTTTAGCATTTTTTCGGCTGGGTGTGATGGCCCATGCCTGCAATTCCAGCTCTTTGGGAGGCTGGGGCAGGAGGATTGCTTTAGCCTGTGAGTTCACAACCAGCCTGCGCAACACAGTGAATCCCCATCTCTGCAAAATAAATTAATAATAAAATAAAAATAACACTTTCATTGTAGTTACATGAGTAAAACTTGAATACAATCTTATAAAGATTCAAACAACACAAGTCAAATGAAAGACTCTTTATCTCCCACCCAATCCTAAAAATTAAAAAATAAGGGGGCGGGGCAAAGTCTTCTGTGACCAGCACCCCCAAACTCTCCGATCTCCTTGTTTTCTTTCAAGTCTATTTCTATGCATTTATGTTTCTAAAATGTTGGGGTGTGTGTGTGTTTTACACTAATGAAATCATGTTGTGTGTATAATTTTATTACTTGATTTTTTTCATTTGATTTTGATGAACATCTTGGCATTGTATGTGGTTACACTTTAAATTTTTTTTTTCCTGTTTTTTTGAGACAGAGTTTCATTCTTGTCACCCAGACTGGAGTGCAGTGGCACGATCTCAGCTCATGGCAACCTCTGCCTCCCAGGTTCAAGTGATTTTCCTGCCTCAGCTTCCCGAGTAGCTGAGATTACAGGTGCGTACCACCATGCCTGGCTAGTTTGTTTGTTTTTTTTTTGAGACGGAGTCTCGCTCTGCCGCCCGGGCTGGAGTGCAGTGGCCGGATCTCAGCTCACTGCAAGCTCCGCCTCCCGGGTTCCCGCCATTCTCCTGCCTCAGCCTCCCGAGTAGCTGGGACTACAGGCGCCCGCCACCTCGCCCGGCTAGTTTTTTGTATTTTTTTAGTAGAGACGGGGTTTCACCGTGTTAGCCAGGATGGTCTCGATCTCCTGACCTCGTGATCCGCCCGTCTCGGCCTCCCAAAGTGCTGGGATTACAGGCTTGAGCCACCGCGCCCGGCCAACCTGGCTAGTTTTTATATTTTTAGTAGAGATGGGGTTTCTCAATATTGACCAGGCTGGTCTTGAACTCCTGACCTCAGGTGATCTGCTTGCTTCGGCCTCCCAAAGTGCTGGGATTGCAGGCATGAGCCATCGTGCCTGGCCAAAAATTTTTTATTTTGAAATAATTATAAATGCACAGGTAGTTGCAAAAATGGTAGAAAGATCCTGAGTATCCTTTCTCCAGTTCCCTTAGTGGAAGATCTTACGTAACTCAAGTACAGGGTCCAAAGCAAGAAATTAATATTGGAGCCATTCCACAGTGCCTCCTGGTATAGCACCATTAACATATATAATTTTTTTTTTTTTTTGAGACAGGGTCTCGCTCTGTTATTCAGGCTGGAGTGCAGTGGCTCAATCATGACTCACTGCAGCCTCAGCCTCCCTGGGCTCCAGTGATCCTCCCACCTCAGCCTCCTGAGTAGTTGGGAGTATAGACGCATGCCACCATGTCCGGCTAATTTTTTGATTTTTTTGTGGAAATGAGGTCTCACCGTCTCTGCCCATTTTTTAAATGCTAAAAAAAAAAAGAAACTTCTAAACATGCCAGTATCCAGGCTTTACCCCAGATGGAATAAACTGAAATCTCTGGGTGTGGAGCCCAGTTGTCAGTATTTTATTATTATTTTTTGAGACAGAGTCTCACTCTGTGGCCCAGGCTGGAGTGCAGTGGCACGATCATAGCTCACTGCAGCCTCGAACTCCTGGCTCATGTGATCGTCCCACCTCACCCTCTCAAGTAGCTGGGACTACAGTCATGCAAACACCACGTATAGCTAATTTTTTTCTTTTTTCTTTTTTTGAGACAGAATCTTGCTCTGTCTCCCAGGCTGGAGTGTGGTGGCGCGATGTCAGCTCCGTGCAACCTCTGCCTCCCGGGTTCAAGAGATTCTCCTGCCTCAGCCTCCCGAGGAGCTGGAATTACAGGCACCCGCTGCCACGCCAGGCTCATTTTTGTATTTTTAGTAGAGATGGGGTTTCACCATTTGGGCCAGGCTGGCTTTGAACTCCTGACCTCAGGTTATCCGCCTGCCTCAGCCTTTCAAAGTGCTGGGATCACAGGCGTGAGCCACCACGCTCGGCCTTAAACCATATTCTTTATGACACCTGCAGGCTAGGTAATATCATTCCCTTTTACATACCCGGAAGCTGCAGCCCAGAGATGTTAAGTAATTTTTCCTAGCTCACACAGCGGTTAACTGCCCATGCAGGCATTTTCTGCCCAGCAGTGCCAAGCTCCAAAGCCTGTACCTCCTCAAGTTCAGGGTAAGAATTCATCATTCCCTCCTCATCTGCTGACAGCATCTGGCTCTGGGTTCTGGCTCGGTTTGGGAGTCCGACACCAAGCCATGGCCGCGTGCTCATCTAAGCAGTAAGGGTTGGCTACAAAATGAGGATTCTGTTCTCCAGGGAGGAGGAAGAAAAGGCCACTTCCCTCCTTTAGTTTAACCAGCCACGGCCTGCTAGAAACGTCAGCTTTTTCAAGAGAAGTTTCCCACAGTCAAGGCTGCCTCTGTGATTGCCAGCTCTGTTCTAACAGTCTTAATTTTATCTGTGCATTTCACTTGTTAAAAATGCATCCAGGCCAGTCCCAGTGGCTCACACCTGTAATCCCAGCACTTTGGGAATCAGAGGCAGGAGGATCACTTGAGGCCAGCAGTTTGAGACCAGCCTGGGCAACATGGCAAAACCCCGTCTCTGCTAAAAATCCAAAAAAATTAGTCGGCTGTGGTGGTGGAAGAAATATAAGCATTGTGAACTGGGCGTAGTGGCTCATGCTTGTAATCCCAGCACTTTGGGAGGCCGAGGTGGGCAGATCACTTGACGTCAGGAGTTTGAGACCAGCCTGGCCAATATGGCAAAACCTCGTCTGTACTCAAAATTCAAAAAATAGCTGGGCGTGGTGGCGGATTCCTGTAATCCCAGCTACCTGGGAGGCTGAAGAAGGAGAACTGCTTGAACCCGGGAGGGAGAAGTTGCAGTGAGCTGAGATTGCACCACTGCACTCCAGCCTAGGAGACTGTCTCAAAAAAAAAAAACAAAAAAAGGCATGTGGCTGGGCACAGTGTCTCATGCCTGTAATCCCAATACTTTGGGAGGCTGAGGCCAGAGGATCACTTGACTCCAGGAGTTTGAGACCAGCCTGGGCAACATATCAAGAGCCTATCTCTACAAAAAAATTTAACAATTAACCAGGCATGGTGGTGTGTACCTGTGGTCTCAGCTACTTGGGAGGCTGAGGCAGGAGGAATGATTGGACCCCGTAGTGCGAGGCT
>NW_012120343.1:47812-53340 GCF_000951035.1 Colobus angolensis palliatus | reverse complement strand
ACTTTATACATCAGATTCTCTTTAAACATTAAAGAAAAAAAAAAAGCTGTACAACTACTGTGTGACTCCACGTATGTGACATTCTGGAAAAGGCAAAGCACCGAGGCCAGGCCCAGTGGCTCACACCTGTAATCCCAGTGCTTTGGGAGGCCGAGGCAGGTGGATCACCAGAGGTCGGGAGTTCAAGACCAGCCTGGCCAACATGGGGAGACCCCTCCCATTTCTACTAAAAATGCAAAAATTAGACGGGGGTGGTGGCACATGCCTGTAATCCCAGATACTCAGGAGGCTGAGGCAGGAGAATCACCTGAACCCGAGAGGTGGAGGCTGCAGTGAGCTGAGATTGTGCCACTGCACTTCAGCCTGGGTGACAGAGCAAAACTCCATCTCAAAACAAAACAAAACAAAGCACAGAGGACAAGGGGCAAGGTCTTGGCTGCCAGACTGATGCTGGGCAGAGGTTTCAGGTGCAAAGGGGGGGGCAGGAGAGAATTCTGGGGGATGGTGGATCTGTTATTCATCTTGATGGTGGCGGTGGTGGTTATAGGCATCTCCGCATTTGTCAAAACTCACAAAACTATAGCAAAAAAAGAGGAAATTTTACTTTATGTAAATTATAATGCAAGTTAAAATATGAATTCACTTTTTCTTAAAATGCCCGACTAGGAGTTTAGGGAGGAAAGAAATGAGGTTGCAAGGAGCTAAAGGGAAAGTACCCGGGTCTTCAGGGTGGTGGGAACGCTGTTTCTTGGTCGTTTGCCCACGGCCCTGTCTCCCGGCCTCCCTCTCCCCTCTCTGCCAGCATTCAATGGTCACAGTGACTGAGAGACAAGGAGAGTCTTGTGGAACTCAGAAATAAATAAATAACTGTCCGTCCCAGGTCACCATGGCAACCGTGACATCACCCTGGGACCCATGTGGCTGGCACCCTTGGTGGTTTCCTGGTGTTTGTTACAGGAGCAGGGGGAGCCAGGGCTGCAGACCCACGCCTGGTGGCAGGTAGAGGGGGAGACCTCAGGGGGAGAATAAGTTTCCCACCTTGGAGGCCGGTGCAAGTTGCACCCTCACAGCTGGTCTCCGGACTCCCTGCCCAGTTGGTGGGAAGCATAAATTGGCCAGGCCTCCTGGAGGGCTTTTGGGCAGAGTCTCTCTAAATGAGTACTGTGAGGCCGGGCATGGTGGCTCATGCCTATAATCCCAGCACTTTGGGAGGTCAAGGGAGGACAATTGTTTGAGGTCAGGAGTTTGAGACCAGCCTGGGCAACAGAGCAAGATCCAGTCTCTACAAAAAATTAAAAAATTAGCTGGGTGTAGTGGCATGCACCTGTAATCCCAGCTACTCGGGAGGCTGAGGCAGGAGAATCGCTTGAACCCAGGAGGCAGAGGTTGCAGTCAGCCAAGATGGTGCCACTGCACTCCAGCCTGGGTGATAGAGCAAGACTCCGTCTCAAATTTATTAAAATAACTAAAAATAAATAATAAAACAAGCGCGACATGCACCTGTGTCTGTGTCCGAGGGCTGAAATCACAGGCGATCACACACCAGCGGCTTACAGCAGCAGATGTTTCTTCGCATTGCCACAATCTCTGCTTCCAACATCACATGGCTGTCCTCCCCGTGTGTCTCTGTCTTCATTTGACGTTGTCCTCTCTGTGTCTCCTTCGTCTTTTTTTTTTTTTTTTTGGAGATGGAGTCTCGCTCTTATTGCCCAGGTTGAAGTGCAGTGGTGCAATCTTGGCTCAGCACAACCTCTGCCTCCCAGGTTCAAGTGATTCTCCTGCCTCAGCCTCCCAAGTAGCTGGGATTACAGTTACCCATCAGTATGCCTCGCTAATTTTTGTATTTTTTTTTTTAGTAGAGATGGGATTTTGCCATGTTGGTCAGGCTGGTCTTGAACTCCTGACCTCAGGTGATCCACTCGCCTCTGCTTCCCAAAATGCTGGGATTACAGGTGTGAGCCACCGTGCCCGGCCTGTTTCATCTTCTTAGGGAACCCTGCTTATATTGGATGGGGTCCCACCCTAACGCAGTCTGGCCTCATTTTTTTTTTTCTTTTTTTTTTTTTTTAGATGCAGTTTCACTCTTTTTGCCCAGGCTGGAGTGCAGTGGCGCGATCTCGGCTCACTGCAACCTCCGCCTCCCGGGTTCATGCCATTCTCCTGCCTCAGCCTCCCAAGTAGCTGGGACTACAGGCACCCGCCACCACGCCCAGCTAATTTTTTGTATTTTTAATAAGAGATGGGGTTTCACCGTGTTAGCCAGGATGCTCTCGATCTCCTGACCTCATGATCTGCCCGCCTTGGCCTCCCAAAGTGCTGGGATTACAGGCATGAGCCACCACACCCAGCCCTGGCCTCATCTTAACTAATGAAATCTGCTCCAATCCTGTTCCCAAATGAGGTCCCCTTCTCAATATCGGGAGTTAGGGCTTCAACACTAGAATGCTGGGAGGACACGGTTCAACCCATATCACTATTTTTGTTGTTATTACTTATTAGTTAATAAGCCAATCCTGGCCAGGTGCGGTGGTTCACGCCTGTAATCCCAGCACTTTGGGAGGCTGAGGCAGGCAGATCATGAGGTCAGGAGTTTGAGACCAACCTGGCCAACATAGTGAAACCCCATCTCTACTAAAAATACAAAAATTAGCTGAGTGTGGTGGTATGTGCCTGTAGTTCCAGCTACTAGGGAGGCTGAGGCAGGAGAATCACTTGAACCTGGGAGGCAGAGGTTGCAGTGAACCGAGACAGTGCCATTGCACTCCAACCTGGGCGACAGAGCAAGACTCCATCTCAAGAAAAAGAGACTCCATCTCAAAAACACAGAAAACAAAACAAAACAAAAAACCAAACATAAGCCAGTCTTGGCCACAGGCAGCTTCCTGGCCCACCTTAAGGAAGGCGGCATGTTCTGGGCTCCTGGAGAGGCTTCAATGGGGTCCCCAGGGTGGGTCCCCCATGTTCTCTGTGACTATAATTCCAGTTTTCAGTCTGCCCCTGCAAGGGTGCTGAGGCCATGGGAGATGGGACGTTGGTGTCTCTTTAGCTTGGTGCAGAAGCCTGGCCCCAGGGGTCTTAGTTTTCTCAACTGTCGAATGGGCTCAGTGTGACCCTGGTGTTGAAGTCACTTGACTGGCTGTGGAATCACGTGACCATGGAGTCCCAGCTGGATGCAGGCAGAGAGCGGTCACCTGAACCGTTGGACCCTTGGACTCACCCAGACGCCAAATGTCCCAGGGCAAATCACAGTGTCAGTGCCTGGCAGACTCCCCTGCCCAGCTTTCACTCCTGCCCTGCCCTCACGAGAATACATGAAGCCAGCATACACAATGTGCTTCATAAATGAGCCCTGAACTATGTATGCTAGCACAGAGCTAGCACACAGAAGGTGCTCAATCAGTGCCCCAGGGTCTGTACTAGCATGGAGCCAGCACACAGAAGTTGCTTAATAAATGCTTCACACGCTGCACTTAGCATGGAGCCAGCACACAAAAGGTGCTTAATAAATGCTTCATGAACTATACTTAACATGGAGCCAGCACATCAAAGGTGCTTAATAAATGCTTCATGAGCTGTATTTAGCATGGAGCCAGTACACAGAAGGTGCTTAATAAATGCTTCATGCACTACACTTAGCATGGAGTCAGCAAACAGAAGATGCCTAATAAGTGCTCCATGAGCTGTACTTGTCATGGAGCCAGCACACAGAAGGTGCTTAATAAATGCTCCATGAGCTACATTTATCATGCAGCCAGCACACAGAAGGTGGTTAATAAATGCTTCATGAGCTGCACTTAGTATGGAGCCAGCACACAGAAGGTGCTCAATGAATGCTTCATGAGCTATACTTAGCATGGAGTCAGCACACAGAAGATGCCTAATAAGTGCTCCATGCGCTGTACTTAGCATGAGGCCAGAGTACAGAAGGTGCTCAATGAATGCTCCGTAGCTGTACTTAACCTGGATCCAGCATACAGGAGGTGCTTAACAAATGCACCATGAGCTGTATTAGCATTGAGCCAGCACACAAAAGATGCTTAATAAATGCTCCATGAACTGTACTTAGCACGGAGCCGGCACACAGAAGGTGTTCAACGAATGTTCCAGGGTCTTTACTAGCATGGAGCCAGCACACAGGAGGTGCTTAATAAATGCTCCATGCGCTGCACTTAGCATGGAGCCAGCACACAAGGTGCTTAATAAGTGCTCCATAAGCTGTACTTAGCATGAGGCCAGCATACAGGCATACAGAAGGTGCTCAATGAATGCTCCATAACTGTACTTAACCTGGATCCAGCACACAGGAGGTGCTTAACAAATGCTCCTTGAGCTGTACTTAGCATGGAGCCAGCACACAAAAGATGCTTAATAAATGCTCCATGAACTATACTTACCATGGAGCCAGCACACAGAAGGTGCTCAACGAATGTTCCAGGGTCTTTACCAGCATGAAGCCAGCACACAGGATATGCTGAATAAATGCTCCATGAACTCCTGGTGTGACACCAGCATACAGAAAGTGCCCAATAAATGCTTAGTGCCCCATATATACTGCATGGAGTCATTTGTTCTGAACCATACACTCATTTGTTTGCGGGGGGGCAGTCTACAAAGTAACCATCGAACATGCGCGGAAGGTTTTTGGTGTGTTTAGTGGAGTTTAACCCCATTGGGTGGCTGCTGCTTGGCAACGTTCAGGTGAGCTGATTCCGAGCCTCTGTGGCCGAAGACATGCACGCTGCTGTGGTCCTGGCTGCTGCTCTGACAGCCAGGTGTGTGCAGACCTTACCACCAGCTCCTGGATGCCTCTTTCCTGCCCAGCCAACCCTTGTCTGTCTTCCCATCCTGACTTAAGTCCCCCAGCACAGACTTGCGTCAAGGCATAACCAGATGTTGGAGTCAACCGGGGCTGGGTTGAGTCCCTTCCCACCCTGTGATCTCCTTCCCTCACCTCCCTGCCCTGTAGCTTCTCCATCTGTAAAATGGCCAATAGCTCCACATGGTGCTCCAGTGAGGATTAAACAGAGGTGATAAGGCTTTGAAGATTCTAACAAGGCACACAAAACATAGAAATTTTTGTTTTGTTTGTTTTGATTTGTTTTGTTTTTTGAGAAAGACTCTCTCTCTGTCGCCCAGGCTGGAGTGCAGTGGCATGATCTTGGCTCACTGCAACTGCCGTCTCCCAGGTTCAAGTGATTCTCCTGCCTCAGCCTCCCAAGTAGCTGGGATTACAGACCTGTGGCACCACGCCCGGCTAACATTTTTCTTTTGAAATGGAATCTCACTCTGTCATCCAGGTTGGAGTGCAATGGTATGATCTCGGCTCACTGCAACCTCCACTTCCCTCAAGCGATTCTCCTGCCTCAGCCTCCCAAGTATCTGGGATTATAGGCACATGCCACCACTTCCAGTTAATTTTTGTATTTTTAGTAGAGACAGGGTTTCACCGTGTTGACAAAGCTGGTCTCGAACTCCTGGCCTAAAGTGATTCACCCGCCTTGGCCTCCTAAAGTGCTGGGATTACAGGC
>NW_012120343.1:44101-46922 GCF_000951035.1 Colobus angolensis palliatus | reverse complement strand
CATTGGGAGGCTGAGGTGGGCGGATCACCTGAGGTCAGGAGTTCGAGACCAGCCAACATGGTGAAACCCCATCTCTACTAAAAATACAAGAATTATCCAGGCTTGGTGGCACAGGCCCATCTACTCAGGAAGCTGAGGCAAGGGCTTGATCTCGGGAGGCAGAGGTTGCAGTGAGCCGAGATCACGCCACTACACTCCAGTCTTTTGACAGAGCGAGACTCCGTCTCAAAAAAAAAAAAAAAAAAAAAAGAGAATGCCACATCTAGCATTTAGCAAAATTTTGTAAGAAACACCACGCTGGGGATTAGGCACAAAATATTGGATAACCCAAAACCATTTAATGATCAGAAAGAGTGAGGGAGGGGAAAGAAGAGGAGGGGGGACGGAAAATGGAGGAGCGCTCTTCTTTTCCTACGGGTAGGAAGTGAGGTCTTCAGGCTTCCTGGGAATTTGGATGGCACCTCTTCCCCAGTAGAGCTTCCTGGAATTCTCCCTCTGGAATTCTCCCTCTCCTTCCAGGTTCATGAACCACCGAGTCCCTGCCCACAAGAGGTACCAGCCCACAGAGTATGAACATGCGGCCAACTGTGCCACCCACGCTGTGAGTTGGCTTTTGGGGGGTTCAGGGCTGAGATGGGGACACTTCCAGGGAAGGGGGGTGGGGGAAGGCAACTCCTTCACGTATGTCCCAAGTGGCCCATTCTTCGCATCTTCTGCGGCCCTCAGGCCCTCCGAAGAGTGAGTGCGTCTCGTGGGAAAGCCACTGGGGTAAATTGGGCTGCAGTGCTGGGCGTGCCTCTCTCTTGCTCTAAGGATATTTGATGGGGCCGGGCATGGTGGCTCACGCCTATAATCCCAGTACTTTGGAAGCCTGAGGCGGGCAGATCACCTGAGGTCAGGAGTTTGAGACCAGCATGGCCAACATGGTGAAACCGCATCTCTACTAAAAATACAAAAATTAGCCGGATATGGTGGCAGGGACCTGTAACCCCAGCTACTCGGGAGGCTGAGACAGGGGAATCCCTTGAACCCAGGAGTCAGAGGTTGCAGTGAGCCGAGATCGTGCCATTGCACTCCAGCCTGGGTGACAGAGCAAGACCCTGTCTCAAAAACAAACAAACAAAAGAGAACCTTCGACGGCTCCCTAGTACCTAGTATGGCATCCTGTCACTCTAGCAAGCTCCTAGCCCGTCTGGCCACGCACCTCCCACCAGCGTGCTCTTGCTCTCAGCCTCAAGCACTTGACTCTGTCACTGTTTCCTAAATAGAAGACATGACTCCATGCCTTTGCATGCGCTGTTCCCGCTGCCTGGCATACTTCTTGTCTGCACTCCAGCCCTGCCTATGAAACCCTTTCCATCATTCACAAGCCTTGCTGGAATGTTCTCCAACAAAGTCTTCCCCTCTGCCCAGATGCTGGGAAGCTCTGAGCCGGTGCCTGCCTCCCCAGCCATTGTAGCCCTCACGGCCCAGCACCACGCTAGCTGGAATATACCAGTCCATCGCACATTCATTCAGCAAACAGTTCCTGGGTACCCTCAAGGCAGCAGGCAGTGCTCCAGGCCCTGGCAATGCAGACATGAGTTCAGACAGAATCTCTGCTGGATTCTTTGGTATCTCAGGACATCTCAGCACACCTGGCACAGGGAGGTGACCAGATAGCCTGTGTGGAGGTGAATTAATTCTCAAACCCCCCGCCTTGACCTGTTAGACCCCGGGGTCTATTGTGTGTTTGGCCTGAGCCCAGGGCTTTCATGACGAGCTGCCGGTGTAATAGAAAGGAGTGGCTGGTGCTGATTTGAACTTGGCGTGTGCCAGGACCACACTGAGTTCTTCTTTTTTGAAACAGAGTCTCGCTCTGTACCCCAGGCTGGAGTGCAGTGGTGCGATCGCGGCTCACTGCAGTCTCCACCTCCTGGGTTCACGCCATTCTCCTGCCTCAGCCTCCCGAGTAGGTGGGACTACAGGCACCTGCCACCAAGCCCGGCTAATTTTTTGTGTTTTTAGTACAGACTGGGTTTCGCCGTGTTAGCCAGAATGGTCTTGATCTCCTGACCTCATGATCCACCTGCCTCGGCCTCCCATAGTGCTGGGATTACAGGCATGAGCTGCCGCGCCCACACTGGGTTCTAAGTTCGCATTTTCTCAGTCAGTCCCTTTTGAGCAGGTGCTCTGCTGAGCAGAGACTGGTTCTCACTGGCTCATCTCTAAAGCCCCATGCTGTGTGCATAAAGGGGCTTGGAAAATATTTGAGAATGACCACATGACTGCCTCTTTTGCAAGGGAGGAAACTGAGACTTGGGTGAGAGAATCTGCCCAAAGCCGCAAGCTAATTTATCAACACAAGTCTATACTGCACCCCAAAAAGTAAAGCTCTAGGAAGAGAAGACCGGCTTTTGAATCCCAGCTCCATCATTTAGTGGCCCTGAGCCTCAGTTTCCTTATCTGTAGAATGGGCATCGTAAGAGCCAAGGGTGGCCGTGAGTGTTGCTCAAGGCACCATGTTGGCACAATGTGGGCACATTGACAAGTGTGTTTCTTTTCCAGCGTGCTCTTGAATTGGCCGGGCACAGTGGCTCATGCCTGTAATCCCAGCACTTTGGGAGGCTGAGGCAGGTAGATCACTTGAGGTTGGGAGTTCGAGACCAGCGTGGCCAACACGATGAAATCCCATCTCTACTAAAAATACAAAAATTAGCTGGGTGTGGTGGTGTGCACCTGTAATCCCAGCTACTGAGGAGGCTGAGGCAGGAGAATCGCTTGAACCCAGGAGGCAGAGGCTGCAGTGAGCCAAGATTGTGCCACTTTACTCCAATTGAGT
>NW_012120343.1:36701-39936 GCF_000951035.1 Colobus angolensis palliatus | reverse complement strand
CAACCTTCGCTTCCTGGGTTCAAGCAATTCTCCTGCCCCAGCCTCCTGAGTAGCTGGGACTACAGTGTGTACCACCACATCCAGTTAAATTTTGTTTTGTTTTGTTTTGTTTTTTTTTTTGGTAGAGATGGAGTTTCTCCATGTTGGCCAGGCTGGTCTCAAACTCCTGACCTCAGGTGATCCTCCTGGCCTTGGCCCCCACAAAGTGCTGGAATTACAGGTGTGAGCCACCGCACCTGGCCAGAAATGATTTTTTAAAGGTATAATTCCATCGCCTACAGCAAGGCTTCTATCTTCCCGGTTGATGTTCAGTCTGTCATGCACAGATGGACATGTAGGTGGCTGATGGCCTCTTATTAAGGAGCCATCCCATTCTGGTGCATTGCTGTTGACCTGTCCCCATCCAGCGCCCAGCCTGGATGTCGGGGAGGCTAGCAGGGCACCTCCTTCCTTTGGGACTCACCTGGGCTGATTTTGCAGACAGATTGCTTTTCAGTGAGTCCTGGAGGATGCACGTTGTCGGGGCTGAATTCTCACTGCCTACTTTTTAAAAAAAAATGTTTAAAATTATTTATTTCTTTTGAGACAGAGTCTCTCTCTGTCACCCAAGCTGGAGTGCAGTGGCATGATCGTGACTCACAGCAGCCTCTGCCTCCTGGGTTTAAGCAATTCTCCTGCCTCAGCCTCCTGACTAGCAGGGATACAGACACCTGCCACCACGCCTGGCTTTTTTAGTAGAGACAGGGTTTTGTCATATTGGCTAGGCTGGTCTCGAACTCCTGACCTCAAGTGATCCACCCACCTTGGCCTCCCAAAGTGCTGGCATTACAGGTGTGAGCCCCTGCACCAGGCCCTGACTTGCCTACTTCTTCCCAAAAGGGCTCTTCCAGCATTCCTTCCTTCCTACCTGCCTCCCTGCCTGCCTTCAGTATATATTTGTTAGGTGCCCACCGTGCACTGGTGACCCTGTGCAGCTCGTGCTGTGTGGGGGAAATAATGATTAAGTAAGTCTATCATATAAGATGTGGGGGCTGCCAGGGAGAGAGGGCACCAGGTGCTATAGACAACGGGAGAGGCCTGCGTCAGTCAAAGGACAGAGCAGGTGCTCCTGCCAGAGTGATATTAACCAGCTGCTGAAGGCTGACTAGGAGCCAGTCTCCAGGAGAGTGAAGGGAACAGCATGTTGAGGACAAGGGAACAGCATGTGCAGGGCCCCTGAGGCAGGAAAGTGTTGGGACAACTGGACGAAGGCCAGGAAGGCCCAAGGCATAGTGACTTGGGGCAGAGCAGGAGGGAGAGTAGGGAAAAGCAGAGTAGAGGGGCTGGGAAGGGCCAGGCCACGCACCTATAAAGGCAGAGGATTTGGAGATTCCATTCCCTCCAGTGAATCATGGTGGACCATCCACGACTTAAAAATAATTTTTTTTTTGAGATGAAGTCTTGCTCTGTCACCAGGCTAGTGTGCAGTGGCACGATCTCAGCTCACTGCAATCTCCACCTCCCGGGTTTAAGCAATTCTCCTGCCTCAGCCTCCTGAGTAGCTGGGATTACAGGCGTGTGCCACCATGCCTGGCTAATTTTTTGTATTTTTTAGTGGAGACGGGGGTTTCACCATATTGGCCAGGCTGGTCTCGAACTCCTAACCTCGTGATCCACCCGCCTCGGCTTCCCAAAGTGCTGGGATTGCAGGTGTGAGCCACCGCACCCGGCCACCATCCACTATTTAAACCCGTTTACAAACTGAATGGTACCTGGCTGCCTGTGCTGCTCAGGGCTGGGCTTTTCCTTCAGGGCAGTCCAAGCAGATGAGGTCAGGACATCAGTGATGATGATGTGTGACATGTGGCACATCATACTTCTCTGTGTGGTGGCCCAAGGAGGGGCTGGGGTGTGGTGGGGGCGGCCACTCCCTGGGACGTGGTCTTTGATCGTTTCGTACATGGACCCCTTTGAGATATTTGAATCAAGTATCTAGACCTGCACTGTCCAGGTTGGCAGCCACTGGCCCCATGTGGCTGTTGAAATTGACACCTGAGGCTGGGAATGGTGGCTCACACCTATAATCCCAGTCCTTTGGAGGCCAAGGTGGGAGGATTGCCTGAGGTTAGGAGTTCAAGACCAGCCTGGGCATTATAGCCAGACCCCATCTCTATAAAAAAATGTAAAAAGTGGCCAGTTATGGTGGTGTGTGTCTGTAGTCCCAGCTACTTGGGAGGCCAAGGTGGGAGGATCACTTGAGCCCAGGAAGTCGAGGCTGCAGTGAACTGTGATTACACCACTGCACTGCAGCCTGGGCGAGGAAGGAAGGAAGGAAGGGAGGGAGGGAGAGAGGGAGGAAGGGAGGGAGGGAGGAGGAAGAGGAAAGGAAAAGAGAAAGAAAAGAAAAAAAGGAAAGGAAAGAAAAGGGGAAAGGGGAAAAGGGAAAGGAAAGGAAGGAAAGAACGGAGGAAGGAAGGAAGGATGAAAGGAAAGAAGGAAAGGAAAGGAAGGAGGGAGGAAAGGAAGGAAGGAAGCAAGGAAGGAAGGAAGGAAGGAAATTTACACTTGAATCCATTAAAGTAAAATAAAATGATTCCATTCTTCAGTGGCACTGACCACATTTCAAGAGACGAATTCTGCCACGTTGGGCAGCTCAGCCGGGGAAGGGGCAGGAGGCGTGCTCTGAGCCGCCCAGCTGCTGCACCTGTCCCCGCCGTCCCTGCCCCTCCAGTTCTGGATCATCCCCAGCATCCTGGGCAGCTCCAACCTCTACTTCCTGTCGGACGACGACTGGGAGACCATCTCCGCCTGGATCTACGGCCTTGGCCTCTGCGGCCTCTTCGTGGTCTCCACCGTGTTTCACACCATCTCCTGGAAGAAGAGCCACCTCAGGTGCCTCCTGCCCAGAGGGGACCCATGCCGGGTAGGGGGTCGGGGCAGGGGGACCCATGGTGACCCGGGGGGTGAACCAGGACATCCAGTCTGCCTAGTGACATTCTCTGCTGAGCTGGGAGGGGCTGGGGTAGATGACCCACAGGCTGGCTTTGCAGGAGGCACAAGCCCTGCCTTACACAGGCTGCAGTTGGGTCTCTTTGGGGCAGACCACCTCGCCCAGGGGAGCCTGGTTTGCTCACTTATTTTTTTTTATTTTTATTTTTTGAGATAGAGTCTCACTCTGTAGCCCAGGCAGGAGTGCAGTGGTGCTATCTCAGCTCATTGCAACCTTCGCTTCCTGGGTTCAAGCAATTCTCCTGCC
>NW_012120343.1:30002-35143 GCF_000951035.1 Colobus angolensis palliatus | reverse complement strand
GGGAGGCGGAGCTTGCAGTGAGCTGAGATCCGGCCACTGCACTCCAGCCTGGGGGACAGAAAAAAAAAAAAAGAAAGAAAGAAAAGAAAAAGAAAAAGAAACGAAACCTTATTTGCTCAAGGTTGCATAGCAGCCACATTCAACCCAAACTGACTCTAGGAATCCAGGCCCCCCATAAAGCTGTATGCTGCTCCCTTTAATTTCTAGGAAGACATGCAGTTGAGCCGTGCATACAATCATTAGTCAAATTTGTTCAGGGCTGCACTTTGCTAGACAGAACCACAGTTTGTACGGGTCAGTGACTGCTTTGTAACGAAGTATGCCAGAGCATTGTGGCTTAAAATAACAAGAAACACTTATTCTGTCTCAAAGTCTCAAGGGGTTAGGAATTTGAGAGCTTTAGCTGTGTGGCTCCAGTCCATGGTGTTTGCTGTAGTCAGAGGTTGACTGGGGCTGCTCTCATCTGACGGCTTGACTGGGGCTGGAGAGTCTAAGCGCCTACGCTTGGCTGGTGAGCTAGTGCTGGGTTGTAGTGTGAAGACACAGCCACATGGGAGCTTGTTTTTCCCAAATTTAGCAACTTAACAGAACCAGGCAGAAGCTGTAATGTCTTTTATGATCTGGCCTTAGGAAGCATGCACCATCATTTCTGCAATGTCTAGTGGTTCCCTGAGTTTACCTTATTTGTTTTGGGAGGGGAGGGCCCCAGTGTGTGAATACCAGGGGTGTGACTCATTGGGCACCACTGTGGAGGCTGGCACATGACAGTCCCATGTATTGAGGGTTATCGCTCACTATACAAGGTGAGGTCATCATAAAAATGGCTGTTTATTTATTTTTATTATTTATTTATTTATTTTGAGACAGAGTTTCACTCTTGTTGACCAAGCTGGAGTGCAATGGCATGATCTTGACTCACTACAACCTCCGCCTCCCAGGCTCAAGCAATCCTCCTGCCTCAGCTTCCCTAGTCGCTGGGATTACAGGCGCTCACCACCACGCCCAGCTAATATTTTGCATTTTTAGTAGAAACGGGGTTTCGCCACGTTAGCCAGGCTGGTCTCAAACTCCTCACCTCAGGTGATCCCCCACCTTGGCCTCCCTAAGTGCTGAGATCACAGGCATGAGCCACCGCACCCGGCCAAAACAGCTGATACTTATTGAGCACTTACTATATACTGTGCTGAGTATTAGCTAATTTAATCCTCCCCCACAGCCCCGTGTCAGGTTGCTGGCATCCTGCGTATTTGACAGAGAAGGAAGCTGAGATCTAGAGCAAATAGGTAACTTACTCAAGGTTATGTACTCCTGAAGAGTAGAACTGGAATTCAAACCCAGGCCTTCTGGCTCCAGGGCTTGGATCCGAACCACTAAGTTCTTCTAGCATTAGGATGTCAGCTCCCAGACAGTCTTGAGGGGCACGGAATTTAGTAGTTTTTGCACCTTTTTTTTTTTTTTTTTTGAGACAGGATCTAGTTCTGTTGCCCAGACAGGAGTGCAGTGGCACAAACATGGCTCAGTGTAGTCTCAACCTCCCAGGGTCAAGAGATCCTCCTGCCTCAGCCTCTGGAGTAACTAGGCGTACAGGCACGCACTCTTATGCCTGGCTGATCTTTCTAATTTTTAGTAGAGATGAGTTCTCACTATGTTGCCCAGGCTGGTTTCCAACTTCTGAGTTCAAGCAATTCTCTTGCCTCAGCCTCCGAAAACTCTGGAATTACAGGTGTGAGCCACTCCATCTGGCCATTTTTTCACTTTCTCCACAGAATTCTTTCCCCATTATAAATCTTTGGAAAAACCCAGGATATAAAACAGAAATGCACAGTGGCTCTGATTAAGGTAGGGGAGGATGGCCGGGCACGGTGGCTCACGCTTGTAATCCCAGAACTTTAGGAGGCTGAGGCAGGTGGATCACTTGAGGTCAGGAGTTTGAGACCAGCCTGGCCAACATGGCGAAACCCCATCTCTACTAAAAATACAAAAACCAGCTGGGAATGGTGGCAGGTGCCTATAATCCCAGCTATTTGGAAGGCTGAGGCAAGAAAAAGAAAATGGCTTGAATCCGGGAAGCAGAGGTTCCAGTGAGCCGAGACTGTGCCACTGCACTCCAGCCTGGAAGACAGAGTGAGACCTTGTCTCAAAAAAAAAAAAAAAAAAAATGTGGGAAGGAGGATGTCCGATCCTTACTTGCAGGCGCGCACGGCCCTCAGTGGAACCCCCGAGGCAAGGTGTCTCCATGAAGTCCCTAGGGTGATAAGGAGCCTGGTTTGAAGACCACTGCCCTGGTCACTTACAGATCGGGATTCTGAGGCCCAAGGGGTCCTGGCTGGATAGAGGAACCCAGCCCCGCTAACCTGTAGGCAGGCACGATCAGCCTAGGGCACGGCTCTGGGGGCACTGGCGCTTCCCTGCTGTGCAGGGGCTGTGACCGCCGGCTTCTCTGCTGCCCTAGGATGGTGGAACACTGTCTCCACATGTTCGACCGGATGGTCATCTATTTCTTCATAGCGGCTTCCTACGCACCCTGGTGAGTACTGTCCCACCGCTCAGCAAACGCTTGGCAGCCTTTCTTTTCATTGTTTGAATTTATTTTTCTATTTGGCTGGGTAATATGTTGACTTGGCACAGAGGAGTTAGGTGAAAAGCTTTCCGCTACACTTTTCTCCTTCCTGACAGCAGCTGCTTATACCCACTTTCTTGTGTGTCCTTCTTGAGTTATTTTATGCAGACAAAGCAAATATATACATCTTTTTTTTTCTTCTGAGAATTCTGAGACAGAATCTCACTCTGTCGCCCAGGCTAGAGTGCAGTAGCGAGATCTTGGTTCACTGCAACCTCTGCCTCCCCGGTACAAGCGATTCTCCTGCCTCAGCCTCCTGAGTAGCTGGGATTACAGGCGTGTGCCAGCACGCCCAGCTAATTTTTGTATTTTTGGTAGAGACGGGGTTTCACCATGTTGGCCAGGCTGGTCTTGAACTCCTAACCTCCAGTGATCTGCCCACCTCTGCCTGCCAGAGTATTTGGATTATAGGTGTGAACCACCACGCCCATCCAGAAAAGCAAATATTAATATGTACATATGTATGCATGTGTCTATATGTATACACATATATATAAATATGTGTAATAGACAGACATGCATACATATGCATATATATACATATATACTTATATTTATATTTACTTACTATTTAATTTATTTAATATAGCTTTTAAATTAAAATTTTTTTTTTTAGAGACAGGGTCTTGCTGTATTGCCTATCCTGGAGAGCAGTGTTGTGATCATAGTTCACTGCAGCCTCCAGCTCCTGGGCTCAAGTGATCCTCCCGCCTCAGCCTCCCAAGTAGCTGGGACTGCAGGTGCAAGCCACCATGCTTGTCTAATGTTTTTATTTTTGTAGAGATGGGTCTCACTATGTAGCCCAGACCAGTCCTGAACTCCTGGCCTCAGGCCATCCTCTCGCCTCAGCCTCCCAAAGTGTTGGGAGTACAGGCATGAGCCACTGCAGCGGCCACATTTTATAAGTATATATTTATTTTGTTTCTATTTTTTGTTTTGTTTATGTTTTTTGAGATGGAGTCTTGTTCTCTTGCCCAGAATTTTCACCATAAAATTCACTTAGATTCTGAAGTTAAGATAAATTATGTAAAGCACAAGGAAACTGGATTTTCAGCCGGGCGCAGTGGTGTGATCTCGACTCAATGTCTCACCTCCCAGTTTCAAATGATTCTCCTGCCTCAGCCCCCTGAGTAGCTGGGACTACAGGCATGCGCCACCATACCCAGCTAATTTTTGTATTTTTAGTAGAGACAGGGTTTCACCATGTTGGCCAGGGTGGTCTCAAACTCCTGACCTCAGGTGATCCGCCTGCCTTGGCTTCCCAAAGTGCTGGGATCACAGGTGTGAGCCCCTGTGCCCAGCCTGAGCCTCTCTTCTTTACCTTTATCCCTGGCTGTGATTGACTGGGCACTGCCCTGTGCCAGGCCCTGTGCTGAGGGTATTGTCACAAACAGAACCCCCAGCTCCTTCTCTTTATGGGGGAAAAAGAAACAAACCAAAAATCAAATAAATACTGAAGGTTTTACATAATCAGGGAGAATACAGACATTTTCAAAAAGCCAAAATTAGAGCAATCAGAGAGAAGCTGATGGAAATGAAAGAAAGAGACAAATTCTTCAGGCATTGAGACTGAAAAAATAAATTATTTGCAAAGTGAAAAAAACAACCTGGCTTCTGAATGTGGCCACAGCACCATTTAATGCTGACACACAGTGGAGACACTTCTAATAATTTCCCAAAGATAGACTTCAGAATAAACTATCAAATGGGGTTGTCATGCAGACATAAAAACAATAGGCACCATTGTCACACATGAAAGAAGTCCAAGAATCCCGTATCCATGAATAGTGTTTGAAGGAAACTAGTTTGTGACGGCGTGTGCCTGTGTTCCCAGCTACTCAGGAGACTGAGACAGGAGGATCTCTTGAGCCCAGGAAATCGAGGCTGCAATGAGCTATGATTGTGCCACCACACTCCAGCCTGTGAGAGAGAGCCCTGTCTCTAAAAAAAACAAACAAGAACCCAAAACATGTAATTTTAAAAATCCAACTTTTTTTTTTTTTTTTCCCGAGATGAAGTTTCACTCTCGTCACCCAGGCTGGAACTCAATGGCGTGATCTTGGCTCACTGCAACCTCTGCCTCGTGGATTCAAGCAGTTCTCCTGCCTCAGCCTCCCAAGTAGCTGGAATTACAGGCTTCTGCCACCACAACCAACAAATTTTTGTATTTTCAGTGGAGATGGGGTTTCACCATTTTGGCCAGGCTGGTCTTGAACTCCTGACCACAGGTGGTCCACCTGCCTTGGCCTCCCAAAGTGCTGGGATTACAGGCGTGAGACGCTGTGCCCGGCTGAAAATCCAATTTTCTTGTGCTTTACATAATTTATCTTAACTTCAGAATTCAAGTGAATTTTACAGTGAAAAAACATTTGTTTGAATTTCAACAAAATTTTTAAGTGTCCATTTTCTTCTTTTAAAGTCAAGTTAAAAAAATAAATAGGCCTGGCGCGGTGGCTCAAGCCTGTAATCCCAGCACTTTGGGAGGCCGAGACGGGCGGATCACGAGGTCAGGAGATCGAGA
>NW_012120343.1:16799-29647 GCF_000951035.1 Colobus angolensis palliatus | reverse complement strand
GTCAAGTTAAAATTAAATGTATTACTTTTACTTTAAAATGATGTGCATAACTTAATTCTCACCCTTTCTCCTTTCCCTTCATCCCATCCTATCCTTCCACCCAGTGGCCTATTTTTAGGTCTACTTGGAAGGATATCTAGAATGATGTTCACAGATGGGTATTTTGGGTAATGAGACGGGTTATTATTTTTTACTCTTAAACTTTTCAGTGTTACTTAACTTCTTTATAATGACAGACTCCATGCAGGTCACTTTTTTTGGCAGAAGTTTTACGTAACACATTCTCATTTCAGAAATTCATTCCAGGCCAGGCGCAGTGGCCCACGCCTGTAATCCCAGCACTTTGGGAGGCCAAGGCGGGCAGATCACCTGAGGTCAGGAGTTCAGGACCAGCCTGGCCATCATGGCGAAACTCCATCTCTACTAAAAACACAAAAATTAGCCAGGCATGGTGGTGCATCTGTAATTCCAGTTACTCGGGAGGCTGAGGCAGGAGAATCACTTGAACGTGGGAGGCGGAGGTTGCAGTGAGCTGAGATTGTGCCATTGCACTCCAGCCTGGGTGACAGAGTGAGACTCCATCTCCAAAAAAAAATAGAAATTCATTCCAGAAAAAACTCAAAGGACCCTCTTCCGCAATCATTACCACTATTAACTATACCTTTCCAGACAAAACCACATGGGAGGAGGTTCAGATCTTTTTCTGTGCATTGACAGTTATCTCTTTTTTTTTTTTTTTTTGAGACGGAGTCTCGCTCTGTTGCCCAGGCTGGAGTGCAGTGGCGCCATCTTGGCTCACTGCAACCTCTGCCTCCCGAGTTCACACCATTCTCCTGCCTCAGCCTCCCGAGTAGCTGGGACTACAGGCACCCGCCACCATGCCTGGCCAATTTTGTTTTTGTATTTTCAGTAGAGACAGGGTTTCACTGTGTTAGCCAGGATGATCTCAATCTCCTGACCTTGTGATCTGCCCACCTTGGCCTCCCAAAGTGCTGGGATTATAGGCGTGAGCCACCGCGCCTGGCCGACAGTTCTCTCTTTATACATACACACAATATTAGTCATCTCATTCTTGGTTCATACCCTCCACCTACTGAACATCTCGCAATATAGCTTAGAGATCTATCTATGTTGGTAAAAACAGATCTTCTTCATATTTTTGATTTTTAAATTATTATTATGTTTAATTTTTTTTGAGACAGGGTCTCACTCTGTTGCCCAGGCTGGAGTGCAGTGGTGTGATCATGGCTCACTGCAGCTTCGACCTCCCAGGCTTAAGCAATCCTCCCGCCTCAGCTTCTCAAGTAGCAAGACCTTGTCTCTTAAAATAATTATTAACAAAGGATTGGAGGCCGGGCGCGGTGGCTCAGGCCTGTAATCCCAGCATTTGGGAGGCCGAGGTGGGTGGATCACCTGAGGTCAGGAGTTCGCGACCAGCCTGGCCAACATGGAGAAACCCCATCTTTACTAAAAATACAAAATTAGCCGGGCGCGGCGGTGGGTGCCTGTAATCCCAGCTACTCGGGAGGCTGAGGCAGGAGAATCGCTTGAACCCAGGTGGTGGAGGTGGCAGTGAGCCGAGATTGTGCTACTACACTCCAGCCTGGGGCACAGATAGAGACTGCATCTCAAAAAAATAAGCAAAACAAAACAGTGTTGCTTTGGTTAGCTGCTGGAACTGCAGTGACGGAGAATGCACAATTCCCTCCAAACAGGCTTTACTTGTTCATCAGCCTGCCAGTTTGAGGCCCTACTTACCTTTTCTTCTAGATATTATCAATTTTGCTAATTTTCCTCTAATCATTGCTTGCTGTTTCAAGTTATCTAGTGCACTTTCTGCCTGTTCACCTGTCTTCCTGTGAGCGCCCATGTCCCAGCCGTGGAGCGACGGGTGATAGGACTTCCTTGGGGTCCGTTTCCTGTGACAGGCCGGTCCTCAAGGGCTGGGGTCTTGGTGGGCCCCCCTCAGGGCCATGGCCTTGGCTCTCTCTCTCCCAGGCTGAACCTTCGGGAGCTGGGCCCCTGGGCCTCCCACATGCGCTGGCTGGTCTGGATCATGGCTTCCGTGGGTACCATCTATGTCTTCTTCTTCCACGAGCGGTAAGCCAGGCCTGGGGGCTGCTGGGAGGCGGGATTCCCTTAGATGCTGCAGCCTCCTGGGCAGTGCTCCTGGGTGGTTGAGAGCCCAGGATGATGCCATAATCGTAAGAGCACAGCTCTGGCTGTCATGCCATTCAGGCTCATGGGTGGCCACCAGGTCTTGCAGCCCCTAGGGTCAACTTGAAGTTATCAAGAAGACATCACAGGTGGCCAGGTGTGGTGGCTCACATCTGTAATCCCAGCACTTTGGGTGGCCGAGTGATCCGCGAGGAAGGCGGATCACTTGAGGTCAGGAGTTTGAGATCAGCCTGGCCAACATGATAAAACCCTGTCTCTATTAAAAATATGAAAATTAGCCAGGCATGGTGATGGGCGCCTGTAATCCCAGCTAACCAGGAGGCTGAGGCAGGAGAACGGTTTGAACCCGGGACGTGGAGGTGGCAGTGAGCCAAGATC
The DNA here is from genome assembly GCF_000951035.1 of Colobus angolensis palliatus. Classification (NCBI taxonomy): domain Eukaryota; kingdom Metazoa; phylum Chordata; class Mammalia; order Primates; family Cercopithecidae; genus Colobus; species Colobus angolensis. The sequence goes on along the minus strand of NW_012120343.1, from coordinate 27,091 downwards.
GTGCCACTGCACTCCAGCCTGGGCGACAGAGGGAGACTCTGTCTCAAAAACAAACAAACAACAAAAAAAATAGGTTCCTAGCCCCATTGAACCGGGGTGGGGTGGGGGTGGTCACATGCCACCTGCCCTCCCTAAATTATTAGCAGATGAAAGGGAGAGGTCCTGAAAGAGCCACACTCTCTGTATCCCCATTCTGCTGAGTGATGGGGATGGAAATAATTCAATGGGATTATTATAGAAACAGGACGATAGAAGCAAAAGAGAATAAAAGACCTCCTGCAGTCTCAGAGCCTAGGAACCTCTGGAAGTCATTTAGTCCAGGGACAGCAAAGAGGCTTCGGTTGCTGCAGCAACCCAGCTCGATTGGAAGTGGCTGCTTGGGCCCTGTGGAAAGAGATGCTGGGATCAAATAGTGATGTCTGCCATGGGCTGAGCATAGGAAGTGCCCGTGTGTGCTATGCCCAATGTTTGTAATCCCTGCTGTGACACCAGCATGCATTTTACAGATGTGGAAACTGAGTCTCAGGGAGGGAAAGTACCCAAGGTCACACAACTGCCAGCACTTATTGGATGTAGCTGGGTGAAATCTGAGCCAAGGCGTGCTGGGCAGAGAAAGCATCCTTTCTTCTCACTGTTCTGGCCAGAGTGTTCCCTCTTCCCCAGGAACACGGAGCTATGCGCGGTTTCCTCATGGGGAGGCATGTCCTAAGGCTGGCATGGCTTGTCTTCCTGCCAGGTACAAGCTTGTGGAGCTTCTCTGCTACATCGTGATGGGCTTCTTCCCTGCCCTGGTCATCCTCTCCATGGTAAGTGCTGCCAGCCCTGCATGGATGGGTCCCTGCAAGGGACCAAGAGTGTCTGGGCTGGACTTGGCTGTTGAGATTGTCACACTCTCCTATGGCAGGTGGGGAAACTGAGGCCTAGCATGACTTGTCTAAAGAGGCAGTAGCCCAGGCACAGTGGTTCATGCCTATAATCCAGTCCTTTGGGAAGCTGAGGTGGGAGGATAGTTTGAGTCCAGGGATTTGAGACCAGCCTGGGCAACACAACAAGACCCATCTCTAAAAAAAAAAAAAAAATAGCCGGAGGTGGTGCACACCTATAGTCTCAGGTACTCTGGAGGCCGAGGCAGGAAAATCTCTTGAACCCAGGATGCGGAGGTTGCAGTGAGCTGAGATCGCACCACTGAACTCCAGCCTGGGCTACAAGAGCGAAACTCTGTTTCAAAAAAACAATTTTTTTTTTTTGTAGAGGCAGGATCTCCTTATGTTGCCTAGAATGGTCTTGAATTCTTCTTTCTTCTTTCTTCTTTCTTCTTCTTCTTCTTCTTCCTTCTTCTTCTTCTTCTTCCTCTTCCTCTTCTTCTTCTCTTTCTTCTTCTTTCTTCTTCTTCTTCTTTTTTTTTTTAGAGATGGGTGTCTCACTATATTGCCCAGGCTGGTCTCGATCTCCTGGGCTTAAGCCCACCTTGGCCTTCCAAACTGCTGGGATTACAGGCGTGAGCTACCGTGCCCTGCAGAGAGTTTCTTTTATTAAGAACAACTCCTGTTAATAGTACTCACATCTGGGGGCCAGGACTACTACTTTTTTCTTACCATGTTTTTTTCTCTAAATATTTTTTGCCATGAAGCAGAACAAAAATTATTTTCTCTACTTTTTTTTTTTTTTTTTGCTATGCCATTACTTTAAAAACTTGTGGTAAAATATTCAGTTCAGTGGCAGTAAGCACAGTCACATTGTCATGTGACCATCACCACCATCCATCTCCAGAACTTTTTGCATCTCTGCAAACTATAACTCTGTCCTGTCCTCATTATTTTATTTTATTTTTTTGAGATGGAGTCTTACTCTGTCACCCAGCATGGAATGCAGTGGCATGATCTTGGCTCACTGCAACTTCCAACTCCCAGATTCAAGTGATTCTCATGCCTCAGCCTCCTGAGTAGCTGGGGTTACAGGCATGCACCACCACTCCTGTCTAATTGTTGTATTTTTAGTAGAGATCACCATGTTGCCCAGGCTGGTCTCAAACTCCTGACCTCATGATCTGCCCTCCTTAGCCTCCCAAAGTGCTGGGATTATAGACGTGAGCCACCGTGAGGCGCCCAGCCTTGAGCTCGTTTTGTTTATCCATTCATTCCTTGGTGGACCCCTGAGTTGCTTCCTCCTTTTGTTGTTGTGATTATGCTGCTATGAACATGGGTGTGCAAATATCTGTCAAGACCCTGCTTTCAATTATTTGTGTATATACCCAGATGTATTACATTTTTACAAAAGATAAGCTATAGGCCAGGCATAGTGGCTCACACCTATAATCCCAGCACTTTGGGAGGCCAAGGTGGGCAGATCACCTGAGGTCCAGAGTTTGAGACCAGCCTGGTCAACGTGGTGAAACCTTGTCTCTACTAAAAATACAAAAATTAGCTGGGCATGGTGGTGCACACCTGTAGTCCCAGCTACTCAGGAGGCTGAGGCAGGAGGATCCCGGGTTGAACCCAGGAGGTAGAGGTCGCAGTGAGCCGAGATCTTGCTACCGCACTCTAGCCTGGGCAAAAGAGCAACTATGTCTTAAAAAAAAAAAAAAAAAACAGATAAGTTATATAAATATTATTTGAGCCTGAGTGTGGTGGCTCACCCCTGTAATGCCAGCACTTTGGGAAGCCGAGGTGGGAGAATCACTGGAGGCCAGGAGTTTGAGACCAGCCTGGGCAGCATAGCGAGATGCCCCCATCTCCAAAAATAAAATAAAATTAGCCAGGCATGGCGCCATGGGATATCTATAGTCCCAGCTACTGAGGAGGCTGAGGCAGGAGGATAGTTTCAGGAGTTGGAGGCTACTGTGAGCTACGCTTGTGCCACTGCACTTCAGCTGGGGCAACAGACTGAGACCCTGTCTCAAAAAAAAAAAAAAAAAATTGATGAGATTTTAATAGAAATGGGACATCTGAGAACTAGTCTGGGGAGAATCGCTGGCATATCAGCGTTGAGGCTTCCCACCTGGGATTCTGGGCTGGTTTGCCATCTGTGTGTCTTTTAGTTTTGGGTGGTGGGGACTGGCTGGTACTTCCAGCCACACTGGCTGCCCCTCTGACCTGTGCCCCACCCTTGTCCTTGCCGACAGCCCAACACCGAGGGCATCTGGGAGCTGGTGACCGGAGGGGTCTTCTACTGCCTGGGCATGGTCTTCTTCAAGAGTGACGGGAGGATCCCCTTTGCCCACGCCATCTGGCATCTCTTTGTAGCATTTGGTGCTGGTACCCACTACTATGCCATCTGGAGGTACCTCTATCTGCCCAGCACACTGCAGACCAAGGTGTCCAAATGAGGTGACCCAGACTCCAGAGGTCATTTGGGCTTTAGGAGTGCAGCACCACAGGAAGCGTTTTTGCGAACGTTAACCCAGAGCACAGCGCGAAGGCCTGTCTTCCCTTCATTGGGTAGAGTTCTCGATGGCTCTGAGGTGACTTCTGGTGACAACCAGATCGTCTCTCAAGTCTCCATTGAGAAAGAAAGCATTTAGCCATTCTCACAGAGGAGAAATTAACCCTGTAATGTGTTTCTATTTTAGATGAGTGTTTCCTAATACAAGCAACATTAACATCTTCAGAAAAGGAAGCAGGCGTGGTCTTGGACAATTGGGGAATGACAGGCCAATCTGTGTTTCAAAGGTCCTGAGGAATCTGGCAAGGAGTCCTGTGGCTTGTTTATACCTGGGTGGCCAGGGCCTCCCTCTCTGCTACCAAAGTCCAGGCTGGCGAATTGTCTCCTGTTCAGGGAAAGGGGACAGCCCAGCTTGTAGATGAGGGATGGTGAATGGCTGTGACCATGGCAGACATCACCAGTCAAGTGCAGCACATGGGTGATGTTAGAATTCTTCCCAGCACTGTGTTCTGGGCAGCCAGTACCAATCAATTTGGCACTCATGATGGGACCTCTTTGCCCTTCCTGTCTGGTGTGCTCTGAAATGGGATCATGGCCAGAGTAGCTGAAAATCTCCACATGGGCATTTGCATGCCTATCTCCTCATCTCTCTCTCCCTTTTGGGAAGCTCCTGGAGTAGGCAGTTTGGGGGCAGTAGAGGGAAACTGACGCACACACCCACGCAGCCCCTGATGTTCTGTCCCACTGTAGTTGGTTCTCAGTACAGTTGGGGATGAGGATGCTGTTACCTGGCCATTTCTTCCCATCCCCAAAAATCCAGAGACATTACAAGAGCCATTCATTCATAAGATGGGGCAAACAGTCCCTGGGCACTTGCTCCCTGTTCCATACTTAAAGTTTGTGATGCCAACCTTTGGATTCTCTCTTGGTGCCAATCAGTGGCTGTTAGAAGCTACTCAGGTGTACCCCAAAAGGAAGGCACACGGATCTAGGGAGACTATTCCACGTCCCCTCAACCTCTGAAGTGCCCAGTAGCCCAACAACAAGGCTTCTGGGGACCTGTTCTTTAGCCCCCGTCAGGGCGGGGCCAGCCTCTCTGTCCAATGCTGCCTGGACATTTACTGGGGAGGTGAGTAGCAGGCCCACCTCCAGGATCTGAACTGGAATCTCAGATTCTCTGGATAAAGAATCTGTCTCAAATCAGGAGGTCCTCATTCTGCGACTCCCAACCAGAGTGGAGTGGGCACAGACAGAATGCCTTATGCTTATCTCTAGCACATTCCAGTGGGTTCCAGGGCTCCTGCACCTGGAATCCCGTATGTCCAAGCCAGTATTAAATTATCTCAACACATTCCACAGACCAGACTGCCTCCATGCTGGGAGATGCTGAATAGCTTTTGTCCTCCTGCCCGTATATGTGCGTGTATATGTGCATGTGTGTGCACACGTGTGTCTACACAAGCATTATGTGTCTACACAGGCACTCCTAATGCCTGGAAGCTATCTTCGGTAAGCCTGCCCTGTGGAGCTCACCAAATATTTCCCACCAGCTGGGGTCAGGGCTGGAGGTCAGTGGGGAAACTTTTGCAGGGGAGGGCTAGTTGGAGAGAGACTCGCTCCCAAATGAGGACAGAGACACTGAAAACTTGACCTCTGTCTGGGCCTGGGGCTGGAAAAGAGGGTTCTGGGGGTTCTAGGGTGCTGTTTAGGAGACCTCCCAAGGCATGGCACCATGCCAGGCCAAGATAAAATCCTGTGATCAAGACGCTGATGGACACCAAAGCACCTTCTGGGACCAGTGACTTGTGACTACTTCTTCTCCCTTGCTTCCTTCTTTCCTCCTCCTCTTCCTTCTTCCCTCCCTCCTTTCTTCCCCTTCCTCCCATTCCTCCCCTTCCTCCTCCTCCTCCCCTTCCTCCTCCTCCCCTTCCTCCTCCTCCCCTTCCTCTTCCTTCTCCTCCTCCTCCTCCTCACCTTCCTCTTCCTCCTTCTCCTCCTCCTCTTCTTCTTCTTCTTGTTGTTGTTGTTTTTCTTCTTGTCTTCCTCCTCCTCCCCCTCCTCTTCTCCTTCTCCTTCTTTTCTTCTAAGATACTTTGACTTATTTTCTTATTTGGATGACTTGGGACTTCTTTAGTGGTCCCATAGCAGCTGCTGACTCCTCAGTCTGACACCTGCACCTCCTGTGCCCCCTCTCCTGGGCATCTGGGCTTGCATTTCCCCAGAATGGCTTGCCCCTTCATGCTCCTGGATCTTTGGAGGTGCTGGTCCTGCTGGTGGGAACTGTTGATCCCCTTGTCCACCCAGCTTACTCCTACTCATCCTTCAAAGTTCAGCTCAGGCATCAGCATTGGGGAACTTCTGGCCTTCCTCTGACTTAGAGGCTTCCCTTCTGCTCCCTGTCATGCTCCCTGCCCTCTGGCATCACAGCTTGGAGCCCCGTCCTTCATCATGCAGCTACTTGTGCCAGTCCCAGACCTGGGAGCTCCTGGAGGGAGGGAGTGTGTCTTGCTGGACTTGGGATCAAATCCAGCATGACCCCAGCGTTGTGGGAGCTTTCGTCAATTTCCTAACCTCTCTGAGCCTCAGTGTTCTCAGCTGCTAAATGGGTATAGTAAGGCAGGACTTTATGGGCTGCTTGAAGATGCAGTAGGATAACAAATGCACAACACCATCTGCTCTCCTCATTAGTTCTGTTGGCTTTCCAATGGAAAGCAACCCCTGATCCTGAAAATCACACGATTTCACGGGTGTCAGCCAAAGGAATGAATCACTAATGGTGGAATTTCCAACTGTAGATAGTCTGGTGAGAACATGGAGGGCATTTTGAAGGGCTTTGGCCACATTTCCTCCCCTCACTCCAATTCAGGACATGCTTCCCATAAACACTTTCTCTTCCTCAGCATCATTCTGGAAGTGATTTTCCCAGGATTCCACTTCACCCAAGCCCAGGCCCTGGATGTCCTCTGAATGCATGCTAAGTAGTGCAGGAAACGAAAGGAAGCTTCCTAGGCCATTCTCTCCAGTGGACAAGGCCCTGTCCTGGGAGCATTCTAGGCCGTGCACTGGGTGTGTGATGTAGAGAGGGGACAACGGGCACAGTGGCTCATGCCTGTAATTCCAGCACTTTGGGAGGCTGGGGTGGGTGGATCACCTGAGGTCAGGAGTTTGAGACCAACCTGGCCAACGTGGTGAAACCTCATACCTACTAAAAATACAAGAAGTAGCCAGGCATGGTGGCGTGTACCTATAATCCCAGCTACTCGGGAGTCTGAGGCAGGAGAATCACTTGAACCCGGAAGGTGGAGGTTGCCAAGATTGCACCACTGCACTTCAGCCTGGGCGACAAGAACGAAACTCCATCTCAAAAACAAAACAAACAAACAAAAAGCGGGGGGAAGGAATGCACCAGAAATTCAGACAGCAACACTCTCTTCCTTTCCATCCCCGGGGGGGCGATGTTCCCGGTGGCCCAGCAGAGCTGTGGTTATGCCTCAGGGAGTCAGGAGAGCATTCGGCAGCAGGCTGGCCTGTGTGACATTCTGGGCTCATTGGCATCTTCACCTGAGCTCAGTGGGCACTGCCAGGGCAGGATGAGTGAAAGCAGGTGGGAGTGAGGTAGGGTCCTGCTCAGCGGACTCACATTTGGGAGGGCAGCTGAATCAGTGGCCCCCAACACACCTCCCACACCCCGGCTGCGTGCCCAGCTGGGAGGACTTGCCTGTAAGGCCCAGAGTTTGGCAGGGCTGCTCCCAGGACCGACAGCCTCCCGGCCAGGGAAGAATTTGAGTCAGTGTCACAGACCAGAGCTGTCTTTCCCACTGGATTGGAAGCTCAAGGTGTGGTGTGAGCGGTGCTGAGCCTTCTCCTTTCCATCAGCGTCAGGTTCTGCAGGGGAGAATCCTAGGATGGCGTTTGAGGGTGTGGAGGGGGATGCAGATGGGCCCAGAACTGGAGATCCAAAGCCACCTTGGTCGTGGGCAGAGGCTCGCACAGGGGGATGACAGCACTGAAGGCTTGCAGAACACTTTCACAGTCCCCAGTTTTCAGCTTCCCAACTCTCGTTTTTGTTTTGAGACGGAGTCTTGCTCTGTCACCCAGGCTAGAGGGCAGTGGCGCAATCTCGGCTCACTGCAACCTCTACCTCCTAGGTTTGAGCGATTCTCCGGCCACAGCCTCTCGAGTAGCTGGGACTCCAGGTTCATGCCACCACGCCCGACTAATTTGTGCATTTTAGTAGAGACAGGATTTCACCATATTGGCTGGGCTGGTCTCGAACTCCCGACCTCAAGTGATCTGCCTGCCTCGGCCACACAAAGTGCTGGGATTACAGGCGTGAGCCACCATATCCCAAACTCTCTTTTCCACATCAGTTTGCAAAAGCTGCAGAGCGTGTTCCTCCACCGATGCCTGAGCCCCTGCTACTGGACTCAGGAAGTGGGAGGTGGGGGCAGCTTGGGGTGCTAAGGGTGCTGACGCTGGCTTCATGCACCGCGGGTGCTGAGAGGGAGCAGGTGGAGGTCAAAGGGTTGGCAGATGGGCACCTGTCAAATTTGGCACCATGTACAGTGCAACCAGATGCCGAAATGCAGGCTCTGGGGACAGCATCTGTGGGATTCAGAAAGTGCCAGTGACAATTTCAGCACCCGCTTCCAATGAGCATGCTGATGTCACAGGCTTGGTATTAGGTGGGTGTGACAAGAAGGAGCTGGAAGCTGGGGCAGGCAGAGGCTCACCTGTCTGGGTCTCCTCCGTGTGCCAGTCTCCCTTGGTGGTTTTATAGATGCTGTCTTCACCGATTCACATAGACTCCCCCCGTGAGGTAAGGATAATTTGCTGATATTGCAAAGCAGGAAGCCAAAGTCCAGCAGAGCGAAGCACTGAAGCCAAGACTATCTAATACCCAAGCCTCCCACCCTTGGCCAGACTTGGCTGCTTGCAAGGAAAGCCGCTGCCTCCAAATCTTTTACCCAGGGAGGAAAGCTGACCTTTAAAAATATTAAAGACTATTTTTTTTGGTGGGACGTGGTGGTTCATGCCTGTAATCCCAGCACTTTGGGAGGCCAAGGTGGGCGGATCACTTGAAGCCAGGAGTTTGAGACCAGCCTGGTCAACATGGTGAAACCCCGTCTCTACCACAAATATAAAAAAATTAGCCGGGTGTGGTGGCACACGCCTGTAATCCCAGCTACTCAGGAGGCTGAGGCAGGAGAATGCTTGAACCTGGGAGGCGGAGGTTGCAATGAGCCGGGATTGCGCCACTGCACTCCAGCCTGGGTGACGGAGCGAGACTCCATGTCAAAAAAAAAGAAAAAAGAGAATAATTGTTTTAAAACCTCTGGTGTGTAGCATTGTCAATTTCCATGGTGTAAATACTCATGCCAGGGTCAATTTTGTGCTGTCAAAGTGGCATTGCCGAGGATGGAAAGCAATGTATGTAACTTGTCCCTGCAAATGCTACAAGCCAGGTGCAGGCTCCTCCTGCTCTGCCACTTTCCAGCTGTACCTCTCATGAAGCCAGCCAGGGAAGCCAGGGATGTGAAGTTGGTGACAACAAACCCGGCCCCAAAGGGTCCCTGTGCAGTGCCAGCTCTGTCACGGAGATGCTCAGAAACAGTATCGTAGGAGTCCAGAATCTGGTGCCAGTCAGACCTGACCCAAATCCAGTTCACCACAAACCAGTGTGCAAGACCCTTGGGCCTGTCCCTTATCCTCTCTGTACCTCAGTTTCCTGATGTATCAAATGGAAATTACGATCCACAAGTGCTATACACACATCAGGGTTTCAGTTTTTTCTGTTTGGTTTTTAAATTTTATTTATGTATTTTTTTAGATTGGTTCTCTGTCACCCAGGCTGGAGTGCAGTGGCGCGATCTCGGCTCACTGGAAACTCTGCCTCCTGTGTTCAAGAGATTCTGTTGCCTCAGCCTCCCAAGTAGCTGGGATTACAGGCGCCCGCCACTACACCCGGTTAATTTTTGTATTTTTAGTAGAGATGTGATTTCACCATGTTGGCAAGGCTGGTCTCGAACTCCTGACCTCAAGTGATCCACCCACCTCGGCCTCCGAAGGTGCTGGGATTACAGGTGTGAGCCACCACACCCGGCCTATATCCCCCCCCCCTTTTTTTTTTGAGATGGTGTTTCACTCTTGTCACCCAGGCTGGAGTGCAGTGGCACGATCTTGACTCACTGCAACCTCCACCTTCTGGTTTCAAGTGATTCTAGTGCCTCAGCCTCCTGAGCAGCTGGGATTACAGGTACCTGCCGCCACGCCCGGATAAGTTTTGTATTTTTAGTAGAGATGGGGTTTCACCATGTTGGTCAGACTGGTCTTGAACTCCTGACCTCAAGCATCCACCCGGCTTAGGCTCCCAAAGTGCTGGGATTACAGGCGTGAGCCACTGCGCCCGACCTCCACTTTTAAGGTATTTTTTCATGTTATTTCAAGCACTTTGTAAAGATTATTTTAAAAGTCTACATTGAATGGATGTGCCAGAATTTATTTAGCCACTCTTGTAATTCAGGATGTGTTTGTATCTGTATACATAGTCTGCAATGAGAATCTTTTGACGTAAAGTCAACCCCTCCATATCTAAGGTATTTTCCCTAGGGCACACTAAGAAATTAGGTATAACTTGCTTTCTGCTGTCTGTGCCTCCAGCCAGGGCTGCCATTCTGCCTGCTGTCACTGGACTGACCATTCTCCACAGTTAACACCTGTCCCCATCCCTGGGGTGTCTGGGCATCCAGAGACCTACTGCAAGATAGCTGGGGTGTTTTGTTTTGAGATGGAGTTTTGCTCTTGTCGCCCAGGCTAAAGTGCAGTGGTGTGATCTTGGCTCACTGCAACCTCAACCTCCCAGGTTCAAGGGATTTTCCTGGCCCAACCTCCCAAGTATCTGGGATTACAGG
>NW_012120343.1:10802-16029 GCF_000951035.1 Colobus angolensis palliatus | reverse complement strand
GCTGAGGCAGGAGAATGGCGTAAACCTGGGAGGCGGAGCTTGCAGTGAGCTGAGATCTGGCCACTGCACTCCAGCCTGGGCGACAGAGCTAGACTCCGTCTCAAAAAAACAAACAAACAAAAAAAAACTAGCCGGGCGAGGTGGCGGGCGCCTGTGGTCCCAGCTTCTCGGGAGGCTGAGGCAGGAGAATGGTGTAAGCCCGGGAGGCGGAGCTTGCAATGAGCAGAGATCCGGCCACTGCACTCCAGCCTGGGCGACAGAGCGAAACTCCGTCTCAAAAAAAAAAAAAAAAGAAAGAAAGAAACATCCTTAGGGCACGCTGGAGACGGATTGTTACATAGTCAGGCTTTTGCAAGTTATTAGAAGACTGGTAGGGTGAAATTAACCAAGGTGTGAGTGTTTACACCACTCCTTGGTTAATTTCATGGGCAAATGTTACAAATCAGAGCTTCCTGTTTTTGGAGAGCTAATTTACAGGCACACCACGACCTGCATCCCATGAATACATCTCTGCACACCATCTCCCTTCTTACCAGTGTAAGAGATAATATGCACACTTATGAACATGCACACATTCGCATCCCTCTTCTTGTATTTTGCTCTTCCAGAACCTCGCAAGATGAAATTACTGTTTTTCTTTTTCTTTTTTTTCTGTGACACGGTCTGGCTCTGTCACCCAGGCTGGAGTGTGGTGTTGCAGTCTCGGCTCACTGCAACGTCCACGTCCTGGGTTCAAGTGATTCTCCTGTCTCAGCCTCCTGAGTAGCTGGGATTCCAGGCACCTGCCACCATGCCCAGCTAATTTTTGTACTTTTAGTAGAGACAGGGTTTCACCACGTTGGCTAGGCTGGTCTTGAACTCCTAACCTCAAGTGATCCGCCCACCTCGGCCTCCCAAAGGGTGAGGATTACAGGCATGAGCCACCGTGCTCGGCCAAAATTACTGTTTTCATGCTACATGAGGATACTGAGGTTGCGCAGACAGGTTAAGTGACTTGTCCAGGGTCATCTAGCTGGTTCTGGCGGGGCCTGGAATTCAGCTCACGGTCCTTGGAGGTCACGTGCTGCTTCTTTCCACAACACCCAGCTGTTTTGCTCCCTGAGAGGCCAGGTAGATAAAGGCCATTTCCGTAAGTCCTCCTAGTAACCCCGTGTCCTGGCTGCTGGATCCCTGATTTTGTCAATTCGTCCTGAGCTTTGGTAGGTCTGAAGACACAAACACTGATGTTCTCTGCCTCTGCCTCCCATCAGGCCACCGCAGGGAATGGGCAAAGGCTGGAAGTCTCTCCGGTGGGCAAGGACACTTTGTGGTCAAAGCCTCCTGTGCGGCCTGGCAGCCTCTGTAACCTCAGTTCTGGGAAAGCCCTTTGTTTTGGGGGCTTGACTGTGCAGACAGGAGGCTGTGGGCTGTGGACCTGTCTCCTATAGCGTCCATCTCTGTGCAGAGCTTTCTCCACCAGCACCCACACGATAAAGAAGCATTTAAATACCTTAACTAGGCAATATTTTATTTAAAGCATTATGAGTGCATACATAGGTGACTGTTTTTATCCATCTGGCATTTTGGGATGAGGATTTGGGAGCTACAGGACTCGGCGCAGCCATGACTGGTTATCACAGATCTGAGTGGAGGTCTGTCTGCTCACATACCTTCAGCTTGTCCTGACAACTTTCTCTTTGCAAATCTGGCTTCCTGATGGACTTGCAGATTTTTGCCCCTGTTGCAGTGTTAAAAGGAGAGGGTGCTACATCCTGGCTGGGGCCAGCAGCCCTTATGGGTTAGGTGTTGGGTTTACCTGTGTATCATGTGACCCGCCCATTTCATCACCCAGGGTCCAGGTGGCAGAGGTCAGCCGTCTTCTGTTTACTCCCATAGGGCAGTGTTTTTCAAGCCTTTTTGATGAAGACTCATACTAAGAAATACATTTTCCAGGCTGGGCGAGGTGGCTCATGCCTGTAATCCCAGCACTTTGGGAGACGGAGGTGGGTGGATCACCTGAGGTCAGGTGTTCGAAGCCAGCCTGGCCAACACGGTGAAACTCCCTCCCACCGTCTCTACTAAAAATACAAAAATTAGCTGGACACAGCGGCTTATGCCTGTAATCCCAGCTACTCGGGAGGCTGAGATAGGAGAATTGCTTAACCCAGGAAGTGGAGGGTGCAGTGAGCCCAGATCATACCACTGCATTACAGCCTGGGCGACAAAGCAAGACTTCATTTAAAAAAAAAAAATACATTTTACACATTGATTCCAGTTTACTGAAATAGGACTGACTGGTGATGTGCTCTGATATTTGCTATCCCATCCTATCCTGTCCTAGCTTTTGTCTATTTTGGCTGCTATAACAAAATACCATAGAATGGGTGGATTATAAACAACAGGAATGTATTTCTCATGGTTCTGGAGGCTGATTAGTCCAAGAACAAGGAACTGGCAAGTTCAGTGTCTGGTGAGGGCTGCTTCCTGGTTCCTAGGTGGTGTTTTCTCATTGTCTCCTCCCATGGCCGACACATGGGCAAAGCAGCTCTCTCAGGCCTCTTGTGTAAGGGTACTAATCCCATTCATGAAGGTGCAGCCTCCCTGACCTAATGACCTTCCAAGCCCTCCCTTCCTTCCTCCCTTCTGTCCTAGCTTCCTTCCATTCTAGCCTCCTTCCTTCCTTCTGTTGTAGCCTCCTTCCATTGTGGCCTCCTTCCTTCCTTTCTTCCTTCCGTCTCTCTTTCTTTCTTTTTTTTTTCTGAGATAGAGTCTCACTCTGTTGACCAGGCTGGAGTGCAATGGTGTGATCTTGGCTCACTGCAACCTCCACCTCCCAGGTTCAAGCAATTCTCCTGCCTCAGCCTCCCAAGTAGCTGAGATTACAGATGCGTACCATGGCGCCCAGCTAATTTTTGTATTTTTAGTAGAGACGGGGTTTCACCATGTTGGCCAGGCTGGTCTTGAACTCCTGACCTCAAATGATCTGCGCACCTTGGTCATCTCTCAAAGAGCTGCAATTATAGTTGGGAGCCACTGCGCCCTGCCCAAACACTTCATTTCTTAATATCATCATCTTGGAATTAGGTTTTCAACGTAGAATTTGGAGGGACACAAATCCTAGCACCATCCAATCTTATCCTATCCTTCCCTGCCCTGTCCTATCCCATCCCATCTTATGTCATGGTTTCAAATTGCTGGTTGCAACCCACCAGATTGATCTTATGACCCATGAGTGGTTCTGAATCCTAAGTTCCGAAAGCTGTTCTTAGTGGTACATTCCCAGAAAGCCATAGTTGTTGGTAATAGACACTTAGTGTCTATTTGCTGCAATTGGTAGGGCTCAGCATGGTGTTATGCCTTGGGAGTCAGAGTGCCCCCAGGCCATGTGGGGACAGGTAAGAAGAAAGAAATTAGGAGCTTCCAAGAATCTGGTTACCCAGAACCCTGACCCCACTGGGAGGAATACAGGATCACATTTCATGGCCTCTTGTCTTCGTGATGGCCCATGTTTGTGGGGGACCTTGAGGCTAGGTGGTCTTAGAGACCCAGTAGGCAGTGTAGCCCTGAACTTAAGCCAGCATCAGGTCAGGAGGGCTTAGAAGGCAGGAGAAAGAGGTTAAATAGGTCGGGTGTGGTGGCTCACGCCTGTAATCCCAGCACTTTGGGAGGCCAAGGCGGGTGGATCACTTGAGGCCAGGAGTTCGAGACCAGCCTGGCCAACATGGTGAAACCCCATCTCTACTAAAAATACAAAAATTAGCTGGCTGTGGTAGCACACACCTGTAATCCCAGCTGCTTGGGAGGCTGAGGCAGGAGAATCGCTTAAACCTGGGAGGCAGATGTTGCAGTGAGCCAAGATGATACCAATGCACTCCAGTCTGGGTGATAGAGTGAGACTCTGTCTCAAAAGAAAAAGAAAAAGAAAGCAAGATTAAATACACTAGAGAAAGGAAGGAGGGCAATCAATGTTGGAAGGGCTACTCTGCCTACATAAGCATTTTCAAATTTCAGGCTCCGGGCTTTCACCGAATGCACTGCCCACTAGTCCTGTTTACACTGCCAGGTTCCACTAGGAACTTTCCCACCTCTGCAGGTGCAGGCCTCGCTGCTTCTTAAGGCCTTTCTCTGGGGTGGGGGAAAACAGCAACTCTATGATTGTCTTTCATATTCACTTTTATAGACCTATAATGTCTACAATGTCTGAGAGTGGCGTTTGTGACATGACTTCTAAAAAATGTCCTGCTGGTATTGGACCCTTTCTGTGTCTGTGAAATTGCTATTTTGTATTAACACAGTATTTGATAAACATTTATATTAAGAAGAATAATCCTTTGCTGAATATTATTGTTTCTAGTGGAGTAGAAAGAACTTAAATTAAAAACAAAAAAGAAAATCAAGATGTCTCAGTCTGGCCTAATTGTCTTTTTTTTTTTTTTTTTTTAACATAACACTTGCCAATTCTTTTTATAAAACTGATCTCTGTTCACTGTAGAAAATGGGATAATTAAGGCCAGGCGTGGTGGCTCACGCCTGTAATCCCAGCACTTTGGGGGTGCTGAGGAGAGGGATCACTTGGGGTCTGGAGTTCCAAACCAGCCTGGCCAACATGGTGAAACCCCATCTCTACTAAAAATACAAAAATTAGCCAGCTCTGGTGGTGGGCGCCTGTAATCCCAGCTACTCCAGGGGCTGAGGCAGGAGAATCACTTGAACCCGGGAGGTGAGGTTACAGTGAGCTGAGATCGGGCCACGGCACTCCAGCCTGGGTGACAGAGCGAGACTCTTCTCAAAAAAAAAAAAAAAAAGAAAGAAAAAGAAAGACAGAAAGTGGGATAATTATTGCTGATATAAATGGGGGTGGAGTAACACTAAAGAAAAAAACAAAACGGGGTATTTAGAAAAGACAAAGAAAATGAGAACTCCTGTATTAGCTCTCTACTACTGCATGTCATAAATTATCCTAAAATAGTGGCTTCAAACGATAATATCTATGTCTTTTGTGGATTTCATGGGACAGGAATTAGAGTCTGGGGCTCAGCTAGAGGAGGTGGAAGTTGGGGCTGGAATCACTTGAAGGTGTGTTCGTGTACACATCTGTTGGTTGATGCTAGGGCCCCAGCTGGGAAAGTTGGCCAAACATCCTGTTATATTTTATTTATTTATTTTGACATGGACTCTTGCTCTGTCGCCCAGGCTGGAGTGCAGTGGCACAATCTCAGCTCACTGCAACCTCTGCCTCCCGGGTTCA
>NW_012120343.1:8196-9282 GCF_000951035.1 Colobus angolensis palliatus | reverse complement strand
AATAAGTCATTAGCAAAAAAAAAAAAAAAAGGCAAGAAATGCCCATTAAAATGATGAATAACATAACCACATTTATTTAAGAGGGTATTCCAATATCAAACAGCAAATTCCAAGAATGCAAAAATTGCCATTACTTTTGTACTCAGCTTACAGTAATTTGTGTGATTTCTTTTTTTCTTTGTTAGCCTGGCTTGATAGTTACCAATTTTGTTGATCTTTATGAAGAAACAGCTATTGTTCTATTCAGTTCTTCTGTTGATTTTCTGTTTTCAGTGCCATTGACTTGTCATCTTGTTTTTATTTCCTTTGAGTGAATTTGGTTTTTATTGTTCTTTTCTCCTATTTTTTTTTTTTTTTTGAGACGGAGTCTCACTCTGCCGCCCAGGCGACCTCGCTCTGTGGCATGAGGTCAGGAGATGGAGACCATCCTGGCTAACACAGTGAAACCCCATCTCTACTTAAAATGCAAAACATTAGCCCGGCGTGGTGGCAGGCGCCTGTAGTCCGTTACTCGGGAGGCTGAGGCAGGAGAATGGCATGAACCCAGGAGGTGAGCTTGCAGTGAGCTGAGATCATGCCACTGCACTCCCTCCAGCCTGGGTGACGGAGTGAGACTCCGTCTCAAAACAAACAAACAAACAAACAAAAAACAACAGTGAGTCATAGTAGGAAGAATGAGGTGGGCGGATCATGAGGTCAGGAGTTGAAGACCAGCCTGGCCAACATGGTGAAATCCCTTCTCTACTAAAAACACAAAAATTAGCCAGGCCTAGTGGTGAGCACCTGTAGTCCAAGCTACTCAGGAGGCTGAGCCAGGAGAATAGCTTGAACCCGGGAGGTGGAAATTGCAGTGAGTCGAGATCGTGCCACTGCACTCCAGCATGGGTGACAGAGCAAGACTCCGTCTCAAGAAAAAAAAAAATATTAGCTGGGCATGGTAGTGCATGCCTGTAATCTCAGCTATTCGGGAGGCTGAGGCAGGAGAACTGCTTGAACCAGGACCTAAGAGGCAGAGGTTGCAGTGAGCCGAGATCATGCCACTGCACTCCAGCGTGGACTACAGAGCGAGATTCTGTCTGAAAAGAA
>NW_012120343.1:5261-8076 GCF_000951035.1 Colobus angolensis palliatus | reverse complement strand
AGCAGGTGTTCCGGAAGACCTCATTTAAATACAGAATCTGAATGGGGGCCCATGTCACACCTACTATTTTTTCATCTTTGCAGCTGGGCTTTTCTCCTCTTCTCTGCTGGACTCTGCGATTTTCCACAAGGTGTTCAGAGAGTCTGCCCTGAATCCTACAACAAGGAGATGAGAAGCACAGAGTGACACCAGCAGGAGAACATAAAGATGCGGTGACAGTTGTCCTCCTCCTGCAGAGTCCAGAGCAGTGCACTCCTACCACTAGTGCCCTAGCTAAGCCTGGGGGCCAGCATGCCCGATGGTTGTCTGGGAGTGCTGCAGTCAGGGTCCCCACAATGAGCAATCAGCCTGCGCCCTTGCATTCTGCATGACCGTGGTCATTGTCACCTCAGAGCCCCTGGGTACACAGCAATGCATCCTACCAGAGCTGCATGTGAGGAAGGACCACGTGAGTCCCAGGAAAGAGCTGAGGCCCTGCAGGGGGAGGTGGTCAGGACCGAGACCTGATGTCTGTGTGTAGAATCGTCTGTGGGTGTGAGTGGCACTGTGGGGTCAGTGCCCGGGTTCTGCTGCTCCCACTCCTCAAAGATCAGGGTCTGAGCAGGGGCTGGCGTGTGTGTGGCACCTGGAACTGCAGGGCCACCAGCCATGTGTGAACACCTGAACACGGTGTTGTCTGCAGACCCCACCCGTCCATTGGCCCCAATTCCTGGCCAGGTTCTGCCAAGGTGAGAGGGTGGAATTTGGAAGGTGGGTGTAAGCTGGTCTGTTCCCCAGTGGCTGACATACAGTGGTGACACTCTCTGTGTGGGGGAAAGAAAGAGAGATCAGAATGTTATTGTGTCTATGGAGAAAGATGAAGACACAAGAAAGTCCATTTTGATTTGTACTGAGAAAAATTCTTCTGCCTTGAGATGCTGCTAATCTGTAACCCCAGCCCCAACCCTGTGCTCACAGAAGCATGTGCTGTATTGACTCAAGGTTGAATGGATTTAGGGCTGTGCTGGATGTGCCTAAGTGAAAATGTGTTTGCAGGCAGTATGCTTGGTAAAAGTCATCGCCATTCTCCAGTCTTGAGGACCCAGGGACACGGTGCACTGCGGAAAGCCTCAGGGACCTCTGCCCAAGAAAGCCTGGGTATTGTCCAAGGTTTCTCTCCACTGAGGCAGCCTGACATATGGCCTCGTGGGAAGGGAAAGACCTGACCATCCCCCAGCCCGGCCCCCGTAAAGGGTCTGTGCTGAGGAGGATTAGTGGAAGAGGAAGGCCTTTTTGCCGTTGATATAAGAGGAAGGCATCTGTCTCCTGCTCATCCCTGGCAATGGAATGTCTCAGGGTAAAACCTGATGATACATTCTATTTACTGAGATAGGAGAAAACCGCCTTATGGCTGGAGGCGAGACATGCTGGCGGCAATACTGCTCTTTACCGTACGGAGATGTTGGTGTAAAGTCAAACGTAAATCTGGCCGACGTGCACATCGAGGCACAGCACCTTTCCTTATACTTATTGATGACACAGAGTCCTTTGCTCACATGTTTTCCTGCTGACTCTCTCCCCACCACTACCCTGTAGTCCTGCCACATCCCCCTTGCCGAGATAGTAGAGATGGTGATCAATAAATACTGAGGGACCTCCAGAGACCCGTGCCGGTGCGGGTCCTCCGTATGCTGAGCGCAGGTCCCCTGGGCCCACTTTTCTTCCTCTAGACTTTGTCACTGTGTCTGATTTCTTTTCTCCGTCTCTCATCTCCACCTTTTGAGAAATACCCACAGGGGTTGAGGGGCAGGCCCCCTTCACTCTGATGCCACCCTTGCCCTCACCTAGCTCTCTCATATCTGCGATTCTAAGGGCTCTGCCCCAGGATTGCATGCCCACTGCCAATCAGAGGTGAGCACGTCAATGCCTCCTGGATGTGGGGCTACTGGTGGTCAAGGCCTGGCAGTATGTGGAGGGTCTTCTCAGAGGGGCCATGGGGCCAGGGAATGGGATGGGGCGCTAACTCCACCCTGCACAGGAACCGCAGCCCCCAGCCAAGCCGGCCCAAGCATTCCAGGTGCTGTCCACCCCGCATGCACACTGCAGGCTCCAGGTGGCCTGGCAGAGAGGGATGGTCTGGTGGGCAGCTGAGAAGGCAGAATGAAGGGGGCGTGCACTGCCATCTGCAGTCTGGCAGGCAGGAGCAGGGAGGCTGTTGAATGGTGAGCGAGGGGGATTGGGGAAGAGCAGGCAGCCCAGCCGGCCTGATTTACCAGTGAATGAGCTGTGGGCGGAGCCGCCCTGGCTGAGGGCTGGGTTTGGGACAGTCTGTTTGGACCCCCTGGGCTCCAGGCTGCGAGCTGCCTGCCCAGGGTCTGAATGTCCTACTGTGACCTGTTTCCTCACCTGGCCCAGAGGACAGACAGGAAAGGCTTGCTTTGAGGATTAGGCAGGGTAATCCCAGTCAGCCCTCATTAGCTTACCTATCCTCCAGGTCTTTTTGATTTCTTTTTTCTCTTCTTTGTTATGAAACTCTGGAGAACTGTCCTCCAGCCTGTCTTCAGCTGGGGAGGTGGAAAGGCTGGACCTTGCCCTTGGCTTTAGGGCTCCTTCTGGGTGCCCCCTCCTCCTAGGGTTTTTAAAAGCATATACTTAGCAACATACCCTGTACCAGAGAGAGCTGCAGAGAACCTCCTGCGTATCCAAACCAGAACACTTTGTTCCCTGACCCCAGGCCCTCATCACACCCCAAAGCCCAAATACTTTCAGGTGACCAGCTTCAGACAAGAGTCTGAACTCAATGCTTGTTTTCTGCGGTCTACACAGGCCCGTATGA
>NW_012120343.1:0-216 GCF_000951035.1 Colobus angolensis palliatus | reverse complement strand
TTACTCCCCCCTGCAATGTGTGCCCATTATTAGCAGTCTCTTTTGTTCAGGATATTAGGAATAGTTTCACAGGTTGCGTGTACACAGCCTGCGACAGGACAACGAATACCATCCTCTGCACCTCCGGATATTAGGAACCATATCACACAATAGGTGTATGCCTTTTGGGAGATTTGGGGTAATGTCCTCCTGTGTTTCCCTGAATATTCGGAGACA
>NW_012120342.1:5163-5597 GCF_000951035.1 Colobus angolensis palliatus | reverse complement strand
ACTAATTGCCTTTCTCAGTTCAATTCATGCGTATATTTACTAGTTATTGGGACTCATTTTTTTTTTTTTTTTTGAGACGGAGTCTTGCTGTCATCCAGGCTGGAGAGCAGTAGTATGACCTCGGCTCACTGCAACCTCTACCTCCCGGGTTTGAGCAATTTTCCTGCCTCAGCCTCCCACATAGCTGGGATTACAGGCACCTGCCACCACTCTTGGCTGATTTGTGTATTTTTAGTAGAGACGGAGTTTCACCATGTTGACAGGCTGGTCTCGAACCCCTGACCTCAGGTGATCTGCCCACCTTGGCCTCCCAAAGTGCTGGGGTTACAGGCGTGAGCCACCGTGCCTGGCTGGGACATCCTTTTTGATGGCCTAGTTTTCATTTTGATTGTTACATTTTCCTTCCTTTTTTTTCGTGTTCTTCATTGGTTTTA
>NW_012120342.1:0-843 GCF_000951035.1 Colobus angolensis palliatus | reverse complement strand
CAAAAATAAAAAGTAAAAAATAAAAAATACATGGATCTTATAATTTTCCCTACACCAAGTACACCATGAATTGAGAAAACATTGATTTACCTTTTTATTAATATACCATCATTTGAAAATTGATGCATATACTATATCTGACTTATTAAAGGCATATCAAAACAATTTTGAATTAGCTTGGCTTTAATTTTTCTTTCTTTTTTTATTTTGGAAGTAATGCCCATATATGCTTAAAAATTTATCAAACAGTGTAAAAAGAAATCTGCCATTACCCCTCATGCCCATTGCACTCTTCAAAGGAAGACATTTTCTGCATGTTTTTGCTTTTGGTTCTTTTCGTGGTTAGTCCTGTAAATGTAAGAGATTGTCTTCTGGTTTTAGATCTATCCGCTTTAGTGTTAGTGCTTCACAGTGAAATAAACAGGCCCTTTTTGCTGCTCTATTACTTGCCAGTTTTTCTTTTTCTAGGGTTTGTGTTTGTAAAATTTATATATATAAAGACAGGGTCTCACTGTGTTGCCCAGGCTGGTCTCAAACCCCTGGGCTTAAGCCATCTTCCCATCTCGGTCTTCCAAAGTGCTGGGATTGTAGGTGTGAGCCACCACACCCAACCTATAAAATTTGTATTACACAAATGTAACTATAATCAAGTCTTTCATGCTTTATCTACAGGTTGATTCCGAAAGTTGAATACTAACAGAGCATTTCCATTGTTAAGCTGTTTTTCACTCTGTAACTAAGTAGTGTGGTTGGATGAATAATGAAGAGAATATAATCCTATGTCATTTAAACTTTGTGCTGTTGGAAAATTTAATGTTAATACAGGATTCTCCTTTTTAAAGA
>NW_012120341.1:5508-6262 GCF_000951035.1 Colobus angolensis palliatus | reverse complement strand
TTTTGCAAGGAAGGAATAAAAGGATTTATTGAAAATGAAAGTACACTCTACAGGGGCTCAAAAGGCCTTTCTTATTTTTGTATATAGAAAATATACGTGCTTTCTCATCTAACCAACTTTTTTTTTTAAGACAGAGTCTCACTTTGTTGCCCAGGCTGGAGTGCAGTGGGCGGTGATCTTGGCTCACTGCAACCTCCACCTCCTGGGTTCAAGCGATTCTCATGCCTCAGCCAGGCGCCACCACACCTGACTAATTTTTGTATTTTTAGTAGAGATGGGGTTTCGCCATGTTGGCCAGGCTAGTCTTGAATTCCTGAGCTCAGGTGATTCACCCACCTCGGCTTCCCAAAGTGCTGGGATTATAGGCATGAGCCACTGCGCCTGGCATCATCTAACCAATTTGGATTCTGGTTGGAGTTCACGAAAAACATAACTTCCCATTACTTCCAGATTATTTTAAAATAAAAAATCATGATGACTTGTGAGGAAAAGGAAGAACATGTCAGATTCTGAGCTTCCTCCCAGGCTTGAGTGCCTCAAGAGACTGTATTGCTGTGTTACGAGAGGTACAGTGCAATGGCTTCATCTGATATGCCAGTGTGGTAAGGCTTCCCCTGGAGGTAGGGACTCTTTCACCAGAAGGTTTTCCCCATCAGGAATTGGATTTGGCCGGGCGCGGTGGCTCAAGCCTGTAATCCCAGCACTTTGGGAGGCCGAGACGGGCGGATCACGAGGTCAGGAGATCGAGACCATC
>NW_012120341.1:0-468 GCF_000951035.1 Colobus angolensis palliatus | reverse complement strand
CCGCCCGGCCAAAATGTCTTTCAAATCTATCACCTTTGCATTCTCACTGTCGTTGGTCTGAGCTACCACTATGCTCACTATGATTATTTCAGACACTTCCTGTTTTCCTTGCTGCTAGTCTCTTCATCCTTCCATATCATCTTCCTTGTTTGCATCAGAGCTTGTTCTGAAATACACAGAATTTCCTGCTTATAAACTGCCAATGGTTCCAACATCCTAGCATAACAGTGAAAGCACTGCGAGGGACTGCAACCCATTTTCTAGCTTATTTTCATCACACTGCCCCATACATCCTCTGTTGAAGCTACATTTTCTGTTACTCAGAAATGCCATGTGTTTTCCTCTCTCCCATCATCTTGCTTAAGCTGGTCCTTCTTTTTCTTTTTTTTGTTTGAGACACAGTCTCGATCTCTTGCCCAGGTTGGAGTGCAGTTGCACGATCTTGGCTCACTGCAACCTCTGCTTCCA
>NW_012120340.1:9963-10562 GCF_000951035.1 Colobus angolensis palliatus | reverse complement strand
CTCATCTGTTGGCCAGGCTGGAGTACAATGGCGCCATCTCGGCTCACTGCAACCTCCGCCTCCTGGGTTCAAGTGATTCTCCTGCCTCAGCCTCCAGAGTAGCTGGGACTAGAGGTGTGTGCCACCACGCCCAGCTAATTTTTTTGTATTTTTAGTAGAGATGGGGTTTTGCCATGTTGGCCAGGCTAGTCTCAGACTCCTGACCTCAAGTGATCCACCCGCCTCAGCCTCCCCAGATGCCGGGATTATAAGCGTGAGCCACTGCGCCCGGCCAGGAACGCATTTTTATTCTTGTCCTAACTTAGAAGAGTCACTTTGGACAGTGGAGTGAATGCACCTGAACTTCAATTTCTTTATCTGGAAAATGGAGATCATATTACACAGGCAGGTCTCAGAATTTCAAACATCGTGATGTCTCACAATGAGTTTTATACAAATGCACAATAACTCTTATATATGAAAAACTGTACTCAATGTTTAGTTATGCTAAGAGATTCACAAAAGTTAGCTAAATCTCGAAGTTGAATATCCTCCCCAAGATGGTGATATTTAAAGGCTGGGCCCTATAATGTACACTGTTCACTGGATGCCAGGGAAAG
>NW_012120340.1:0-2728 GCF_000951035.1 Colobus angolensis palliatus | reverse complement strand
TGACCTCGTGATCCTCCCGCCTCGGCCTCCCAAAGTGCTGGGATTACAGGTGTGAGCCACTGCGCCCAGCTGGATTGATTTTTTTTTAAAGTCGGGGGGGAAAATCTCAGCCACTGTTTTCCCCCTAAAATCATGCATCTAAATCAATCATAAAAAGTTACAGTCTGAAAGGATTATTTCTTGATAAAAGAATACTGAATTCTTTTGGGATACTTCATGGTGATACTTACCTAAATGGGCAATAAATTCTTGTGCCGAATCAACGTATTTCAGGATCTTCTTCAAGAACTTATAGGCAAACCTCTTTTCCATGGAGGAGGCATCCAGCTCCATATCCTTCATACCCCTACGTTGGACATGGACAGACCCCAGGAAGTAACAGAGATAACCAAGTCACTCAGGTGCACCACCAGTCCTACCAGTGTTAAATTTAATTTCCAAATGTTATTCTGGCATAGTGACATGACTCATCATTTGACTGATTTCCCCTGTCACTTGGAACCTGCCTATGTGAGCACAGATTTTTCAGAAAGACCTTTATCATGCATACAACGAGTACTGAGCTGGGGATGTCTGTGAAAGCAAAAAATCTCTGCTTTTATGGAAAGAATTTACATGCTAGCTATAAACAGACAAAAACAAAATATAAATTAGATGGAATCTTAGAAGTTAACACATTTTGTGAATAACAGAAAAATGAAAGCAGAATGAAAAAGTCCAGAACTGGGGGAGTGAGGGTTTGCAGACTGTAGTGTTAAATAGGGTAGTCAGGGTTGGTCTCACTTGGAGACTGATGCTGCATTAAAGGCTTGAAGGAGATGAGGAGGTGAGCCATATGGACATCTGGAGAAAGAGTTCTCAAGGCGGGGTGAAGAGACAGTACAAAGGTCCTGAAGCAGGAGCATGCATGTTGTGTTGAAAGTTAGAGGGGTATGGGTTAGGAAGTGGGGACAATCATGTACATCCCTATAGGCCATCCTTAGAATTTTGCTTTTGCTCTGAGTGAGAAGAGAAGCTACTAGAAGTTGTGAATAGAGAAGTGACATGATATGACTTGCATCGTAACAGGATCACCCTGGTTGCTGTGTTTAAAATTGACCATCGTGGTGAGGCAAGTGCAGAAGCAGAGAACACAGCCGGGAGGATGAGGATAGCATGAAGTGGGTGAGAAGTGGTCAAATTCTGGGTATTTTATTTTTGAGATGCAGTCTCCCTCTGTCGCCCAGGCTGGAGTGCAGTGACATGATCTCGGCTCACTGCAACCTCCGCCTCCCGGGTTCAAGCGATTCTCCTGCCTCAGCCTCCCAAAGTGCTGGGATTACAGGCGTGAGCCACCATGCCCAGCCTCTGGGTATATTTTAGTAAAAGGCGAAAAATTTATGCGATCTGAAGAGAAACCAGAGTGTTCTGGGTATATTTTAAAGGTAAAACTGCCAGGATTTCCTGAAGGATTGGATGTAGATTGGGAGAAAAAGAGGAGTCAAGGTTGTTTGCTTGAGAAGGTAGAAGAATGGCTTGCCATGGAGTGATGGGGAAGCTGAAGACAGAACAGGTCTGAGCAGGAGAGGGGGGAAGCTAGGATTTCTCCTTGGCTGTATACAGGGACCTCGCTTGATCACCTATGCATCCAAATTCCTACCACAGGGTCTGGTACGTGGTAGACAACTGGTTCGGATATGTTTGCTGAATTCAATTATCTTTCTTCTTGATTTCCTCCTATTTCCTTCACTTCCTTTATCATTACAGTAAATGGGAATTTTTCATTTCTGTGAGCAAGCTATTTATCAGCAAATCACACCACAGATTCATCTTGGTGTTAAGAACAGGATTAAAATGACAACGGGAGTCTTTCTCGAATGCTTTCCCGGAGGCTATCTCCTGCTGTCTGACCTTTCCTGCTCGACAACATGGCAAATATGTCTTGTTATTTTTTTCATATGAGATACAATAGAAATGTTTTGTATAGATTTTTACTTTTATTTTTGCCATTCAATGGCAAAAATTCTATAGGAAACTAGAAGAAACAGCAGCTTGCTCAGTAAATGTTTCTTTTAGGAAGAATGGCTATATTGGAATAAAAACACTGGCTTTTCATTTGACAAAGAACTCAGTAAGCATAATCCTATGTAGCACAGCCCACCAGCACCATTAGACCAGGCAGAAAACAGTCTGACTTTACGACTTGAGCAGCCAATGCCATCCTAGATAAAACATTCATCTAGATGATTTTGACTTATGTAAGTTTGAGATAAAACATCTTAGGACATCATGATGCATTCAATCTCTCCAGTAAAGTTGTATCTTCATAAGAATCAATTCCCTTCGTTCCAAGACTGTTTATGTCAGTTATGCTTGCTATTATTACTATGTAATTTAATAAGATATCATATAAAACAACAAAATAAAAGTATGAAGAGAACTGCTGATTCTATAAAAACTAAGATGCATATTTTGTAAAGACCTGCAATTGCAAGCTTCCAAATATGTAATTTTTGAATTAGGTATGGGTGAGACAACTGTCAAAGATAAGGGAGGAAATCTGAAAAATATCTAGGGTACTACGTAATCCTTCAATAACGGAACCAATGACAAAAACCACATGATTATCTCAATAGACACAGAAAAGGCCTTCAATAAAATTCGACACCCTTCATGCTAAAAACTCTCAATAAACTAGGTATTGATGGAACATATCTCAAAATAATAAGAGCTATTTATGACAAACCCA
>NW_012120339.1:5259-5836 GCF_000951035.1 Colobus angolensis palliatus | reverse complement strand
ACACGTACAAACTTAAAAAAAAAAAAAAAAAAAAAACCTTGAGGCCAGGTGTGGTGGCTCACGCCTGTAATCCCAGCACTTTGGAAGGCCAAGGTGGGCAGATCACTTGAGGTCAGGAGTTCAAGACCAGCCTGGCCAACATGGTGAAACCCCATCTCTACCAAAAATATAAAAATTAGCCAGGGTGTGGTGCCAGGCGCCTATAATCCCAGCTACTTGGGAGGCTAAGGCAGGAGAATTGCTCGAACCTGAGAGGCAGAGGCTGCAGTGAGCCAAGATCGTGCCACTGCACTCCAGCCTGGGTGACAGAGCAAGACTCCATCTCAAAAAAGAAAATGTTTTCAAAATTATATTGTACTACCCGAAAATATTAGGTGTTGTCAAATGTGCATATTTGTATCCTGAGAATACCTGTGCTGATAAACTGTATAGGATGTATTTTCTTAATTAGGATGGTATGGAACCACAGCAGCTTCAGTCTATAAGGTGGTTTTGTTTAAAAGAAGTAGGGAAGGCTGGGCGCGGTGGCTCACGCCTGTAATCCCAGCGCTTTGGGAGGCCGAGGTGGGCGGATCAC
>NW_012120339.1:0-1534 GCF_000951035.1 Colobus angolensis palliatus | reverse complement strand
AAAAAAAAAAAAAAATCTTGAAAGGTAACATTTACCCTGGATGTCCAGGAAATTCCCAGAACACCTGACTTTGGAACATGAGG
This sequence comes from Colobus angolensis palliatus, assembly GCF_000951035.1. Taxonomy (NCBI): domain Eukaryota; kingdom Metazoa; phylum Chordata; class Mammalia; order Primates; family Cercopithecidae; genus Colobus; species Colobus angolensis. The sequence continues at coordinate 1,451 of NW_012120339.1, read as the reverse complement.
CATGAAAGAAACTACCCGGGAGACTGTTCCCCATCTCCACAGGGGGACGCCTGAACCTTCAAGGTAGCATTGACAGTTTATTTCCTCAAGAAACATCATTACCATCAACCAGAGAACTAATAGCAAAAAAAGATTACCCACAGTCTGACAAATTGGGAGGTAACCATTTCTTTGGTGCCTGTATCCCCATCCAGGCATGATTATAATTACATTTTACATACACAATTAAATGAACACCAGCAACTGCTCATGAATGTCTAAATATACCCAAGTTGAGCATGACAGAAAGAATGTAAAGTCTTACATTTTTTCCTGATCTTAACAGTAACATACTCCTTGCGGTCAGTTTCGGCCACATCGTCTAATGAGGCAACACAGCTTGGTACCACCTGAAGCAATTCCATTATTTTTGAATTCTGCAATTTGAAAGGGAAAAGGAACAGTAAAGTTTTTATTCTTTTTTAATAGGCTATTATTTGTTTTTGATGTAAATGTCAGTATTAGTGTGGCTGGGCAGAAAAAGCTCAGAAATAATTACAAACAGAGCTTGGAGGCCATAAAGCCCAGTGGTAAAAGGAGGCCTGCGTGGAGAGCCCGGCTCTGCCCTCTCCGTGGCCTCCATGCTGGGGATCCAACCACTCCATGCAACCAGCTCAAACACAGTAAGCTGATCTACTATCATATACTTATCATGAGGCTGCTGAGGCCCCCCCATACAGAAGTACTCATTGAAACACATTAATGAACGGCACGGTGGCTCATGTGTGCAATCCCACTACTTTGGCAGACCAAGGTGGGTGGATCGCTTGAGCCCAGGAGTTCAAGACTAGCCTGGGCAACACAGCAAGACCCTGTCTCTATTTAAAAATAATAATAGGCCAGGCGCGATGGCTCACACCCGTAATCTCAGCACTCTGAGAGGCCGAGGTGGGTGGACTGCTTGAGCCCAGGCAGTCGAGACCAGCCTGGCCAACATGGCGAAACCCTGTCTCTATTAAAAATAAATTAGCTGGGCATGGTGGCACACGCCAATAGTGCCAGCTACTTGGGAGGCTGAGGTTCGAGAATCATCTGTGCCCAGAGGTCAAGGCTGCGGCAAGCCAAGATTGCACCATTATACTCCAGCCTGGGCAACAGAGACCCTGTCTCAAAAAATAACAATAATAAAATTAAAAATTTTAAAAAACCAAAAAAAATCAACATACTCATTTAAGAAAGTACTAAACTTAGAGTTTAAAATATTTCAATTCTGTCACTGAAAATTAATATAAGGAGGCCAGGCACGTTGGCTCACATCTGTAATCCCAGCACTTCGGGAGGCCAAGGGAGGTGGATCAGTTGAGGTCAGGTGTTCAAGACCAGCCTGAGCAACATGGTGAAACCTGTCTCTACAAAAACTACAAAAAAAATATAGCCAGGCGTGGTGGCACATGCCTGTAATCCCAGCTACT
>NW_012120338.1:2247-3257 GCF_000951035.1 Colobus angolensis palliatus | reverse complement strand
GCCCAGGGTCCCATCCTCCCGTCTCCCAGCCCCTCCAGGTGGCCTGATGCTGAGCTTCTGAAAGTCCCTGGGAATAGGTCAGCCAGCAGCTGAGAGGAGAGGCTGTGGAAGGGGCCGTGGGTGGAGCTGGCCTTTCATTCAGAGCTGTGAGCCGGGGGGTGGGAGGGCAGCTGGGGTGGTACAGGGGTACAGGTGGGTGCGGCTCGTGCGAGAACTTGACTGCAGCCCACAGAGCTCGACTGAGCTGTTTTGGTGTCAGGTGGACCAGAGGGGGACTCTCAGAGAAAAAGATGCCACACACTGTTCTGCATCCCCTCGTGGCCTGGGAGAGGGGCCGACAACGACACAGACCCCCACCCCCAATTCCAACGAGGGTCTCTGAGATTCACCCTCCGACCTTGTGTGGGAAGGGCACCCTGAGCATACCCTGGGGCTGGGGCCACCATGGGCCTCTGCATTATCTTCCAGACTCTGCTCGGTTAAAATGGACAGAGGAGGGCCACTGTCCACACAGAGGTAGCTGTGTGTCCTCGATGGGGCTAAGCACCCCAAGACACCCTCCCCAGCCTGGCAGCTCCAACACTGCCCCATAGAACTGCATGCCACACCCATGTCATGGCAGACAATGCCCGGGACGTGTGTGTGCGCACGCGCACGCATGTTGGGGGGGTGTCAGAAGAGTAAACAATCCAGGTGCTGGTGAGACACACAGAAAAGACACCTAAATGGCCTGAGAGACTGGGGGGACTGCCTGGAGGAGGCAATGCAAATCCCAGGACCAACTTTAGCCAGAAGAGCAGTGCTTCAGGCAGGGGCACAGCATGTCCTGGCCGAGGAAGACAGGAGCCGATGGGCTCAGGCCATGCTAGAAGCAGTGGCCGCAGCGTAGGGGTGGGACACGTGGTGGGTGGGGTGCCTGGAGAGAGTCTGGAGAGGAGGGCGGGGCTAGGCCAGGGCCTTGGGGTGCCTCGTGCCCTGTCGGGGCATCCACCTCCTCTCCACCGCCTGAC
>NW_012120338.1:0-1326 GCF_000951035.1 Colobus angolensis palliatus | reverse complement strand
CCCGCCAGCACACCTGGCTAATTTTTTTTGTATTTTTAGTAGAGACAGGGTTTCACCCTGTTGGTCAGGCTGGACTCGAACTTCGGGCATCAGGTGATCCGTCCATCTCACCCTCACAAAGTGCTGGGATTACAGGCATGAGCCACCCTACCCAGCCGAGGCTGGGGTTTCTTAACATCAGGGTATCACTGGGGGTCACAGGACAGACCCCTGCTTATCCTCCCTGTGCTCCAGAAGCTTCTTCCAGGTGTGGCTTTCCTATCAACCGTGGCTGACCAGCGTCACTCAAAGGAAGGGCCCCCCGCCCCGGGTCTGTCCCCACTGCTGGCGGTTAATCGTCTCTGTCTCTGCAGCCACCCCAGGCCCCGGATGGGCAGACCCCGGGCATAGCAGTTTCAGCAATTTCTGCCTCTGTCACCTGGGACCCTGGGAAGAGGGTGAAGCAGAAAGTATGGAAAATACCAGGAAGAGGATAAACCGAGGCTCAGTCCCAAAGCCCAGAATGAACCCAGAAGGCCAGGAAGTGATGGCGTTTGCTCTTGGGGGTGTTCAAGCTGTGTTTCCTGTGTTTAATAGAAGCTCTGCCCTGGTCTGTGTCTGTGTGACGGGCACAGTACACAGTGGGGTCTTCGCTGGGCCTGGCAGAGCTGCTGCCCGCTGCCTGGGCCTGCCAGTGTAAGACGGGTCCTGAGGGCTGCCCCGCCTCGTCCATGCCTGCTGGCTGCTGTCCTTACTCTGTCCTTTCTAGACGTGGAGGCAGAACAGTGCTGTCCTGACGAGCTTGAACTCCAGAATCAGAATGACGGGAATTAAAATCCTGACCCTAATACTTTACTGCACCTGTGCCCCAGGACGGGCGGCTCAGCCTCTCTGAGTCTCAGTTTTTTTCATCTGAAAAATGGAGACCGTGACGATTCTAATCTGTCCTGAGACCCGCCTCAGTGGGAGGTGAGCAGTGTGCCTGGGGCCATGCCTGGTGTGAGTGTGCAGGTCAAAGTGAGTGGTGAACCCCTTCCCTCCTTCTGTTTTCCTTGTGCATCTCCTCAGCAGCTCAGCAGCCCACAGGGTTCCTGGAGCCGAAACTCGGGGCCTTTGGAAACTCCCTCGTGGTTTTGGTCATTGTGTTCCCAGAAGGGCAGGTGACAGTTTGAGGACAGTAAATAAACTGACAGGAGGGGAGCGAGGTGACCCCTTCACCTTTGGTCCCATCAGCCAGGCCTTATCTCCCCCGTCTCGGGCCTGGCCTCAGTCTGTTTGCCCACATCAGGGCAGATGGACAGTGGGTAAACACAGCCCAGAGGGCTAGTGGGGCAAGGGGCAAGGGGC
>NW_012120337.1:2858-4998 GCF_000951035.1 Colobus angolensis palliatus | reverse complement strand
AGAGATGGGGTTTCACCGTGTTAGCCAGGATGGTCTCGATCTCCTGACCTTGTGATCCTCCCATCTCAGCCTTTCAAAGTGCTGGGATTACAGGTGTGAACCTCCGTGCCCGGTCGGGCATTAGTATTTTTTAAAGCTTCATAGATGAGTCTAATGTGCAGCCTAAGTTGAGAACCACTGATATAAAACAAAGAAGGCCAGGCATAGTGACTCACACCTATAATGCCAGCACTTTGGGAGACAGGCAGGAGGATTGCTGAAGCCTGGGCATGTGAGATTACCCTGGAAAGCATAGCAAGATCCTCTAAAAAAAAATTAAAAAATTAGCCAGGCATGGTAGCATGTACCTGTAGTCCCAGCTACTCAAGAGGCTGAGTGGGAGGATTGCTTGAGCCCAAGAGTTGAAGGCTACAGTGAGCTATGGTCACACCACTGCACTTTAGCCCGGATGACCCTGTCTCTAAACAAAACAAAAACAAAATCAAAAGAAAAAAACAAAAAACAAAGAAACCAGAACTCCTTTAGTTTGGATGCGCACACAATTGTTTTTTTTTTTTTTTGAGACGGAGTTTTCTCTTGTTGCCCATGCTGGAGTGCAATGGCGCAATCTCAGCCCACTGCAACCTCCACCTCCCAGGTTCAAGCAATTCTCCTGCCTCAGCCTCCTAAGTAGCTGGGACTACAGGTGCCCGCCATCACACCTGGCTAATTTTTTTTGTATTTTTAGTAAAGATGGGGTTTCACCGTGTTAGCCAGGATGGTCTCGACCTCCTGACCTCATGATCTGCCCATCTTGGCCTCCCAAAGTGCTGGGATTACAGGCTCGAGCCACCGCACCCGACCAATTTTTGTATTTTTAGTAAAGACGGGGTTTCTTCATGTTGACCAGGCCAGTCTCGAACTCCTGACCTCAAGTGATTCACCTGCCTTGGCCTCCCAAAGTGCTGGGATTACAGGCATGAGCCACCATGCCTGGCCTAGTCACCAGTCTTTCAATTGTGTCTTTCTCAAGTCTGTGACCATCAAGCCAAAGAGTTAGCAGCTGCTCATAAGTCAATATGATCTGTATGTACTTCTGACCATCTCTCAGTCCAGCTAATGTAGACAATGTACCACTTGAAGTTCTGACCACCCGGGGTATTTCCCTTCATCATTTTCCTTCTAGGGCACCCTTGAGTGGGGCTACAATCCTGCAGCCATCCACTTCTCGTTGGTACCAGTGTAGCTTGCAGAACCATCATCAGACCTCAGGAACTTCACCCAGGTGGAGAGCACTAGAGGAAGACTAAGGGTCAGGGGAGAAGGACTTGCTCCTTCCTCATGGTTCCTGTTTGCTTTCTGCCTGCTTCTTGTTTCTGTCGTGTTAGCCTAGAATGCTTCTTGACCCTACAGTGACAGAACCTTCCCACAGCAGTTGCTGAATTTAGTTTGTAGCTTTTCCAACCCTACCCTACAGAATCCCTCCTCAAAGCCACCAGCAGAAGTACCACAAATGAGTGTATAGAAGGGTGGGTTTGGAGCTGAGAGATAATGTTGTAATAATTGGCACAGGAACTTGCCTATAATTCTTTTTTTTAGTATATGTAAAGGAGCAAACTGAGGAAGGAAAAAGTAGAGGTAATATAAAATAGCAGTTTTCAGCCAGGTGCGGTGGCTCACGCCTATAATCCCTGCACTTTGGGGGGCCGAGGCAGGTGGATCACCTGAGGTTAGAAGTTCGAGACCAGCCTGGCCAACATAATGAAACCCCGTCCCTACTAAAAGTACAAAAAATTAGCCGGGCATGGTGGCAGATGCCTGTAATCCCAGCTACTCAGGAGGCTGAGGCAGGAGAATCACTTGAACCCAGGAGGCAGAGGTTGCGGTGAGGCAAGATCATGCCACTGCACTCCAGCCTGGGCAACAAGAGTGAAACTCCATCTCAAAACAAAAACAAAAACAAAAAACAAACATGCCTGTAATCTGAGCACTTTGGGAGGCTGAGGCGGGCGAATCATGAGGCCAGGATATCAAGATCATCCTGGCTAACACGGTGAAACCTCGTCTCTACTAAAAAAAAAATACAAAAAATTAGCTGGGCGTGGTGGCAGGTGCCTGTAGTCCCAGCTACTCGGGAGGCTGAGGCAGGAGAATGGCATGA
>NW_012120337.1:0-1263 GCF_000951035.1 Colobus angolensis palliatus | reverse complement strand
CCTCCCAGGTTCAAGCAATTCTCCTGCCTCAGCCTCCTGAGTAGCTGGGATTACAGGCATGCGACTCCATGCCCGGCTAATTTCGTATTTCTAGTAGAGACAGGATTTCTCCATGTTGGTCAGGCTAGTCTCGAATTCCTGATCTCAGGTGATGCGGCTGCCTCAGCCTCCCAAAGTGCTGGGATTACAGGTGTGAGCCACGGTGCCCGGCCTGTGCACACATAGTTAAATGGAAGAAATAGAAAAGAATAATTCCAATTAGCCCATGCAAATTACTACCTGCACTGACTGAGTAGAAGGGCCATGGAAGGTGGAGTCTGGGTTGGGGGTGCCTCCTGGTTAGTAATATTATTGTGTCTGTTCAGTCCTTATTCAGCTCACAACGCAGCTGAAGCTGGAGCAGACCATCCGTTGCCTGCTGGATGAGTGCCACAAAGAGGTCAGTAAATAGCTCTGGGTTCTTGAGGTCTCAGAATCCTCAGATGTCAGAGCTGGGTCAACCCTTCCTTGAACAAATGAGAGCTTGAAGTCCAGGGAGGAAAAGGAACTTTCCTGAGGTCACCGAGTTGGTGGCAGAGTCAGAGCTAAGGCCTGGGTCCACCGATTCTGCTCCAGTGTTCTTTACAGCTTTCTTCTTTCCCCTTTCAGTCTCCCGAATGTTACCTCCATGCAGTGAAGTGCCATCTTTCTGGCATAATCATCCCATGGTCCATTTTCTGTGACTTCCGAATTATAATACGGATTTCCTTGATGAATTTATCAAGGAAATATGTTCTCTATGTCTCGGTTTGGTGGTTTTATTTTATTTTAAATTGTATACATTACTTAGTACTGAAGGTGTTTGGTTCTATCAGCTTACTTTGTACTGAAGGCATTTGCTTCTATCTGAGGTAAGCATTGAGTAGATACGGTATGTTTAATCTGCTTTCTTCAGTGTGGTCAAAGAAATCAGTTAGCCAGGCACGATGGCTTACGCCTGTAATTCCAGCACTTTGGGGGGCTGAGGTGGGTGGATCACTTGAGGTCAGGAGTTCGAGATCAGCCTGGCCAGTATGGTGAAACCCCGTCTCTACTAAAAATACGAAAAAAAGAAAAAAATTAGCTGGGCATGGTGGTGCATGCCTGTAATCCCAGCTATTGGGGAGGCTGAGGCAGGGGAATTGCATGAACCCAGGAGGTAGAGTTTGCAGTGAGCTGAGATCACGTCACTGCACCCCAGCCTGGGTGACAAAGCAAGACTATCTCAAAAAAAAAAAAAAATCA
>NW_012120336.1:5925-7234 GCF_000951035.1 Colobus angolensis palliatus | reverse complement strand
CAGCTAATTTTTGTATTTTTAGTAGAGATGGGGTTTCACCATGTTGGTCAGGCTAGTCTCAAACTGCTGACCTCAGGTGATCCACTGGCCTCGACCTCCCAAAGTGCTGGGATTATAGGCATTAGCCATCACACCTGGCCCTAGTTCAAAATATTTTCTAAGTGTATATTGACCTTCTTTTTTGATCCACATATTACTTAGAAGCATGTTGTCTAATCTCCAAACATCTGAGAATGTTCCTTTCTTTCTGTTAATAATTTCTAGTTCAAGTCCATTGTGGTGTAAGAACATATATTGTATGATTTCTATATTTTAAATTTAGAAAGGTATGGTTTATGTCCTGGAATTTGGTCTATTTTAGTGACTGTTCCATGTGAGCTAGAGAGAAATGTGTATTCTGCTGTTTCGGGACGGTATATTTTATGAATGTCAATTATGTCAGTTTGATAGTGCTTTCACTAGCACTTCTTATTAACTCTGGGATGTTTGTATATATTTTGCTACTAGTGAAATGCCAATTTATTATTTAGTGTTTTGTTCTCAGTACATCATATATACTGAACAAATATTTGAAAGAAAACTGAGGTTAAACACTTATACTTATTTAATTCACTCCTCTTATTTTATGCACTATAAGGTATGCCAGAAAGATAATGTAGCTTGGCCGAGATCACTCAGCTGCATATATCTTTTTAATGAGCATACCAAACAGGTACAATAAGAGTGAAACAGTAAAAAGAAAAGTAGTTTACTGTCCAACAGACATGGATTTGAACTTTGGACTGCTCACATACAAACTGAGTAACTGTGGTCTTTCTGCATCTCAGTCACTCAATTGAGTGACCACAACCTCAAGCTTGCAGAGTTGTTGTGAGGATTAAATAACAAATTGCATTAAAAACACAGCCCACGCTGAGCTCATGACACTGTATGTGTTCCAAAAGTGCTCTGTCCTCCCTGCATCTGGAAATAGGAGAGCTTATGCCACCAGGTACAAAAAGAATTCTCCGCCGGTGAAACCCCGTCTCTACTAAAAATACAAAAAATTAGCCCGGCGCGGTGGTGGTCACCTGTAGTCCCAGCTACTCGGGAGGCTGAGGCAGGAGAATGGTGTAAACCCAGGAGGTGAGCTTGCAGTGAGCCGAGATCACACCACTGCACTCCAGCCTGGGCGACAGAGCGAGACTCCATCTCAAAAAACAAACAAACAAACAAACAAAATTCTCCGTGAAGCAAAAGTGATGACATTATTCCAACAGCCACAGGGAAAATTGAGAAAATAATCTTCACTCAAAGAATCAATTGAAAT
>NW_012120336.1:0-559 GCF_000951035.1 Colobus angolensis palliatus | reverse complement strand
TATATTTATGTATAAAATGGAAAACTCTAAAAAGCGCATTGTGTTCCTGTTTTTTGAGAGAAAGTCTCACTTATCACCCAGACTGAAGTGCAGTGGTGCGATCTCATCTCACTGTGCGCTCGGGTTCAAACGGTTCTTATACCTCAGCCTCCCGAGTTGCTGGGATTTATTACAGACTTGTGCCACCACACCCGGCTAACTTTTGTATTTTTAGTAGAGACAGGTTTTCACCCTGTTCCCCAGCCTGGTCTCAAACTCTTGACTTCAGGTTATCTGCCTGCCTCAACCTCCCAAAGTGCTGGGATTACAGGCTTGAGCCACTACTCCTGGCTAAAAAGCACATTGTTGATTAAGGATGTAAATGACAGAATACGGGTAGAGTATTTTACCATTCATATAAATTTAAAACACAGACATTAATAATATACTACTTAGAATTCATGGTTCTATGGTTATATGGTTTTAAAGTATGCCTCAATTTTATCTGCAGTGTTTTATTTCTTCTATTAAAAACAGACAGAAATCCCAGCACTTTGGGAGGCCGAGACGGGCGGATCAC
>NW_012120335.1:5960-7607 GCF_000951035.1 Colobus angolensis palliatus | reverse complement strand
CACAATACTAGCAAGGCTTTCATTATCTCTTGTCAAGATTACTAAAATAGTTTTTTAACTGCTCTTTTGCCATTCTTATTTCTTTAAAACCTATCTTTTCTACAGCCAAAGAAAGACTCATCTACACAAAATTTAGCTGTGGCACCTTGAATTGCATTTTCACTTTCTGTGTTGTAGGTTAAAAATTTTTACATTTCTGGAATTGAGTTTTACAAGCGTCCTTATTAGGCAATTTCAGGAATTGAAGATAGTTAGCAAAATTCCTAGTAAATAGTAAAAACTTTGTACATATGAGTATATCTTATATCTTCTACTAAGTATACATTTGAAGACATTAATTGAATGTCTTCTACATAGAAAAATACATGTAGTATACAAATACATTTTTACTGTTTGCATCAGCAATTTAGAAAGTGTCCTAAGCTAAGAATGCCACTAAACAAAATGTTGGAGAACTATAAATAAATCACATTTTGGAAAAAGAACTGATTTGTATAATAAAAACTAATGTCCTAGTATCAGCAAAGGATCAATATGAAGTGGATTATGGAGATATTTTGATAAATAAAAGATGGAGAAGTAATGAGAAAGATGTAAGGGAAACACTAGTAAAGATTTGGAATTAAATTACTGGCTGTTCAAAATTGCTTTCAATAGGAGATCATTAAAGTCCCTTCTTTATGTTTAATAATATTAGTCTAATACCCTGTGGAATATCAAATATGCCATTTAATTTATCAAAAAATAATAAGACAAGAACAAAATTTGATGGATTCAGTGAAGGGAGTGTCTTGATGAGGCTGAGAAAGAATGAGGCTAACACTTTTGTGATATATGGATTTCCCGGCACCAGAACTAGGCCTGAAATTCCCACATAATATCCTCAAAATGTTAAACGATCCCTTTGTCCATTCTGCCCAGCTCCAACAAAACTCATATTTGCATGACATTGGAAAGCCAGAAAATTCTAAGAAGGTCAAAGGAAATGTAAAGTAAACAATACATAGGAAGGGCATTCAGCAAGAAAGGTGGAATGATACTGCTTCATTTTAAACTCAATTGTTGTTGATACTGCTCCAGGCTTTAACTACAAATGAAATAAACATATGAGCATTGCAAATGTAGTATTCAAAAAGAAAGAATCATCAATAGCTAAAAAATCAAGAAGGTTATAATTAATTTCTGTAATCTCAGGAGATGAGGAAGGGAATTATTTGGTCACCCAGACATTTTACTCTAAGCAGCAAGAATAAAACAGGCAATATTTTTTACATTTTGTCTAGAAATCTCTTAAGCTAGATCAGGGTTCCCAACCCCTGGGCCATGGACCAGTATGGGTCCCATTGCCTGTTAGAGACTTGGCTGCACAGCAGGAGGTGAGTGCTGGTTGAGCCAGCATTACTGCCTGAACTCTGCCTCTCAAGCTGCTATCATTGCTTAGGTGCCAGCAGTGATAGCAGTAAGCCTGATGGGTGCACAGTCTCTAAGGCTCTTCTGCAGTGGGTGTGGCATGGGCAACAGAATAGCACCAAACCAATCAAGATCAGTGGTGTCATTAGATTCTCATGGGAACATGAACCCTTTCGTGAGCTGCACATGAGAGAGATCTAGGCTGCACACTCCTTATAAAAATCTAATGCCTGATGA
>NW_012120335.1:0-420 GCF_000951035.1 Colobus angolensis palliatus | reverse complement strand
TCACACACTCCTGAATCTTAAGCAGTTCCAGCATGGCACCATTTTGAGAACACGGCCCCAACCAGACTGTACAATGGCACTGTTTCAGAGAGGAAACTCATGCTGGGTGTCACACACTCCTGAATCTTAAGCAGTTCCAGCATGGCACCATTTTGAGAACACAGCCCCAACCAGAATGCATGCTACTCAAAGGCCCAAAGCCCCTGACTGTCCACATCCCTAGATCCCCATTGACATCCCTTTCCCACAGCTTGGTGCTGCTTCAGACTGCTATCACAAACATGGGGCATTGGTAACAACACCTCTTCCCCAGCATCAGGACCACCACACACCTACAAGCACCTTGAGGAAAGAGTACTCCACTTGCAGCAGCCATCTGGGGCAAAGGGCTTCCTCCCAAGCCACCTGTTTATAGCTGCT
>NW_012120334.1:5264-5541 GCF_000951035.1 Colobus angolensis palliatus | reverse complement strand
GCTCACTGCAACCTCTGCCTTCTGGGTTCAAGTGATTCTCCTGCCTCAGCCTCCTGAATAACTGGGATTACAGGTGTCCGCCACCATGCCCGGCCAATTTTTGTATTTTTAGTAGAGATGGGGTTTCACCATATTGGCCAGGCTGGTCTTGAACTCATGACCTCAGGTGATCTGCCCGCCTCGGCCTTCCAAAGTGTTGGGACTACAGTCGTGAGCCACTGCACTCAGCCCAAGCACTGGCTTTGAGATAAGCAATATATTTTTTTTTTTTTTTTTT
>NW_012120334.1:0-1249 GCF_000951035.1 Colobus angolensis palliatus | reverse complement strand
AAAAAAAAAAAAAAAAATAGACATTACACCTTTACAAGTGTGAGCCAGGATTTTATATTCAGACAAACTATCCTTCAAGTATCATGGTTATAGGAAACAATTTTCTGTTTTTCAATAAGTACCAATGGAATTCTGCACCCCTGAGCCAGTGTGATAGAGATGTGTTTTATCCACACCAAAGAGAACAATTATAAATACTATATATAGGCTGAGCATGGTGGCTCACATCTGTAATTCCAGCACTTTGGGAGGCCAAGGCAGGAAGATCGCTTGAGGCCAGCTGTTTCAGAACAGACTGGGTAACATAGTGAGACCCTGTCTCTACAAAAATTTAAAAAAAAAACATGAAAAGACAGCAGCCAAGTGTGGTGGCACATGTGTGCAGTCCTAGGTGCCTCCTGAGGCAGGAGGATGGCAGCTTGAGCCCAGGAGTTCAAGGTTGCAGTGAGCCATGATCACACCACTGCACTCAAGCCTGGGTGACAGAGTGAGGCCTTGTCTCAAAAAAAAAAGAAAAAAGAAGGCCGGGCACGGTGACTCATGCCTGTAATCACAGCACTTTGGGAAGGCAAGGCAGACAGATCACTTGAGGTCAGGAGTTTAAGACCAGCCTGCCCAACATGGTGAAACCATGTCTCTACTAAAGATAAAAAAAATTACCTGGGTATGGTGGTGGGTGCCTATAATCCCAGCTACTCAGGAGGCTGAGGCAGGAGAATCGCTTGAACCTGCAAGGTGGAGGTTTCAGTGACCCGAGATTGTGCTATTGCACTCCAGCCTGGGTGACAAGAGTGAGACTCTATCTCAAAAGAAACAACAACAACAAAAAGGAACACGTTTTCCATGCCTTGGCAAATTGTCATACTCCTTTCTAAGTTTGGATCAACTTTCAACATCTTATCCTTTGTACTTCCAATGTTGTGAAATATCTCCAAGTTCTTTTAAACTTTTTGCCAGCGGCATTTCTTCTAGGATATCATTATCCTTTTTGTGACCACTGCCTGCCTTAATAATTATCCTTGATCCTCGTTAGTACAGTGGTTAGTTAAAAAAACAAAATCAGCTGGATGTGGTGGCTCATGCCTATAGTCTTAACACTTTGGGAGGTTAAGGCCGGAGGATTGCCTGAGCTCAGGCGTTTGAGACCAGCCTGGGCAATATAGTGAGACCCCATCTCTAGAAAAAAAAAAAATTTTGTATTTTTAGTAGAGACGGGGTTTCACTATGTTGGCCAGGCTGGTCTTGAACT
>NW_012120333.1:6748-8725 GCF_000951035.1 Colobus angolensis palliatus | reverse complement strand
TTTCTCAGAAACCTGATTGTAAGCTAGGTTTGTTCCCTTCAACACTGAAAATTTTGAGGCAGTTGGCCTACGAAAATTGTTAGCTCTGTTTCCTATAAGTAATAAAAATTCAAGAACATTCCTGTAACATCATCTGATATAAAACTTGTGGCAATTAAGCCTATCTTACTCTGTCATGTAGCAAAATTAAAGTATGATTCTGATCATAAGTGGACAAGGAGAATACGTAGAAAGAAGAATCCTACTACACTATTGGTGGAAATGTAAATTAGTACAGCTACTATGGAGAACAATATGAAGGTTCGTCAAAAAACTAAAAATTAAATTCCACTGCTCTGTATATATCTATCCAAAAGCACATAAATCAGTATATCCAAGAGATGTCTTCACTCCCACGTTTATGGTAGCACTATTTACAATAGTCAATATATGGAATTAAGCCAAGTGTACATCAACAGATGAATGAATAAGAAAATGTGGTACCTACATACAATGGAATGTTATTTAGCCATACAAAGAATGGGATCGTATCATTTGCAAAAACATGAATGGAACTGGAGGTCATTAGTTTAAGTGAAATATCAGGGACAGAAAGACAAATATTGCATGTTCTCACTTATATGTGAGAGCTAAAAATATTGATCTCATAGAGGTAGGGAGTAGAATGATGGTTACCAGAATCTGAGAGAGGTAGGTAGGAGGGGGTGATTAAGAGTGGCTGGTTAATGATTACAAAAATACAGTTATATAGAAAAAATAAAATCTGGTGTTTGGTAGCATAGTAAGGTGATTATACTCATCAATAATTTATTGTATATTTCAAAATAACTTGAAGAATGAATTTGAAATATCCTAACACAAATATATGATAAATGCTTGAGGTAATGGATATCCCAGTTACCTTCATTTCATCATCACACATTGTATGTTTGTATCAGAATTTCACATGTACACCATAAATATGTACAATTATTAGGTATCCATATAATTAAAATTAAAAAATAAAAGACAAATGTAAAAAATAAATGATCAATTAAACCAGTATTTGTACTCTTTGAGGGCAAGAGAAATATTTAATTCATGCTCCTATCCTCAGCATCTATCACATTATATGATACATCTTAGATTCTAAAAATACTAGAGAGTTGGAATAATTAGAAAAAGTGTGTAAGAAAGAAAGAAATCCACAAGATATTGAGCGTAATTAAAAGGAATAAAGGGACAAAATCCAAAGGAAAATCTTTGCAGTTGGTGACATTTATAAGGACTACAAGCTATGAGTTATTTTTGAGCTCCTTCAGAAATAACCAAGGAGAAGCAAGCTAGTGCAAATTGTGCTGTTTCTGGGGAGAACATTATTTTTCACAGCTGCAATAAATTCCATCCAGTTTAAAAGGGAATACTCTGATGTCAATTGCTAAGGATCAAATCTCACTGACACACTTACTATCTGTTACCTCAGCAATTAGCCTAACCTCTTCGAAAGGTAAAGTTCTTATTTGTAAGCAGTTACAGCAAGGGTTGTAAGGATTGCATGAGACAATGAATGCAACAGACTTTGCTCAGGACTGTAACTTAACAATAGTTTACACGGATGATGCTACTATTTTTAGAGATATTATTATTCGAAAGTAATAGCTGAGAGGAAAAAGAAATTTCAAACAGTGAGAGCCAAAGCAGAAAAACAGAAAATAATAGTAATCCAACGCTTTCTGCCAAAAGCTAGACACCGAGAAACACTCAATTTGGCTAGCTCCAGATGCTAAGAAAGTGGTTTGCCTAAGACCTTCAAAGATATAATGGTGTAATGAAGGAAGCATGGGTTTTGGAATCCGAAATGTCTGGCTTGGGCCTGGGCGCTCATGCCTGTAATCCCAACAGTTTGGCGAGGCCGAGGTGGGAGGATTATTTGAGCCCAGGAGTATGAGACCAGCGTGGGCAAAGTAGCAAGACCCCATCTATATGAAAAATTAAAAC
>NW_012120333.1:0-348 GCF_000951035.1 Colobus angolensis palliatus | reverse complement strand
ATGGCTCCAGTGGCCATAAGTGAGCTATACAAAAAGATAGCCTAGATCCTCATGTCACTCAACACCGTTACCCTTTTCTAAGTTCACACTGATGGGCTTTTATGATATTATCTAGTACCAGCTGAAGGGATAGGAAAAACTGTGAGCTTAATTCACAAATAGCTATACATGTATAAATGTTTATGTACATATATGTACATATAAAACACATACACATATCACATATACATATATACATAGTACATATATACATACTATATATGTGTATATATATTTAAACTTTATATATGTGTATACATATATGTGTATACATATACTATATATTTTATGTATATATATTATATTTAA
>NW_012120332.1:94430-94777 GCF_000951035.1 Colobus angolensis palliatus | reverse complement strand
TCAATGAGCTCCCAAATATTACTTTGCAGAATCCACGACCACAGGGTTAGCAAGCTGTTCCAAAACTGGCAGTGTGGAACTCTGACCGATGATGTCACACATCAGAGAGCAATATCTTAGAAAGCTTCTCTCTAAGTGTTATATGAGCTTATGTCCTTTTTCACCACGGGCCACAATGGGATCCCAAGTGTCACTTTGCAGATTCCACGAAAAGAGTGTTTTCAAACTGCTGCCTGAGGGCTAAACTGTAAATCAGAGAGACAAATTCACAGAACACAAAGGAGTTTCTCAGAAAGGTTCTTTACAGTTTTTAACGGATGAAATTTCCTTTATCATCGCAGGCATCC
>NW_012120332.1:88514-89085 GCF_000951035.1 Colobus angolensis palliatus | reverse complement strand
ACTTTGCAGAATCCACGACAACAGGGTTAGCAAGCTGTTCCAAAAACGGCAGTGTGGAACTCGGACCGATGATGTCACACATCAGAGAGCAATATCTTAGAAAGCTTCTCTCTAAATGTTATATGAGCATATGTCCTTTTTCACCATGGGCCACAATGGGATCCCAAGTGTCAATTTGCAGATTGCAAGAAAAGACTGTTTTCAAACTGCTGCCTGAGGAATCAGTGAGACAAATTCACAGAACACAAAGGAGTTTCTCAGAAAGGTTCTTTACAGTTTTTAACGGATGAAATTTCCTTTATCATCGCAGGCATCCGTGCTATCCAAAGCAGCCCTTCTCAGATATCTCATGGAGAGAGTTCGTGGCCCGCTCCAGGAAAAGTGAGTGTAACTCCGTGAGATAAGCTCACACATCGCCGAGAAGTTTCTAATAAAGCTTCTTTCTAGTTTTCATCTAACGGTATTTCCTTTGTCACCGTGAGCTTCATTGAGCTAAGAAGTATCCCACTGCAAATATCAAGAAAACGGTGTTACCAAACTGACCACCGAAGAGAAAGGTGTAACTCTGTGA
>NW_012120332.1:85850-86186 GCF_000951035.1 Colobus angolensis palliatus | reverse complement strand
TTTTTAGCGGATGAAATTTCCTTTATCAGCGCAGGCCTAAGTGCTACCCAAATCAGCCCTTCTCAGATATCTCAAAGAGAGATTTAGTGGCCTTTCCAGGAAACATGAGTGTAACTCCGTGAGATAAGCTCACACATCACAAAGAAATTTTCTCAGAAAGATTCTTTCTAGTTTTCATCTAAGGATATTTCCTTTGTCACCACGAGCTTTATTGAGCTAAGTAGTATGCCATTGCAGATTTCAAGAAAACTGTGTTA
This sequence comes from Colobus angolensis palliatus, assembly GCF_000951035.1. Taxonomy (NCBI): domain Eukaryota; kingdom Metazoa; phylum Chordata; class Mammalia; order Primates; family Cercopithecidae; genus Colobus; species Colobus angolensis. Next base: position 85,929 of record NW_012120332.1, on the reverse strand, counting down.
GCAAACTGGCCACTGAAGAGAAAGCTGTAACTCTGTGAGTCGCATTCAAACATCACAGTGCAGTTTCTCTGAAGGCTTC
>NW_012120332.1:83807-85173 GCF_000951035.1 Colobus angolensis palliatus | reverse complement strand
TTCTTTCTAGTTTTCATCTAAGGATATTTCCTTTGTCACCGTGAGCTTTATTGAGCTAAGTAGTATGCCATTGCAGATTTCAAGAAAACTGTTTTGGCAAACTGACCACTGAAGAGAAAGCTGTAACTCTGTGAGTTGCATTCAAACATCACAGTGCAGTTTCTCTGAAGGCTTCCTTTCAGTTTTTGTATGAGGATATTCCCTTTTGCACCATAGCCCTCAATGAGCTCACAAATATCACTTTGCAGAATCCACGACAACAGGGTTAGCAATCTGTTACAAGAAGCGGAGGGTGGAACTCTCTGTGATGAAGTCACATATCACAAAGAAATCCTTCAGAAAGCTTCTCTCTAACTGTTATGTGAGGTTATGTCCTTTTTCACCATGGGCCCCAATGGGATCCCAAATTTCACTTTGCAGATTCCACGAAAAGATTATTAGCGAACTGCTGCCTCAGGACTAACCTGTAACTTGGTGAGACAAATTCACAGAACACAAAGGAGATTCTCAGAAAGCTTCTTTCCAGTTTTTAAGGGATGAAATTTCCTTTATCAACGCAGACCTCAGTGCTATCCAAATCAGCCATTCTCAGATTTCTCAAAGAGAGAGTTAGTGGCCCACTGCAGGAAACATGGATGTAACTCCGTGAAATAAACTCACACATCACCAAGAAGTTGCTAAGGAAGCTTCTTTCTAGTTTTCATCTAACGATATTTCCTTTGTCATCATGAGCTTCATTGACCTAAGAAGTATCCCAATGCAGATTCCAAGAAAACGGTGTCAGGAAACTGACCACCAAAGAGAAAGCTGTAACTCTGTGAGTTGCATTCACACATCACAGTGCAGTTTCTCAGAAGGCTTCCTTCCAATTTCTGTATAAGGGTACTCCGTTTTGCACCGTAGCCCTCAATGAGCGCCTGAATAGCACTTTGCAGAATCCACGACAACAGTGTTAGCATGCTGTTCCAAGAAGGGCAGGGTGGAACTCTGAGTGATGAAGTCACACATCAGAGAGCAATCTCTCAGAAAGCTTCTCTCTAACTATTACGTGAGGATATGTCTTTTTCACCATGGGCCCCAATGGGATGCCAAATATCAACTTGTAGATTCCACGAAAAGAGTGTTAGCAAACTGCTGCCTGAGGACTAAGCTGTAATTCGGTGAGACATATTCACAGAACACAAAGGAGTTTCTCAGAAAGCTTCCTTCCAGTTTTTAATGGATGAAATTTCCTTTATCAGCGGAGACCTCAGTGCTATCCAAATCAGCCCTTCTCAGATTTGTCAAGGAGAGAGTTAGTTTCCCGTTCCAGGAAACATGAGTGTAACTCCGTGAGATAAACTCACACATCACCAAGAAGTTGCTA
>NW_012120332.1:83264-83757 GCF_000951035.1 Colobus angolensis palliatus | reverse complement strand
GAAAGCTTCTTTCTAGTTTTCATCTAACGATATTTCCTTTGTCACTGTGAGCTTCATTGAGCTAAGAAGCATCCCATTGCAGATATCAAGAAAACTGTGTTAGCCAGCTGACCACGAAAGAGAAGGCTGTAACTCTGTGAGTTGCCTTCCCACATTACAGTGCAGTTTCTAAAAAGGCTTCTTTCCAGTGTCTGTATGAAGATACTCCCTTTTTCACTGTAGCCCTCTATGAGCGCCCAAATAGCACTTTGCAGAATCCACGACAACAATGTCATCAAGCTGTTTCAAGAAGGGCATGGTAGCACTCGGAGTCATGAAGTCACACATGAGAGAGCAATCTCTCAGAAAGCTTCTCTCTAACTGTTATGTTAGGCTATGTCCTTTTTCACCATGGGATTCCATGAGATTCCAAATATCACTTTGCAGATTCCACGAAAAGAGTGTTAGCAAACTGCTGCCTGAGGACTAAGCTGTAACTTGGTGAGACAAATTC
>NW_012120332.1:81794-82140 GCF_000951035.1 Colobus angolensis palliatus | reverse complement strand
TAAGCTGTAACTGTGTGAGACAAATTCACAGAACACAAAGGAGTTTCTAAGAAAGCTTCTTTCCAATTTTTAATGGATGAAATTTCCTTTATCAGCGCAGGCCTCAGGGCTGTCCAAATCAACCATGGTCAGATATCTCAAGGAGAGAGTTAGTGGCAAGCTCCAGGAAGCGTGAGTGTAAGTCCATGTGATAAACTCACACATCACCAAGAATTTTCTAAGAAAGCTTCTTTCTAGTTTTCGTCTAACGATATTTCCTTTGTCACCATGAACTTCATTGATCTAAGAAGTATCCCACTGCAGATTTCAAGAAAACTGTGTTAGCAAACTGACCACTGAAGAGAAA
>NW_012120332.1:81460-81744 GCF_000951035.1 Colobus angolensis palliatus | reverse complement strand
TGCAGATTTCAAGAAAACTGTGTTAGCAAACTGACCACTGAAGAGAAAGCTGTAACTCTGTGAGTTGCACTCACACAACACAGTGCATTTTCTCAGAAGGCTTCTTTCCGGTTTCTGTATGAGGATATTCCCTTTTGCACCATAGCCTTCAATGAGCTCCCAAATATTACTTTTCAGAATCCGTGACAACAGGCTTAGCAAGCTGTTCTAAGAAAGGCAGAGTGGAACTCTGAGTAATGAAGTCACACATCAGAGAGCAATCTCTCAGAAACCATCTCTCTAAC
>NW_012120332.1:73540-74630 GCF_000951035.1 Colobus angolensis palliatus | reverse complement strand
CCATAGCCCTCAATGAGCTCCCAAATATCACTATGCAGAATCCACAACAGGGTTAGCAAGCTGTTCCAAGAAGGGCAGGGTGCAACTCTGAGTGATGAAGTCACACATGAGAGAGCAATCTCTGAGAAAGCTTCTCTCTAACTGTTATGTGAGGTTAAGCCCTTTTTGACCATGAGCACCAATGGGATCCCAAATATCACTTTGCAGTTTCCAAGAAAAGAGTGTTTTCCACTCCTGCCTGAAGACTAAGCTGTAACTGGGTGAGACAAATTCACTGAACCCAAAGGAGTATCTCAGAAAGCTTCTTTCCAGTTTTTAACGGATGAAATTTCCTTTATCTTCACAGGCCACAGTGCTATCAAATTCAGCCCTTCTAAGATACTTCAAAGAGAGAGTTAGTGGCCTTCTCCAGGAAACATGAGTGTAACTCCGTGAGATAAACTCACACATCACCAAGAAGTTGGTAAGAAAGCTTCTTTCTAGTTTTCATTTAACGATATTTCCTTCTCACTGTGACCTTCATTGAGCTAAGAAGTATCCCATTGCAGATTTCAAGAAAACTGTGTTAGCAAACTCACCAGTGAAGAGAAAGCTGTATCGCTGTGAGTTGCATTCACACATCACAGTGCAGTTTCTCAGAAGGCTTATTCCCAGTTTCTGGATGAAGATACTCACTTTTGAACCGTAGCCCTCAATGAGCTCCCAAATATCACTTTGCAGAATCCACGACAACAGGGTTAGCAAGCTGTTCCAAGAAGGGCAGGGTGGAACTCTGGGTTATGAAGTCACACATCAGAGAGCAATCTCTCAAAAAGCTTCTCTCTAACTGTTATGTGAGGATATGTCCGTTTTCACCATGGGCCACAATGGGATCCAAAATATCAATTTCCAGATTCCACAAAAAGAGTGTTTTCAAACTGCTGCCTCAGGACTGAGCTGTAACTCGGTGAGACAAATTCACAGAACACAAAGGAGACTCTCAGAAAGCTTCTTTCCAGTTTTTAACGGATGAAATTTCCTTTATCAATGAAGGCTTCAGTGCTATCCAAATCAGCCCCTCTCAGATATCTCAAGGAGAGAGTTAGTGGCC
>NW_012120332.1:70760-71141 GCF_000951035.1 Colobus angolensis palliatus | reverse complement strand
GCTCCAGGAAACATGAGTGTAACTCCGTGAGATAAACTCACACATCACAAAGAAGTTGCTAAGAAAGCTTCTTTCTAGTTTTCATCTAATGATATTTCCCTTGTCAACGTCAGCTTCATTGAGCTAAGAAGTGTCCCACTGCAGATTTCAAGAAAACTGGGTTAGCAAACTGACCACTGAAGAGCAAGCTGTAACCCTCTGTGTTGCATTCACACATCACAGTGCAGTTTCTCAGAAGGCTTCTTTCCAGTTTCTGTATGAGGATACTCCCTTTTGCACCTTAGCACTCAATGAGCTCCCAAATATCACTTTGCAGAATCCACGACAACAGGGTTAGCAAGCTATTCCAAGAAGGGCAGGGTGGAACTCTGAGTGATGAAG
>NW_012120332.1:70197-70710 GCF_000951035.1 Colobus angolensis palliatus | reverse complement strand
TGCAACTCTGAGTGATGAAGTCACACATGAGAGAGCAATCTCTCAGAAAGCTTCTCTTTAACTGTTATGTGAGGATATGTCCTTTTTCACCATGGACCCCAATGGGATCCCAAATATCACTTTGCAGATTCCACGAAAAGAGGGTTTTCAAACTGCTACCTGAGGACTAACCTGTAACTCGGTGGGACAAATTCACAGAACACAAAGGAGTTTCTAAGAAATCTTCTTTCCAGTTTTCAATGGATGAAATTTCCTTTCTCAGCGCAGATCTCAGTACTATCCAAATGAGCCCTTCTCACATATCTCAAGGAGAGAGTTAGTGGCCTGCTCCAGGAAACATGAGTGTAACTCCGTGAGATAAATTCACACATCACGAAGAAGTTGCTAGGAAATCTTCTTTCTAGTTTTCATCTAACAATATTTCCTTTGTCACCCTGAGCTTCATTGAGCTAAGAAGTATCCCATTGCAAATTTAAGGAAAACAGTGTTAGCAAACTGACCACTGAAGAGAAA
>NW_012120332.1:67201-69364 GCF_000951035.1 Colobus angolensis palliatus | reverse complement strand
TATGAGGATACTCCCTTTTGCACCATAGCCCTAAGTGAGCTCTTAGATATCACCTTGCAGAACCCACGATAACAGTGTTAGCAAGCTGTTCCAAGAAGGGCAGGGTGGATCTCTGAGTGATGAAGTCACACATCAGAGAGCAATCTCTCAGAAGCCTTCTCTCTAACTGTTATGTGAGGATATGTCCTTTTTCACCATGAGTCTCAATGTGATCCCAAATATCACTTTGCAGATTCCACGAAAAGAGTGTTTTGAAACTGCTGCCTGAGGATTAAGCTGTAACTCGGTGAGACAAATTCTCAGAACACAAACGAATTTCTCAGAAAGCTTCTTTCCAGTTTTTAACGGATGAAATTTCCTTTGTCAGCGCAGGCATCACTGCTATCCAAATCAGCCCTTCTCAGATATCTCAAGGACAGAGTTAGTGGCCTTCTCCAGGAAATATGAGTGTAACTCCGTGAGATAAACTCACACATCACCAAGAAGTTTCTAAGAAATTTTCTTTCTGGTTGTCATCTAACGATACTTCCTTTGTCACCGTGAGCTTCATTGAGCTGAGTAGTATCCAATTGCAGATTTCACGAAAACTGTGTTAGCAAACTGACCACTGAAGAGAAAGCTGTAACCCTGTGAGTTGCATTCACACATCACAGTGCAGTTTCTCAGAAGGCTTCTTTCAGGTTTCTATATGAGGATACCCCCCTTTGCACCATAGCCCTCAATGGGTTCCCAAATATCATTTGCAGAGTCCACGACAACAGGGTTAGCAAACAGTTCCAGGAAGGACAGGGTGGAACTCTGAGTGATGAAGTCACACATCAGAGAGCAATCTCTCAGAAAGCTTCTCTCTAACTCTTATGTGAGGATATGTCCTTTTCACCAAGGATCCCAATGGGATCCCAAATATCACTTTGCAGATACCACGAAAAGAGTGTCATCAAACTTCTGCCTGAGGACTAAGCTGTAACTCGGTGAGTCAAATTCATAGAACACAAACGAATTTCTCAGAAAGCTTCCTTCCACTTTTTAATGGATGAAATTTCCTTTATCAGTGCAGGCCTCAGTGCGACCCAAGTCAGCCCTTCTCAAATATCTCAGAGATTTTGTGCCCGCTCCAAGAAACATGAATGTAATTCCATGAGATAAACTCACACATCACCAGGAAGTTTTTTAGAAAGCTTCTTTCTAGTTTTCATCTAACGATATTTCCTTTGTCACGGTGAGCTTCATTGAGCTAAGAAGTATCCCATTGCAGATTTCAGGAAAACTGTGTTAGCAAACTTACCACTGAAGAGAAAGCTGTAACTCTGTGAGTTGCATTCACACATCACAGTGCAGTTTCTCAGAAGGCTTCTTTCAATTTCTGTATGATGATACTCCCTTTTGCACCATAGCCCTCAATGAGCCCCCAAATATGAATTTGCAGAATCCACGAAAACAGGGTTAGAAAGCTGTTCCACGAAGGGCAGGGTGGAACACTGGGTGATGAAGTCACATATCAGAGAGCAATCTCTCAGAACGCTTCTCTCTAACTGTTATGGGAGGATATGTCCTTTTTCAACATGGGACCCAAAGGGATCCCAAATATCACTTTGCAGATTCCACGAAAAGAGGGTTTTCAAACTCCTGCCTGAGGACTAAGGTGTAAGTCGGAGAGACAAATTCACAGAACACAAAGGAGTTTCTCAGAAAGCTTCTTTCCAGTTTTTAACGCATGAAATTTCCTTTATCAGTGCAGGCCTCAATGTTATCCATATCAGCCCTTCTCAGATATCTCAAGGAGGCAGTTAGTGGCCTTCTCCGGGAAACATGAGTGTAACTCCGTGAGATAAACTCACACATCACCAAGAAGTTTCAAAGAAAGCTTCTTTCTAGTTTTCATCTAATGATATATCCTTTGTCACTGTGAGCTTCATTGAGCTAAGAAGTATCCCATTGCAGATTTCAGGAAAACTTTGTTAGCAAACTTACCATTGAAGAGAAAGCTGTAACTCTGTGAGTTCCATTCACACATCACAGTGAAGTTTCTCAGAAGGCTTCTTTCCAGTTTCTGTATGAGGATACTCCGTTTTGCACCATAGCCCTCAATAAGCTCTCAAATATCACTTTGCACAAGCCACGGCAACAGGGTTAGCAAGCTGTTCCAAGAAGGGCAGGGTGGAA
>NW_012120332.1:64383-66369 GCF_000951035.1 Colobus angolensis palliatus | reverse complement strand
AGAAAGCTTCTCTCTAACTGTTATGTGAGGATATGTCCTTTTTCACCATGGGCCCCAATGGGATCCCAAATATCACTTTGCAGATTCCACGAAAATAGTGTTTTCAAACTGCTGCCTAAGGACTAAGCTGTAACTCGGTGAGAGAAATTCAGAGAACACAAAGGAGAGTCTAATAAAGCTTCTTTCCAGTGTTTAACGGATGAAATTTCCTTTATCAGCGCAGGCCTCGTTGCTATCCAAATCAGCCCTTCTCTGATATATCTAGGAGAGAGTTAGTTGCCTTCTCCAGGAAACATGAGTGTAACTCCGTGAGATAAACTAACACATCACCAAGAATTTTCTAGAAAAGCTTCTTTCTAATTTTGATCTAATGATATTTCCTTTGTCACCGTGAGCTTCATTGAGCTAAGAGTTATCCCATTGCAGATTTCAAGAAAACTGTGTTAGAAAACTGATAACTGAAGGAAAGCTGTAACTCTGTGAGTTGCATTCACACATCAGAGTGCAGTTTCTCAGAAGGCTTCGTTCCAGTTTCTGTATGAGGATACTCCCTTTTGCAGCATAGCTCCCAATGAGCTCCCAAATATCACTTTGCAGAATCCACGACAACAGGGTTAGCAAGCTGTTTCAAGTAGTTCAGGGTGGAATTCTGAGTGATGAGGTCACACATCAGAGAGCAATCTCTCAGAAAGCTTCTCTCTAGCTTTTATGTGAGGATATGTCCTTTTCCACCATGGGCCCCAATGGGATCCCCAATATCACTTTGCATATTCCACGGAAAGAGTGTTTTCAAACTGCTGCCTGTGGACTAAGCTGCAGCTCAGTGAGACAAATATACAGAACACAAAGGAGTTTCTCACAAAGCTTCTTTCCAGTTTTTAATGGATGAAATTTACTTTATCAGCGCAGGCCTCGGTGCTATCCAAATCAGCCCTTTGCAGATATCTCAAGGAGAGAGTTAGTGGCCTTCTCCAGGAAACATGAGTGTAACTCCGTGAGATAAACTCACTCATCACCAAGAAGGTTCTAAGAAAGCTTCTTTCTAGTTTTCATCTAACAATATTTCCTTTGTCCCCGTGAGCTTCATTGATCTAAGATATATCCCATTGCCGATTTCAAGAAAACTGTGTTAGCAAACTGACCACTGAAGGGAAAGCTGTAACTCTGTGAGTTGCATTCACACATCACAGTGAAGTTTCCCAGAAGGCTTCTTTCCAGTTTCTGTATGAGGATACTCCCTTTTGCACCGTAGCTCTCAAGGAACTCCCAAATATCACTTTCCAGAATCCACGACAACAGGGTTATCAAGGTGTTCCATGAACGACAGGGTGGAACTCTGTGTGATGAGGTCACACATCAGAGAGCAATCTCTCAGAAAGCTTCTCTCTAGCTGTTATGTGAGGGTATGTCATTTTTCACCATTGGCCCCAAAGGGATCCCAAATATCACTTTGCAGATTCCACAAAAAGAGTGTTTTCAAACTGCTGCCTGAGGACTAAGCTGTAACTCGGTGAGACAAATTCACAGAACACAAAGCAGTTTCTCAGAAAGCTTCTTTCCAGTTTTTAACAGATGAAATTTCCTTTCTCAGCACAGACCTCAGTGCTATCCAAAGCAGCCCTTCTCAGATTCCCCAAACTGAGTGTTAGTGGCCCACTCCAGGAAACATGAGTGTAATTCCGTGAGATGAACTCGCACATCACTGAGAAGTTTCTAGGACAGCTTCTTTCTAGTTTTCATCTAACGATATTTCCTTTGTCATCGTGAGCTTCATTGAGCTAAGAAGTATCCCATTGCAGATTTCAAGAACACTGTGTTAGCAAACTGAACACTGAAGAGAAAGCTGTAACTCTGTTAGTTGCATTCACACACCACAGTGCAGTTTCTCATAAGGCTTCTTTTCAGTTTCTGTATGAGGATACTCCCTTTTGCACCGTAGCCCTCAATGAGCTCCCAAGTATCACTTTGCAGAATCCACGACAACAG
>NW_012120332.1:62589-64333 GCF_000951035.1 Colobus angolensis palliatus | reverse complement strand
TGTGTGATGAAGTCACACATCAGAGAGCAATCTCTCAGAAAGCTTCTCTCTAACTGTTATGTGAGGATATGTCCTTTTCCACCAAGGGCCCCAATGGGCTCCCAAATATCACTCTGCAGATTCCACGAAAAGAGTTTTAGCAAACTGCTTCCTGAGTACTAATCTGTAACTCGGTGAGACAAATTCACAGATCACAAAGCGGTTTCGCAGAAAGCTTCTTTCCAGTTTTTCACGGATGAAATTTCCTTTATCAGCCCAGGCCTCAGTGCTATCCAAAGCAGACCTTCTCAGATTCCTCAAAGTGAGTGTTAATGGCCTGCTCCAGGAAACATGAGTGTAACTCCGGGAGATGAACTCACATAACACCGAGAAGTTTCTAAGAATATTTCTTTCTCATTTGTATCGGCGGAGATTTTCTTTGTCCCTATAGTCTTCAAAGGGATCCGAAATGTCACTTCTCAGATTCCACCAAACCAGGACTAGCCATCGGCTCCACGAAATACAACTGGAACTCAATGAATTGAATTCACACAGAACAAAGCCGTTTCTCTGAAAGCCTCTTTCTTTGGGAGCTGACTTTATTTGTGGTCTCGCAGCGCCACGGTGTGTCCTTTTGCAGATTGTGTGAAAACGCTCTTAGCAAGCTTCTCAATGAACACCATGAGGAAACACTGTGAGATGAATTCACTCACAACCAAGAAGTTTCTGAGAAGGCTTCTCTGCAGATTTGCCTGAAGATATGTCATTATTCAGCGTGGGATTCCACGATATCCAGGATGACACTTCTGAGATTCCAGAAAATCAGTGCTAGCAAACTACTCCATGAAAGAGTGGTGTAACACTGGGAAATGAATTCACGCACCAAAAAGCAGTTTCTCAGAAAGCTTCATTCTGGGTTTTCTCGGAAGATATTCCCTGTGTCCTTAGAGTCTTCAAACCTATCGGAAACATCAGTTCTCAGAATCCACAAACACAGTGCTAGCAAACGGCTGCAGGAAACATTAGTGTAACTCTGTGAGAGAAAGCCACACATCAGAGAGCAATCTCCCAGAAAGCTTCTCTCTAACTCTTATGTGAGGATATGTCCTTTTCACCAAGGGTCCCAATGGGCTCCCAAATATCACTTTGCAGATTCCACGAAAAGAGTGTTAGCAAAATGCTTCCTAAGGACTAGGCTGTAATTTGGTGAGACAAATTCACAGATCACAAAGCAGTTTCACAGAAAGCTTCTTTCCAGTTTTTAACAGATGAAATTTCCTTTATCAGCGCAGGCCTCAGTGCTATCCTAAGCAGCCCTTCTCAGATACCGTAAGAGAGTGTTAGCGGCCTGCTCCATGAAACAGGAGTGTAACTCCGTGAGATTAACTGGAACATCATTGAGAAGTTTCTAGGAAAGCTTCTTTCTAGTTGTCATCTAAGGATATTTCCTTGGTCACCGTAAGCTTCATTGAGCTAAGAAGTATCCCATTGCAGATTTCAAGAAAACTGTGTTAGCAAACTGAACACTGAAGAAAAACATGTAATTCTGTGAGTTGCATTCACACATCGCAGTGCAGTTTTTCAGAAGGCTTCTTTCCACTTTCTGTATGAGGATACTCCCTTTTGCACCATAGACCTCAATGAGCTCCCAAATATCACTTTGCAGAATCCATGACAACAGTGTTAGCAAGCTGTTCCAAGAAGGGCAGGGTGGAACTCTGAGTGATGAAGTCACACATCAGAGAGCAATCTCTCAGAAAGCTTC
>NW_012120332.1:57575-59062 GCF_000951035.1 Colobus angolensis palliatus | reverse complement strand
AGTTGCATTCACACATCACAGTGCAGTTTCTCATAAGGCTTCTTTCCAGTTTCTGTATCACGATACTCCCTTTTGCACCATAGGCCTCAATGAGCTCCCAAATATCACTTTGCAGAATCCACGACAACAGGGTTAGCAAGCTGTTCCAAGAAGGACAGGGTGGAACTGTGAGTGATGAAGTCACACATCAGAGAGCAATCTCTCAGAAAGCTTCTCTCTAACTGTTAAGTGAGGATATGTCCTTTTTCACCAAGGGCCCCAATGGGCTCCCAAATATCACTCTGCAGATTCCACAAAAAGAGTGTTAGCAAACTGCTTCCTGAGTACTAAGCTGTAACTCGGTGAGACATATTCACAGATCACAAAGCGGTTTCTCAGAAAGCTTCTTTCCAGTTTTTCACGGATGAAATTTCCTTTATCAGCTCCGGCCTCAGTGCTATCCAAAGCAGCCCTTCTCAGATTCCTCAAAGTGAGTATTAGTGGCCTCCTCCAGCAAACATGAGTGTAACTCCAGGAGATGAACTCACACAACACCGAGAAGTTTCTAAGAATGTTTCTTTCTCATTTGTATCGGCGGAGATTTTCTTTGGCCCTGTAGTCTTCAAAGGGATCCGAAATATCACTTCTCAGATTCCACCAAACCAGGACTAGCCATCGGCTCCACGAAATACAACTGGAACTCAATGAGTTGAATTCACACAGAACAAAGCCGTTTCTCTGAAAGCCTATTTCTTTGGGAGCTGAGTTTATTTGTGGTCTCGGAGCGTCACTGTGTGTCCTTCTGCAGATTGTGTGAAAACGCTGTTAGCAAGCTTCTCAATGAAAACTATGAGGAAACACTGTGAGCTGAATTCACCCACAACCAAGAAGTTTCTGAGAAGGCTTCTCTGCAGATTTGTCTGAAGATATGTCATTATTCATCGTGGGATTCCACGATATCCAGGATGACACTTCTGAGATTCCAGAAAATCAGTGCTAGCAAACTACTCCATGAAAGAGTGGTGTAACACTGGGAAATGAATTCACGCACCAAAAAGCAGTTTCTCAGAAAGCTTCATTCCGGGTTTTCTCGGAAGATATTCCCTGTGTCCTTAGAGTCTTCAAACCTACCGGAAACATCAGTTCTCAGAATCCACAAACACAGTGCTAGCAAACGGCTGCAGGAAATAGTAGTGTAACTCTGTGAGAGAAAGTCACACATCAGAGAGCAATCTCCCAGAAAGCTTCTCTCTAACTCTTATGTGAGGATATGTCCTTTTCACCAAGGGTCCCAATGGGCTCCCAAATATCACTTTGCGATTCCACGAAAAGAGTGTTAGCAAAATGATTCCTAAGGACTAAGCTGTAATTTGGTGAGACAAATTCACAGATCACAAAGCAGTTTCTCATCAAGCTTCTTTCCAGTGTTTAACAGATGAAATTTCCTTTATCAGCGCAGGCCTCAGTGCTATCCTAAGCAGCCCTTCTCAGATACCGAAAGAGAGTGT
>NW_012120332.1:57079-57525 GCF_000951035.1 Colobus angolensis palliatus | reverse complement strand
GAACTCTGAGTGATGAAGTCACACATCAGAGAGCAATCTCTCAGAAAGCTTCTCTCTAGCTGTTATGTGAGGATATGTCCTTTTCCACCATGGGCCCCAATGGGATCCCAAATATCACATTGCATATTCCACGAAAAGAGTGTTTTCAAACTGCTGCCTGTGGACTAAGCTGTTACTCAGTGAGACAAATATACAGAACACAAAGGAGTTTCTCAGAGAGCTTCTTTCCAGTTTTTAATGGATGAAATTTACTTTATCAGCGCAGGCCTCGGTGCTATACATATCAGCCCTTTGCAGATATCTCAAGGAGAGAGTTAGTGGCCTTGTCTAGGAAACATGAGTGTAACTCTGTGAGATAAACTCACTCATCACCAAGAAGGTTCTAAGAAAGCTTCTTTCTAGTTTTCATCTAACGATATTTCCTTTGTCACCGTGAGCTTCATTGA
>NW_012120332.1:56082-56984 GCF_000951035.1 Colobus angolensis palliatus | reverse complement strand
CTGTGTTAGCAAACTGACCACTGAAGGGAAAGCTGTAACTCTGTGGGTTGCATTCACACATCACAGTGAAGTTTCTCAGAAGGCTTCTTTCAAGTATCTGTATGAGGATACTCCCTTTTGCACCACAGCGCTCAAGGACCTCCCAAATATCACTTTGCAGAATCCACGACAACAGGGTTATCAAGGTGTTCCATGAACGACAGGGTGGAACTCTGAGTGATGAGGTCACACATCAGAGAGTAATCTCTCAGAAAGCTTCTCTCTAGCTGTTATGTGAGGATTTGTCCTTTTTCATCATGGGCCCCAAAGGGATCCCAAATATCACGTTGCAGATTCCACAAAAAGAGTGTTTTCAAACTGCTGCCTGAGGACTAAGCTGTAACTCGGTGAGACAAATTCACAGAACACAAAGCAGTTTCTCAGAAAGCTTCTTTCCAGTTTTTAACGGATGAAATTTCCTTTCTCAGCGCAGACCTCAGTGCTCTCCTAAACAGCCCTTCTCAGATTCCCCAAACTGAGTGTTACTGGCCCGCTCCAGGAAACATGAGTGCAACTCCATGAGATGAACTCGCACATCACCGAGAAGTTTCTAGGACAGCTTCTTTCTAGTTTTCATCTAACGATATTTCCTTTGTCATCGTAAGCTTCATTGAGCTAAGAAGTATCCCATTGCAGATTTCAAGAACACTGTGTTAGCAAACTGACCACTGAAGAGAAAGCTGTAACTCTGTTAGTTGCATTCACACATCACAGTGCAGTTTCTCATAAGGCTTCCTTTCAGTTTCTGTATGAGGGTACTCCCTTTTGCACCATAGCTCTCAATGAGCACCCAAGTATCACTTTGCAGAATCCACGACAACAGGGTTAGCAAGCTGTTCCAAGAAGGGCAGGGTGGAACTCTG
>NW_012120332.1:54342-55189 GCF_000951035.1 Colobus angolensis palliatus | reverse complement strand
CTCTAACTGTTATGTGAGGATATGTCCTTTTCACCATAGTCCCCAATGGGATCCCAAATATCACATTGCATATTCCACGAAAAGAGTGTTTTCAAACTGCTGCCTGTGGACTAAGCTATAACTCGGTGATACAAATATACAGAACACAAAGGAGTTACTCAGAAAGCTTCTTTCCAGTTTTTAACGGATGAAATTTCCTTTATCAGTGCAAGCCTGGGTGCTATACAAATCAGCCCTTTGCAGAGATCTCAAGGAGAGTGTTAGTGGCCTTCTCCAGGAAACATGAGTGTAACTCCGTGAGATAAACTCACACATCACCAAGAAGTTGCTAAGAAAGCTTCTTTCTAGTTTTCATCTAACGATATTTCCTTTGTCACCGTGAGCTTCATTGATCTAAGATGTATCCCATTGCCGATTTCAAGAAAACTGTGTTAACACACTGACCACTGAAGGGAAAGCTGTAACTCTGTGAGTTGCATTCACACATCACAGTGAAGTTTCTCAGAAGGCTTCTTTCCAGTTTCTGTATGAGGATACTCCCTTTTGCACCATAGCCCTCAAGGAACTCCCAAATATCACATTGCAGAATCCACGACAACAGGGTTAGCAAGGTGTTCCATGAACGCCAGGGTGGAACTCTGAGTGATGAGGTCACCCATCAGAGAGCAATCTCTCAGAAAGCTTCTCTCTAGCTGTTATGTGAGGATATGTCATTATTCACCATGGGCCCCAATGGGATCCCAAATATCACATTGCAGATTCCACAAAAAGAGTGTTTTCAAACTGCTGCCTGAGGACTAAGCTGTAACTCGGTGAGACAAATTCACAGAACACAAAGCAGTTTCTC
>NW_012120332.1:43563-49502 GCF_000951035.1 Colobus angolensis palliatus | reverse complement strand
GGCTGACCAGCACCGCTTGTCCGGCACTCACTAGTGAGATGACCCCAGTACCTCAGTTCAAAATGCAGAAATCACCAGTCTTCTGTGTCCTTCGCGCTGGGAGTTGGAGACTGCAGCTGTTCCTATTCGGCCATCTTGCTCCGCCTCCCTTTTCCAGTTTTTAACGGATGAAATTTCCTTTATCAGCGCAGGCCTCAGTGCTATCCAAATCAGCCCAACTCAGATTCCCCAAACAGAGTGTTAGCGGCCCACTCAGGGAAACATGAGTGTAACTCCGTGAGATGAACTCGCACATCACTGAGAAGTTTCTAGGAAAGCTTCTTTCTCGTTTTCATCTAACGATATTTCCTTTGTCACCGTGAGCTTCATTGAGCTAAGAAGTATCCCATTGCAGATTTCAAGAAAACTGTGTTAGCAAACTGAGCACTGTAGAGAAAGCTGTAACTCTGTGAGTTGCATTCACACATCACAGTGCAGTTTCTCATAAGGTTTCTTTCCAGTTTCTCTATCACAATACTCCCTTTTGCACCGTAGCCCTCAATGAGCTCACAAATATCACTTTGCAGAATGCACGACAACAGTGTTAGGAACTGTTCCAAGAAGGGCAGGGTGGAACTCTGAGTGATGAAATCACACATCAGAGAGCAATCTCTCAGAATGCTTCTCTCTAACTGTTATGTGAGGATATGTCCTTTTTCACCAAGGGCCCCAATTGGCTCCCAAATATCACTCTGCAGATTCCACGAAAAGAGTGTTAGCAAACTGCTTCCTGAGTACTAAGCTGTAACTCGGTGAGACAAATTCACAGATCACAAAGCGGTTTCTCAGAAAGATTCTTTCCAGTCTTTCACGGATGAAATTTCCTTTATCAACTCAGGCCTCAGTGCTATCCAAAGCAGCCCTACTCAGATTCCTCAAAGTGAGTGTTAGTGGCCTGCTCCAGGAAACATGAGTGTAACTCCATGAGATGAACTCACACAACACCGAGAAGTTTCTAAGAATGTTTCTTTCTCATTTGTATTGGCAGAGATTTCCTTTGGCCCTATAGTCTTCAAAGGGATCCGAAATATCACTTCTCAGATTCCACCAAACAGGGACTAGCCATCGGCTCCATGAAATACAACTGGAACTCAATGAGTTGAATTCACACAGCACAAAGCCGTTTCTCAGAAAGCCTCTTTCTTTGGGAGCTGAGTTTATTTGTGGTCTTGGAACACCACCGTGTGTCCTTTTGCAGATTGTGCGAAAACGCTCTTAGCAAGCTTCTCAATGAACACCAGGAGGAATCACTGTGAGCTGAATTCACCCACAACCAAGAAGTTTCTGAGAAGGCTTCTCTGCAGATTTGTCTGAAGATACGTCATTATTCAGCGTGGGATTCCACGATATCCAGGATGACACTTCTGAGATTCCAGAAAATCAGTGCTAGCAAACTACTCCATGAAAGAGTGGTGTAACACTGGGAAATGAATTCACGCACCAAAAAGCAGTTTCTCAGAAAGCTTCATTCCGGGTTTTCTCGGAAGATATTCCCTGTGTCCTTAGAGTCTTCAAACCTATCGGAAACATCAGTTCTCAGAATCCACAAACAGAGTGCTAGCAAACGGCTGCAGGAAATAGTAGTGTAACTCTGTGAGAGAAAGTCACACATCAGAGAGCAATCTCCCAGAAAGCTTCTCTCTAACTCTTATGTGAGGATATGTCCTTTTCACCAAGGGTCCCAATGGGCTCCCAAATATCACTTTGCAGATTCCACAAAAAGAGTGTTAGCAATATGCTTCCTAAGGACTAAGCTGTAACTTGGTGAGACAAATTCACAGATCACAAAGCAGTTTCTCAGAAACCTTCTTTCCAGTTTTCAACAGATGAAATTTCCTTTATCAGCGCAGGTCTCAGTGCTATCCTAAGCAGCCATTCTCAGATACCGAAAGAGAGTGTTAGCGGCCTGCTCCATGAAACATGAGTGTAACTCCGTGAGATAAACTGGCACATCATCGAGAAGTTTCTAGGAAAGCCTCTTTCTAGTTGTCATCTAAGGATATATCCTTGGTCACCATAATCTTCATTGAGCTAAGAAGTATCCAATTGCAGATTTCAAGAAAACTGTGTTAGCGAACTGACCACTGAAGAGAAATCTGTAACTCTGTGAGTTGCATTCACATATCACAGTGCCGTTTCTCAAAAGGCTTCTTTCCAGTTTCTCTATGAGGATACTCGCTTTTGCACCATAGACCTCAATGAGCTCCCAAATAACACTTTGAAGAATCCGCGACAACAGTGTTTGCAAGCTGTTCCAAGAAGGGCAGGGTGGATCTCTGAGTGATGAAGTCACACATCAGAGAGCAATCTCTCAGAAAGCTTCTCTATAACTGTTATGTGAGGATATGTCCTTTTCACCATGGGCCCCAATGGGATCCCAAATATCACTGTGCAGATTCCACGAAAAGAGTGTTAGGAAACTGCTTCCTGGGGACTAAGCTGTAAATCAGTGAGACAAATTCACAGATCACAAGGTGGTTTCTCAGAAAGCTTCTTTCCAGTTTTTAACAGATGAAATTTCCTTTCTCAGCACAGACCTCAGTGCTATCCTAAGCAGCCCTTCTCAGATTCCCCAAACAGAGTGTTAGCGGCCCGCTCCAGGTAACATGAGTGTAACTCCGTGAGTTGAACTTGCACATCACCGAGAAGTTTATAGAAAAGCTTCTTTCTAGTTTTCATCTAATGATATTTCCTTTGTCACCGTGAGCTTCATTGAGCTAAGAAGTATCCCATTGCAGATTTCAAGAAAACTGTGTTAGCAAACTGAACACTGAAGAGAAAACTGTAACTCTGTGAGTTGAATTCACACATCACAGTGCATTTTCTCAGAAGGTTTCTTTCCAGTTTCTGTATGAGGATACTCCCTTTTGCACCATAGCCCTCAATGAGCTCCCAAATATCACTTTGAAGAATTCACGACAACAGGGTTAGCAAGCTATTCCAAGAAGGGCATGGTGGAGCTCTGAGTGATGAAGTCACACAACAGAGAGCAATCTCTCAGAAAGCTTCTCTCAAACTGTTTTGTGAGGATATGTCCTCTTTCACCATGGGCCTAAATGGGATCCCAAATATCACATTGCATATTCCACGAGAAGAGTGTTAGCAAACTGCTGCCTGAGGACTAAGCTGTATCTCGGTGAGACAAATTCACAGAACACACAGGAGATTCTCTGGAGGCTTCTTTCCAGTTTTCAACGAATGAAATTTCCTTTATCAGCGCAGGCCTCATTGATATCCAAATCTCCATTCTCAGATATTTCAAGGAGAGATTTAGTGGCCCGTTACAGGAAAAATGAGTGTAACTCCGTGAGATAAACTCACACATCAACAAGAATTTGCAAGCAAAGCTTCTTTCTAGTGTTCATTTAAGGATATTTCCTTTGTCACCGTGAGCTTCTTTGAGCTGAGAAATATCCCATGGCAGATTTCAAGAAGACTGTGTTAGCGAACTGACCACTGAAGCGAAAGCTGTAACTCTATGAACTGCATTCACACATCACAGTGCAGTTTGTCAGAAGGCTTCTTTCCAGTTTCTGTATGAGGATAATCCCTTTTGCACCATAGCCATCAATGAGCTCCCAAATATCACTTTGCAGAATCCATGACAACAGTGTTAGCCAGCTGTTTCAAGAAGGGCAGGGTGAAACGGTGGGTGATGAAGTCACACATCAGAGAGCAATCTCTCAGAAAGCCTCTCTCCAACTGTTATGTGAGGATATGTCATTTTTCACCTTGGGACCCAGTGGGATCCCAAATATCACTTTGCAGATTCCATGAAAAGAGTGTTAGCAAACTGCTGCCTGAGGACTAAGCTGTAATTCAGTGAGAATAATTCAAGAAACACAAAGGAGTTTCTGAGGAAGCTTCTTTCCAGTTTTTAAAGGATGAAATTTCCTTTATCAGCGCAGGCCTCAGAGCAATGCAAATCAGCCCTTCTCAAATATCTCAAGGAGAGAGTTAGTGGCCCGCTCCAGGAAACATGAGTGTGACTCCGTGAGATAAACTCACACATCACCAAGAAGTTTCTAAGAAAGCCTCTTTCTAGTTTTCAATTAAGGATATTTCTTTTGTCACCGTGAGCTTCTTTGAGCAAAGAAGTATCCCATTACAGATTTCAAGAAAACTGTGTTAGCAAACTGAACACTGAAGAGAAAGCTGTAACTCTGTGAGTTGCATTCACACATCACAGTGCAGTTTCTCAGAAGGCTTCTTTCCAGTTTCTGTATGGGGATACTCCCTTTTGCAGCAGAGCCCTCAATGGGCTCCCAAATATCACTTTGCAGAATCCACAACAACAGGGTGAGCAAGCTGCTCCAAGAAGGGCAGGGTGGAACGCTGAGTGATG
Source organism: Colobus angolensis palliatus (assembly GCF_000951035.1). Taxonomy (NCBI): domain Eukaryota; kingdom Metazoa; phylum Chordata; class Mammalia; order Primates; family Cercopithecidae; genus Colobus; species Colobus angolensis. Next base: position 45,118 of record NW_012120332.1, on the reverse strand, counting down.
AAGTCACACATCAGAGAGCAATCTCCCAGAAAGCTTCTCTGAAAATCTTATGTGGGGATATGTCGTTTTTCACCATGGGCCCCAATGGGATCCCAAATAACACTTTGCAGATTCCACGAAAAGTGTGTTAGCAAACTGCTGCCTGAGGACTAAGCTGTAACTCGGTGAGACAAATACACAGAACACAGAGCAGTTTCTCAGGAAGCTTCTTTCCAGTTTTTAATGGATGAAATTTCCTTGATCTGCGCAGGTCTCAGTGCTATCCACATCATCCCTACAGAGATATCTCAAGGAGAGAGTTAGTGGCCCTCTCCAGGAAACATGAGTGTAACTCCGTTAGATAAACTTTCACATCACCAAGAAGTTGCTAGGAAAGATTCTTTCTAGTTTTCATCTAAGGATATTTCCTTTGGATCCGTGAGCTTCATTGAGCTAAGAAGTATCCCACTGCAGATGTAAAGAAAATTGTGTTAGCAAACTGGACACTGAAGAGAAAGCTCTAACCCTGTGATTTGCATTCACACATCACAATGCAGTTTCAAAGAAGGCGCTCTTCCAGTTTCTCTATGAAGATACTCCTTTTTGCTCCCTAGTCCTCAATGAGCTCCGAAATATCACTTTGCAGAATCCACGACAACAGGGTTAGCAAGCTGTTTCAAGAAGGTCATGGTGGACCTCTGAGTCATGATGTCACACATCGGAGAGCAATCACTCAGAAAGATTCTCTCAAACAGTTATGAGGGGATATGTCCTTTTTCACCATGGGCCCCAATGGGATCCCAATATCTGGGATCCCAAATATCACTTCCCAGATATCACTTTGCAGATTACACGAAAAGAGGGTTAGAAAACTGCTGCATGAGGACTAAGCTGTAAGTCAGTGAAACAAATTCACAGAACACAAAGGAGTTTCTCAGAAAGCTTCTTTCCAGTTTTTAACAGATGAAATTTTCTTTATCAGCGCAAGCCGCAGTGCTGTCCAAATCAGCCCTTCTCAGATATCTCAAAGAGAGACTTAGTGGCCCGCTCCAGGAAACATGACTGTAACTCCGTGAGATAAATTCACACATCACCAAGAAGTTGCTAGGAAAGCTTGTTTCTAGTTTTCATCTAAGGATATTTCCTTTGGATCCGTGAGCTTCAATGAGCTAAGAAGTATCCCACTGCAGATGTAAAGAAAATTGTGTTAGCAAACTGAAAACTGAAGAGAAAGCTCTAACCCTGTGATTTGCATTCACACATCACAATGCAGTTTAAAAGAAGGCGCTCTTCCAGTTTCTCTATGAGGATACTCCCTTTTGCACCCTAGCCCTCAATGAGCTCCGAAATATCACTTTGCAGAATCCACGACAACACGGTTAGCAAGCTGTTCCAAGAAGGTCACGGTGGACCTCTGAGTCATGATGTCACACATCGGAGAGCAATCACTCAGAAAGATTCTCTCAAACAGTTATGAGGGGTATGTCCTTTTTCACCATGGGCCCCAATGGGATCCCAGATATCACTTTGCAGATTACACGAAAAGAGGGTTAGAAAACTGCTGCATGAGGACTAA
>NW_012120332.1:42220-43513 GCF_000951035.1 Colobus angolensis palliatus | reverse complement strand
AAAGAGGGTTAGAAAACTGCTGCATGAGGACTAAGCTGTAAGTCAGTGAAACAAATTCACAGAACACAAAGGAGTTTCTCAGGAAGCTTCTTTCCAGTTTTTAATGGATGAAATTTCCTTTATCAGAGCAGGCATCGTTGCTATCCAAATCAGCCCTTCTCAGATATCTCAAAGAGAGAGTTAGTGGCCTGCTACAGGAAACATGACTGTAACTCCGTGAGATAAACTCACACATCACCAAGAAGTTGCTAGGAAAGCTTGTTTCTAGTTTTCATCTCAGGATATTTACTTTGTCACCGTGAGCTTCATTGAGCTAAGAAGTATCCCATTGCAGATTTCAGGAAAAGTGTGTTAGCAAACTGATTAATGAAGAGAAAGCTGTAACTCTGTGAGTTGCATTCACACATCGCAGTGCAGTTTCTCAGAAGGCTTCCTTCCAGTTTCTGTATGAGGATACTCCGTTTCACACCATAGCCCTCAATGAGCTCCCAAATATCACTTTGCAGAATCCACAACAACAGGGTTACAAGCTGTTCCAAGGAGGACAGCGTGGAAATCAGAGTGGTGAAGACACACATCAGAGAGCAATCTCTCAGAAACCTTCTCTCAAGCTGTTTTGTGAGGATATGTCCTTTTTCAACATGGGCCCCAATGGCATCCCAAATATCACTTTGCAGATTCCTCGAAAAGAGTGTTAGCAAACTGCTGCCTGAGGACTAAGCTGTAACTCGTTGAGAAAAATTCACAGAACACAAAGGACTTTCTTAAGGAGCTGCTTTCCAGTTTTTAACGGATGAAATTACCTTTATCCGAGCAGGACTCAGTGCAATCCAAATCAGCCCTTCTCAGATATCTCAAGGAGAGAGTTAGTGGCCCGCTGCAGGAAACAGGAGTGTAACTCCGTGAGATAAACTCACGCATCACCGAGAAGTTGAGAAGAAAGCTTCTTTCTAGTTTTCAGCTTGGGATATTTCCATTGTCACTCAGAGCTTAATGAGCCATGAAGTATCCCATTGCAGATTTCATGAAAACTTTGTTAGGAAACTCGCCACTGAAGAGAAAGCTATAACTCTTTGAGTTGCATTCACACATCACAGTGCAGTTTTTCAGAAGGCTTCTTTCCAGTTTCTGTATGAAGATACTCCTTTTGCACCATCGCCCTCAATGAGCTCTCAAATATTACATTGCAGAATCCACGACAACGGGGTTGGACAGCTATTCCAAGAAGGGCAGGTTGGAACTCTGAGTGATGAGGTCACACATCAGAGAGCAATCTCTCAGAAAGCTTCTCTC
>NW_012120332.1:39974-41104 GCF_000951035.1 Colobus angolensis palliatus | reverse complement strand
GAGAGAGTTAGTGGCCTGCTCCAGGAAACATGAGTGTAACTTCGTTAGCTAAACTCACACATCACAAAGAAGTTTCTAAGAGAGCTTCTTTCTACTTTTCATCTAGCGATGTTTCCGTTGTCACCGTGAGCTTCATTGAGCTAAGAAGTATCCCATTGCAGATTTCAAGAAAACTGTGTTAGGAAACTCACCACTGAAGAGAAAGCTGTAACTCTGTGAGTTGCATTCACACATCACAGTGCAGTTCCTCTTAAGGCTTCTTTCCAGTTTATGTATGAGGATACTCCCTTTTGCACCATAGCCCTCAATGAGCTCCCAAATATTACTTTGCAGAATCCACGACAATGGGCTTGGCAAGCTGTTCAAGAAGGGCTGGGTGGAACTCTGAGTGATGAAGTCACAGATCAGAGAGCAATCCCTCAGAAAGCTTCTCTCTAACTGTTATCTGAGGATATGTCCTTTTTCACCATGAGCCCCAATGGGATACCAAATATCACATTGCAGATTCCACAAAAAGAGTGTTATCAAACTGCTGCCCGAGGAGTGAAGTGTAACTCGGTGAGACAAATTCACAGAACACAAAGGAGTTTCTCAGAAAGTTTCTTTCCAGTTTTTAACGGATGAAATTTCCTTTATCAACACAGGCTTCAGTGCTATCGAAATCAGCCCTTCTCAGATATCTCAAGGAGAGAGTACGTGGTCTGCTCCAGGAAACATGAGCGTAAATCCGTGAGATAAACTCACACATCACCAAGACGTTTCTAGGAAAGTTTCTTTCTAATTTTCATCCAGCGATGTTTCCTTTCTCACTGTGAGCTTCATTGAGCTAAGAAGTATCCCATTGCAGATTTCAAGAAAACTGTGTTAGGAAACTCATCACTGAAGAGAAAGCTGTAACTCTGTGAGTTGCATTCACACATCGCAGTGCAGTTTCTCAGAAGGCTTCTTTTCAGTTTTTGTATGAGGATACTCCATTTTGCACCGTAGCCCTCATTGAGCTCCCAAATATCACTTTGCAGAAACCACGACAACAGGGTTAGCAAGCTCTTGGAAGAAGCGCAGGGTGGAACTCTGAGTGCTGAAGTCACACATCAGGGAGCAATCTCTCAGAAAGCTTCTCTCTAACTGTT
>NW_012120332.1:39150-39441 GCF_000951035.1 Colobus angolensis palliatus | reverse complement strand
AAGGAGAGAGTTAGTGGCCTTCTCCAGGAAACATGAGTGTAACTCCATGAGATAAACTCACACACCACCAAGAAGTTTCTACGAAAGCTTCTTTCTAGTTTTCATCTAACGTTATTTCCGTTGTCACCGTGAGCTTCATTGAGCTAAGAAGTATCCCATTGCAGATTTCAAGAAAACTTTGTTAGCAAACTCACCACTGAAGGGAAAGCTGTAACCCTGTGAGTTACATTCACACATTACATTGCAGTTTCCCAGAAGGCTTCTTTCCAGTTTCTGTATGAGGATACTCCC
>NW_012120332.1:36172-36585 GCF_000951035.1 Colobus angolensis palliatus | reverse complement strand
TTTTGGCTTGTTTTTGCAATGGCTGGTACCGGTTGTTCCTTTCCATGTTTAGGGCTTCCTTCAGGGTCTCTTGTCAGGCAGGCCTTGTGGTGACAAAATCTCTAAGCGTTTGCTTATCTGTAAAGGATTTTATTTCTCCTTCACTGATGAAACTTAGTTTGGCTGAATATGAAATTCTGGGCTTAAAATTCTTTTCTTTAAGAACGTTGAATATTGGCCCCCACTCTCTTCTCGCTTGTAGAGTTTCTGCCGAGAGATCTCCTGTTAGTCTGATGGGCTTCCCTTTGTGGGAATACCGACCTTTCTCTCTGGCTGCCCTTAAGATTTTTTCCTTCATTTCAACTTTGGTGAATCTGGCAATGATGTGTCTTGGAGTTGCCCTTCTGGAGGAGTATCTTTGTGGCGTTCTCTGT
>NW_012120332.1:34830-35535 GCF_000951035.1 Colobus angolensis palliatus | reverse complement strand
TGTGAGCTCCACCCAGTTGGAGCATCCCAGCGGCTTTGTTTGCCTACTTAAGCCTCAGGAACGGCGGGCGCCCCTCCCCAGCCTCGCTGCTGCCCTGCGGTTGGATCGCCGCAGACTGCTGTGTTAGCAAGGAAGGAGGCTCCGCGGGCGTGGGACCCTCCCAGGCAGGCATGGGGTACATTCTCCTGGTGTGCCCGTTAGCCTACAGTGCAGTATTGTGGTGGGAGTTACCCTATTTTCTAGGTGTTGTGTGTTGCAGTTCCTCTGGTTAGGAAAAGGGATTCCCTTCCCCCTTGCACTTCCCAGATGACGCGATGCCTCGCCCTGCTTCAGCTCTCGCTGGTCGGGCTGCAACAGCTGACCAGCACAGATTGTCCAGCACTCACTAGTGAGATGACACCAGTACCTCAGTTGAAAATGCAAAAATCACCGGTCTTCTGTGTCCCTGGCGCTGGGAGTTGGAGACGGGAGCTGTTCCTATTTGGCCATCTTGCTCCGACCCCCACTTCTCTCTAACTGTTATGTGAGGATATGTCCTTTTTCACCATGGGCCCCAATGGGATCCCAAATATCACTTTGCAGATTCCACGAAAACAGTGTTTTCAAACTGCTGCCTGAGGACTAAGCTGTACCTCGGTGAGACAAATTCACAGAACACAAAGGAGTTTCTCAGAAAGCTTCTTTCCAGTTTTTAACGGATGAAAT
>NW_012120332.1:27677-29093 GCF_000951035.1 Colobus angolensis palliatus | reverse complement strand
GAAAACTGTGTTAGCAAACTCACCACTGAAGAGAAAGCTGTAACTCTGTGATTTGCATTCACACATCACAGTGCAGTTTCTCAGAAGGCTTCTTTCCAGTTTCTGTATGAGGATACCCTCTTTTGCACCATACCCCACAATGGGCTCCCAAATATCACTTTGCAGATTCCACGACAACAGGGTTAGCAAGCTGTTCCAAGAAGGACAGGGTGGAACTTTGAGTGATGAGGTCACACATCAGAGGGCAATCTCTCAGAAAGCTTCTCTCTAACAGTTATGTGAGGATATATCCTTTTTCACCATGGGCCCCAAAGGGATCCCAAGTATCACGTTGCAGATTCCAGGAAAAGAGTGTTTTCAAACTGCTGCCTGAGGACTAAGCTGTAACTCGGTGAGACATTTTTACAGAACACACACAGTTTCTCAGAAAGCTTCTTTCCATTTTTGAAAGGATCATATTTCCTTTGTCAGCGCAGGCCTCGGTTCTATCCAAATCAGCCCTTCTCAGATACCTCAAGGATAGAGTTAGAGGCCTTCTCCAGGAAATATGAGTGTACCTCCATGAGATAAACTCACACATCACCAAGAAGTTTCTAGGAAAGCTTCTTTCTAGTTTTCGTCTAACGATATTTCCGTTGTCACCGTGAGCTTCATAGAGCTAAGAAGTATCCCATTGTAGATTTCAAGAAAACTGTGTTAGAAAACTGACCAGTGAAGATGAAGCTGTAACTCTGTGAGTTGCATTCACACATCACAGTGCAGTTTCTCAGAAGACTTCTTTCCAGTTTCTGGATGAGGATACTCGCTTTTGCACCATAGCACTCAATGAGCTCCGAAATATCACTTGGTAGAATCCACGACAACAGGGTTAGCAAGCTGTTCCAAGAAGGGCAGGGTGGAAGTCTGAGTGATGAAGTCACACATCAGAGAGCAATCTCTCAGAAAGCTTCTCTCTAACTGTTTTGTGTGGATATGGTCTTTTCTCCATGGGCCCCAAAGGGATTCCAAATATCACTTTGCAGATTCCACGAAAAGAGTGTCTTCAACTGCTGCCTGAGGACTGAGCTGTAACCCGGTGAGACAAATTCACAGAACACAAAGAAGTTTCTCAGAAAGCCTCTTTCCAGTTTTTAACGGATGAAATTTTCTTTATCAGCGCAGGCCTCACTGCTATCCAAATCAGCCCTTCTTAGATATCTCAAGGATTGAGCTAGTGGCCTTCTCCAGGAAACATGAGTGTTACTCCATGTGATCAACTCACACATCACCAAGAAGTTTCTAAGAAATCTTCTTTCTAGTTTAAATCTAACGATATTTCCTTTGTCACCGTGAGCTTCATTGAACTAAGAAGTATCCCATTGCAGATTTCAAGAAAACTGTGTTAGCAAACTGACCACTGAAGAGAAAGCTGTAACT
>NW_012120332.1:27098-27427 GCF_000951035.1 Colobus angolensis palliatus | reverse complement strand
CCAAGAAGGACAGGGTGGAACACTGAGTGATGAAGTCACATATCAGAGAGCTATCTCTAAGAAAGCTCTCTCTTACTGTTATGTGAGGATATGTCTTTTTCACCATGGGCCCCAAAGCGATTCCAAATACCAATTTGCAGATTCCACGAAAAGAGTGTTTTCAAACTGCTGCCTGAGGACTAAGCTGTAACTCGGTGAGACAAATTCACAGAACACAAAGGAGTTTCTCAGAAAGTTTCTTTCCAGGTTTTAACGGATGAAATTTTCTTTATCAGCGCACCCCTCAGTTCTATCCAAATCAGCCCTTCTCAGATATCTCAAGGAGAGAG
>NW_012120332.1:20548-21538 GCF_000951035.1 Colobus angolensis palliatus | reverse complement strand
TGACCACTGAAGAGAAAGCTGTAACTCTGTGAGTTGCATTCACACATCACAGTGCAGTTTCTCAGAAGGCTTCTTTCCAGTTTCTGTATGAGGATAGTCCCTTTTGCACCATAGGACTCAAAGAGCTCCCAAATATCACTTTGCAGAATACACGACAAGAGCGTTAGCAAGCTGTTCCAAGAAGGGCAGGGTGGAACTCTGAATGATGAAGTCACACATCAGAGAGCAATCTCTCAGAAAGCTTCTCTCTAACTGTTCTGTGAGAATATGACCTTTTTCACCATGGGCCTCAAAGGGATCCCAAATATCACTTTGCAGATTCCACGAAAAGAGTGTTTTCAAACTGCTGCCTGAGGACTAAGGTGTAAATCGGTGAGACAAACTCACAGAACACAAAGGAGTTTCTCAGGAAGCTTCTTTCCAGTTTTTAATGGATGAAATTTCCTTTCTCAGTGCAGGCCTCAGTGCTATCCAAGTCAGCCGTTCTCAGATATCTCAAGGAGGGAGTTAGTGGCCTTCTCCAGGAAACATGAGTGTAACTGCGTGAAGTAAACTCACAGATCACCAAGAAGTTTCTAAGAAAGCTTCTTTCTAGTTTTCAGCTAACGATATTTCCTTTGTCACCGTGAGCTTCATTGAGCTAAAAAGTATCCCATTGCAGATTTCAAAAAAACTGTGTTAGCAAATTGACCACTGAAGAGAAAGCTGTAACTCTGTGCGTTGCATTCACACATCACAGTGCAGGTTCTCCGAAGGCTTCTTTCCAGTTTCTGTATGAGGATACTCCCTTTTGCACTATAGCCCTCAATCAGTTCCCGAATATCACTTTGCAGAATACACGACAACAGGGTTAGCAAGCTGTCCCAAGAAGGACAGGGTGGAACTCTGAGTGATGAAGTCACACGTCAGAGAGCTCTCTCTAAGAAAGCTCTCTCTTACTGTTATGTGAGGATATGTCCTTTTCACCGTGGGCCCCAATGCGATTCCAAA
>NW_012120332.1:18805-20092 GCF_000951035.1 Colobus angolensis palliatus | reverse complement strand
CTAAGAAAGCTTCTTTCTAGTTTTCATCTAACGATATTTCCTTGGCACCATGAGCTTCATTGAGCTAAGAAGTATCCCATTGCAGATTTCAAGAAAACTCTGTTATCAAACTGACCACTGAAGGGAAAGCTGGTTCTTTGTGAGTTACATACACACATAACAGTGCAGTTTCTCAGAAGGCTTCTTTCCCGGTTCTGTGTGAGGATACTCCCTTTTGCACCATAGCCCTCAATGAGCCCCCAAATATCACTTTGCAGAATCCACGACAACAGGGTTAGCAAGCTGTTCCAAGAAGGGCAGTTTGGAACTCTGAGTGATGAAGTCACACATCAGAGAGCAATCTCTGAGAAGGCTTCTATCTAACTCTTATGTGAGGCTATGTCCTTTTTCACCATGTGCCGCAATATGATCCCAAATATCACTTTGCAGGTTCCACGAAAAGAGTGTTAGCAAACTGCTGAATGAGGACTAAACTGTAACTCGGTGAGACAAATTCACAGAACACAAAGGAGTTTCTCAGAAAGCTTCTTTCCACTTTTTAACGGATGGAATTTCCTTTATCATCACAGACCTCAGTGCAGTAAAAATCAGCCCTTCTCAGATATCTCAGGGAGAGAGTTAGTGGTCTGCTCCAGGAAACATGAGTGTAACTCCGTCAGATAAACTCACACATCACCAAGAAGTTGCTAGGAAAGCTTCCTTCTAGTTTTCATCTAAGGATATTTCCTTTCTCATCGTGAGCTTCACAGAGCTAATAAGCATCCCATTGCAGATTTCAAGAAAACTGTGTTAGCAAACTGATCATAGAAGAGAAAGCTGTAACTCCCTGAATTGTATTCACCCATCACAGTGCAGTTTCTCAGAAGGCTTCTTTCCAGTTACTGAAGGAGGATATTCCCTTTTGCACCATATCCCTCAATGAGCTCCGAAATATCACTTTGCAGAATCCACGACAAAAGGGTTAGCAAGCTGTTCCAAGAACGTCAGGGTGGAACTCTGAGTGATGAAGTCACATATCAGAGAGCAATCTCTCAGAACGCTTCTCTCTAACTCTTATGAGAAGATATGTTCTTTTTCAGCATGAGTCCCAATGGGATCCCAAATATCACTTTGCAGATACCACGAAAAGAGTGTTAGCAAACTGCTGCCTGAGGCCTAAGCTGTACCTCGGTGAGACAAATTCACAGAACAAAAAGGAGTTTCTCATAACCTTCTTTCCAGTTTTTAACGGAAGAAATTTTGTTATCAGCGCAGGCCTCAGTGCTATCCAAATCAGCCCTTCTCAGA
>NW_012120332.1:13511-14623 GCF_000951035.1 Colobus angolensis palliatus | reverse complement strand
GAGAGCAATCTCTCAGAAAGCTTCTCTCTAACTGTTTTGTTTGGATATGTCCTTTTCTCCATGGGCCCCAAAGGGATCCCAAATATCACTTTGCAGATTCCACGAAAAGAGTGTTTTCAAACTGCTGCCTGAGGACTGAGCTGTAACCCGGTGAGACAAATTCACAGAACACAAAGGAGTTTCTCAGAAAGCTTCTTTCCAGTTTTTAAGGGATGAAATTTTCTTTATCAGCGCAGGCCTCATTGCTATCCTAATCAGCCCTTCTCAGATATCTCAAGGATTGAGTTAGTGGCCTTCTACAGGAAACATGAGTGTAACTCCGTGGAATAAACTCACACGTCACAAAGAAGTTTCTAAGAAATCTTCTTTCTAGTTTTCATCTAACAATATTTCCTTTGTCACCGTGAGCTTCTTTGAGCTATGAAGTGTCCCACTGCAGATTTCAAGAAAACTGTGTTAGCAAACTGACTGCTGAAGGGAAAGCTGTAACTCTGTGAGCTGCGTTCACACATCTCAGTGCAGTTTCTCAGAGGCTTCTTTATAGTTTTGTATGAGGATAGTCCCTTTTGCACCATTGCCATCACTGCGCTCCCAAATATCACATTGAGAATCCACGACAACAGGGTTAGCAAGCTGTTCCAACAAGGGCAGGATGGAACTCTGGGTGATGAAGTCACACATCAGAGAGCAATCTCTCAGAAAGCTTCTCTCTAACTGTTATGTGAGGATATGTCCTTTTCATCATGGGACCCAATGGAATCCCAAATATCACTTTGCAGATTCCACAAAAAGAGTGTTTTCAAACTGCTGCCTCAGGACTAAGCTATAACTCGGTGAGTCAAATTCACAGATCACAAAGGGGTTTCTCAAAAATCTTCTTTTCAGTTTTTAACGGATGAAATTTTCTTTATCACCGCAGGCCTCAGTGCTATCACAAGCAGCCTTTCTCAGATATCTCAAGGAGAGAGTGAGTGGCCTTCTCCAGGAAACATGAGTGTAACTCCGTGAGATAATCTCACACATCACCAATAAGGTTCTAGGAAAGCTTCTTTCTAGTTTTCATCTAACGATACTTCCTTTCACACCGAGAGCTTCATTGAGCAAAGAAGTAT
>NW_012120332.1:12429-13461 GCF_000951035.1 Colobus angolensis palliatus | reverse complement strand
ATCTCAAGGAGAGAGTTAGTGGCCCTCTCCAGGAAATATGAGTGTAACTCCATGAGATAAACTCACACATCACCAAGATGTTTCTAAGAAAGCTTCTTTCTAGTTTTCATCTAACGATATTTCCTTTGTCACCATGAGCTTCATTTAGCTAAGAAGTATCCCATTGCAGATTTCAAGAAAACTGTGTTAGCAAACTGACCGCTGAAGGGAAAGTTGATACACTGTGAGTTGCATACACACATAACAGTGCAGTTTCTCAGAAGGCTTCTTTCCAGTTTCTGTATGAGGATACACCCTTTTGCACCATAGCCCTCAATGAGCTCCCAAATATCACTTTGCAGAATCCACAACAACAGGGATAGCAAGCTGTTCCAAGAAGGGCAGGGTGGAACTCTGAGTGATGAAGTCACACAGCAGAGAGCAATCTCTCAGAAAGCTTCTATCTAACTGCAATGTGAGGATATGTCCTTTTTCACCATGGGCCCCAAAGGGATCCCAAATATCACTTTGAGGATTCCACGAAAAGAGTGTTTTCAAATTGCTGCCTGAGGACTAAGCTGTAACTCTGTGAGACAAATTCACAGAACACAAAGGAGTTTCTCAGAAAACTTCTTTCCAGTTTTTAACGGATGAAATTTTCCTTATCAGCGCAGGGCTCACTGCTTTCCAAATCAGCCCTTCTCATATATCTCAAGGATTGAGCTATTGGCCTCCTCCAGGAGACATGAGTGTAACTCCGTGTGATCAACTCACACATCACCAAGAAGTTTCTAAAAAAGCTTTTTTCTAGTTTTCATTTAACGATATTTCCTTTGTCACCGTGAGCTTCATTGAGCCAAGAAGTATCCCATTGCAGATTTCAAGAAAACTGTGTTAGCAAACTGACCACTGGAGAGAAAGCTGTAATTCTGTGAGTTGCATTCACGCATCACACTGCACTTTCTCAGAAGGGTTCTTTCCAGTTTCTGTATGAGGATACTCCCTTTTGCACCATAGCCCTCAATGAGCTCCCAAATATCACTTTGCAGAATC
>NW_012120332.1:11378-11684 GCF_000951035.1 Colobus angolensis palliatus | reverse complement strand
GCTTCTCTCTAGTTTCTGTATGAGGATACTCCCTTTTGCACCATAGCCCTCAATGAGCTCCCAAATATCACTTTGCAGAATCTACGACAACAGGGTTAGCAAGCTGCTCCAAGAAGGCCAGGGTGGAACTCTGAGTCATGAAGTCACACACCAGAGAGCAATCTCTCAGTAAGTTTCTCTCTAACTGTTATGTGAGCATATGTCCTTATCACCATGGGCCCAAATGGGATCCCAAATATCACGTTGCAGATTCCACGACAACAGGTTTAGCAAGCTGCTCCAAGAAGGGCAGGGTGGAACTCTGAG
>NW_012120332.1:11023-11224 GCF_000951035.1 Colobus angolensis palliatus | reverse complement strand
ACAAATTCACAGAACACAAAGGAATTTCTCACAAAGTTCCTTTCCAGTTTTCTCGGATGAAATTTCCTTTCTCAGCGCAGGTCTCAGTGCTATCCAAATCAGCCCTTCTCAGATATCTCAAGGACGGAGTTAGTGGCCTTCTCCAGGAAACATGAGTGTAACTCCGTGAGATAAACTCACACATCACCAACAACTTTCTAA
>NW_012120332.1:9847-10104 GCF_000951035.1 Colobus angolensis palliatus | reverse complement strand
AGCTGTTCCAAGAAGGGCAGGGTGGAACTCTGAGTGATGAAGTCACACATCAGAGAGCAATCTCTCAGAAAGCTTCTCTCTAACTGTTATGTGAGTATATGTCCTGTTCAACATGGTCCCAATGGGATCCCAAATATCACTTTGCAGATTCCACGAAAAGAGTGTTTTCAAACTGCTGCCTGAGGACTAAGCTGTAACTCGGTGAGACAAATTCACAGAACACATAGGAATTTCTCAGAAAGATTCTTTCCAGTTTT
>NW_012120332.1:9403-9797 GCF_000951035.1 Colobus angolensis palliatus | reverse complement strand
AGCTTCATTGAGCTAGGAAGTATACCATTGCAGATTTCAAGAAAACTGTGTTAGCAAACTGACCACTGCAGGGAAAGCTGTAACTCTGTGAATTGTAATCACACATCACAGTGCAGTTTCTCAGAAGGCTTCTTTCCAGTTTCTGTATGAGGATACTCCCTTTTGCAACACAGCCCTCAGTGAGCTCCCAAATATCACTTGGCAGAATCCACGACAACAGGGTTAGCAAGTGGAGTGTTGAAGTCTCCCATTATTATTGTATGGGAGTCTAAGTCTCCTTGTAAATCTCCAAGGACTTACTTTATGAATCTGGGTGCTCCTGTATTGGGTGCATATATATTTAGGATAGTTAGCTCTTCCTGTTGAATTGATCCCTTTACCATTATGTAATGGC
>NW_012120332.1:5786-7553 GCF_000951035.1 Colobus angolensis palliatus | reverse complement strand
AGCGTAACTCCATGAGATAAACTCACACATCAACAAGAAGTTTCTAAGAAAGCTTCTTTCTAGTTTTCATCTAACGATATTTCCTTTGTCACCGTGAGCCTCATTGAGCTAAGTTTTATCCCATTGCAGATTTCAAGAAAACTGTGTTAGCAAACTGACCACTGAAGTCAAAGCAGGAACTCTGTGAGTTGCATTCACACATCACAGTGCAGTTTCTCAGAAGGCTTCTTTCCAGTTTCTGTAGGAGGATATTCGCTTTTGCACCATAGACCTCAATGAGCTTCCAAATATCACTTTGCAGAATCCACGACAACAGGGTTAGCAAGCTGTTCCAAGAAGGGCAGGATGGAACTCTGAGTGATGAAGTCACACATCAGAGAGCAATCTCTCAGAAAGCTAATCTCTAACTGTTATGTCAGGGTTTGTCCTTTTTCACCATGGGCCCAATGGGATCCCAAATATCACTTTGCAGATTCCACGAAAAGAGTGTTTTGAAACTGCTGCCTGAGGACTAGGCTGTAACTCGGGCAGACAAATTCACAGAACACAAAGGAGTTTCTCAGAAAGCTTCTTTCCAGTTTTTATCGGATGAAATTTCCTTTATCAGGGCAGACCTCTGTGTTATCCAAATCAGCCCAGCTAAGATATTTCAAGGAGAGAGTTAGTGGCCCTCTCCAGGAAACGTGAGTGTAACTCCGTGAGATAAACTCACACTTTACCAAGAAGTTGCTAAGAAAGCTTCTTTCTTGTTTTCATCTAACGATATTTCCTTTGTCACCGTGAGATTCATTGAGCTAAGAAGTATCCCATTGCAGATTTCAAGAAAACTGTGCTACCAAACTGACCACCGACTAGAAACCTGCCCCTCTGTGAGTTGCATTCACACATCACAGTGCAGTTTTTCAGAAGGCTTCTTTCCAGGTTCTGTATGACGATACTCCGTTTTGAACCATAGCCCTCAATGAGTCCCCAAATATCACTTTGCAGAATCCACGACAACAGTGTTAGCATGCTGTTCCAAGAAGGGCAGTTTGGAATTCTGAGTGATAAAGTCACACATCAGAGAGCAATCTCTCAGAGGGCTTCTCTCTAACTCTTATGTGAGGCAATGTCCTTTTTCACCATGTGCCCCAATGGGATCCCACATATCACTTTGCAGATTCCACGAAAAGAGTGTCAGCAAACTGCTGAAGGAGGGCTAAACTGTAACTCGGAGAGACAAATTCACAGAACACAAAGGAGTTTCTCAGAAAGCTTCTTTCCACTTTTTAACGGATGAAATTTCCTTTATCATCACAGACCTCAGTGCAATCCAAATCAGCCCTTCTCAGATATCTCAGGGAGAGACTTAGTGGCCTGCTCCCGGAAACATGAGTGTAACTCCGTCAGATAAACTCACACAACACCAAGAAGTTGCTAAGAAAGCTTCCTTCTAGTTTTCATCTAAGGATATTTCCTTTCTCATCGTGAGCTGCACAGAGCTAATAAGCATCCCATTGCAGATTTCAAGAAAACTGTGTTAGCAAACTGACCATGGAAGAGAAAGCTGTAACTCCCTGAGTTGCATTCACCCATCACAGTGCAGTTTCTCAGAAGGCTTCTTTCCAGTTGCTGTAGGAGGATACTCCCTTTTGCACCATATCCCTCAATGAGCTCCGAAATATCACTTTGCAGAATCCACGACAAAAGGTTTAGCAAGCTGTTCCAAGAACGTCAGGGTGGAACTCTGAGTGATGAAGTCACATATCAGAGAGCAATCTCTCAGAA
>NW_012120332.1:4045-5736 GCF_000951035.1 Colobus angolensis palliatus | reverse complement strand
CTCCGTTTTGAACCATAGCCCTCAATGAGCCCCCAAATATCACTTTGCAGAATCCACGACAACAGTGTTAGCATGCTGTTCCAAGAAGGGCAGTTTGGAACTCTGAGTGATAAAGTCACACATCAGAGAGCAATCTCTCAGAAGGCTTCTCTCTAACTCTTATGTGAGGCAATGTCCTTTTTCACCATGTGCCCCAATGGGATCCCACATATCACTTTGCAGATTGCACGAAAAGAGTGTTAGCAAACTGCTGAATGAGGGCTAAACTGTAACTCGGGGAGACAAATTCAGAGAACACAAAGGAGTTTCTCAGAAAGCTTCCTTCCAGTTTTTAACGGGTGAAATTTCCTTAATCAGTGCAGTTCTCAGTGCTATCCAAATCAGCATTTCTCAAATTTCTCAAGGAGAGGGTTAGTGGCCTGTTCCATGAAACATGAGTGTAACTTCGTGCGATAAACTCAAAAATCACCAAGAAGTTGCGAAGAAAGCTTCTTTCTAGTTTTCATCTAAGGATATTTCCTTTGTCACCGTGAGATTCATTGAGCTCAGAAGTATCCCATTGCAGATTTCAAGAAAACTGTGTTAGCAAACTGACCAACGACGAGAAACCTCTAACTCTGTGAGTTGCATTCACACATCACAGTGCAGTTTCTCGGAAGGCTTCTTTGCAGTTTCTGTATGAGGATACTCCCTTTGGCACCAAAGCCCTCAAAGAGCTCGCAAATATCACTTTGCTGAATCCACGACAACAGTGTTAGTAAGCTGTTCCAAGAAGGGCAGGGTGGAATTCTGAGTGATGAAGTCACACATCAGAGAGCAATCTCTCAGAAAGCTTCTCTCTAACTGTTATTTGAGGATATGTCCTTTTTCACCATGGGCCCCAAAGGGATCCGAAATATCACTTTGCAGATTCCACGAAAAGAGTGTTAGCAAACTGCTGCCTGTGGACTAAGCTGTAACTCAGTGAGACAAATTCAGAGAACACAAAGGAGTTTCTGAGAAAGCTTCTTTCCAGTTTTGAACGGATGAAATTTCCTTCACCAGCACACTCCTTAGTGCTATCCAAATCAGCATTTCTCAAATTTCTCAAGGAGAGAGTTAGTGGCCCGCTCCATGAAACATGAGTGTAACTCCATGAGGTAAACTCCCAAATCACCAAGAAGTTGCTAAGAAAGCTTCTTTCTCGTTTTCATGTAAGGATATTTCCTTTGTCACCGTGAGCTTCATTGAGCTAAGAAGTATCTCATTGCAGATTTCAAGAAAACTGTGTTACCAAACTGAACACCAATGAGAAACCTGTAACTCTGTGTGTTGCGTTCACACATCACAGTGCAGGTTCTCAGAAGGCTTCTTTCCAGTTTCTGTATGAGGATACGCCCTTTTGCACCATAGCCCTCAATATGCGCCCAAATATCACTTTCCAGAATGCACGACAACAGTGTTAGGAATCTGTTCGAAGAAGGGCTGGGTGGAAATCTGCGTGATGAAGTCACACAGCAGAGAGCAATCTCTCAGAAAGCTTCTCTCTAACTGTTATGTGAGGATATGTCCTTTTTCACCATGGGCCCCAATGGGATCCCAATTATCACTCTGCAGATTCCACGAAAAGAGTGTTAGCAAACTGCTGCCTGAGGACTAAGCTGTAACTCGGTGAGACAAATTCACAGAACACAAAGGAGTTTCTCAGAAAG
>NW_012120332.1:0-640 GCF_000951035.1 Colobus angolensis palliatus | reverse complement strand
CATGAGATAAACTCACACATAACCAAGAAGTTGCTAAGAAAACTTCTTTCTAGTTTTCATCTAAGGATATTTCCTTTGTCACCGTGAGCTTCATTGAGCTAAGATGTATCCCGTTGCAGATTTCAAGAAAACTGTTTTACCAAACTGACCACCGACGAGAAGCCTGTAACTCTGTGAGTTGCATTCACACATCAAAGTGCAGTTTCTCAGAAAGCTTCTTTCCAGTTTCTGTATGAGGATACTCCCTTTCGCACCATAGACCTCAATAAGCACCCAAATATCACTTTGCAGAATCCATGACAACAGTGTTAGCAAGCTGTTCCAGGAAGGGCAGGGTGGAACTCTGAGTGATGAAGTCACACATCAGAGAGCAATCTCTCAGAAAGCTTCTCTCTGTTATATGAGGATATGTCCTTTTTCACAATGGGCCCCAAAGGGATCCGAAATATCACTTTGCACAGCAAAAGAAACTACCATCAGAAACTACCATCAGAGTGAACTACCAAAAGAAACTACCAAAAGAAACTACCATCAGAGTGAACTACCAAAAGAAACTACCATCAGAGTGAACAGGCAACGTACAGAATGGGAGAAAATTTTTGCAATCTACTCGTCTGACAAAGGGCTAATATCCAGAATA
>NW_012120331.1:6351-6661 GCF_000951035.1 Colobus angolensis palliatus | reverse complement strand
CTGAGGTGAGCAGATCACCTGAGGTCAGGAGTTCAAGACCAGCCTGGCCAACATGCTGAAACCCCATCTCTACTAAAAATACAAAAATTAGCCACATGTGGTGGCTCATGCCTGTGGTCCCAGCTACTCGGAAGGCTGAAGCAGGAGAATCCCTTGAACCCGGGAAGCGGAGGTTGCAGTGAGCCAAGATCGTGCCATTTCACTCCAGCCTGGGCAAAAAGAGGGAAACCTCGTCTCAAAAAAATAAAAATAAAGTAATTATGGTACTATGCAGAAACCAAAACCAATCTCTGAGCTCAATGGTGCCTTT
>NW_012120331.1:0-756 GCF_000951035.1 Colobus angolensis palliatus | reverse complement strand
GGTATGGTGGCACATGCCTGTAGTCCCAGCTACTCCGGAGGCTGAAGCAGGAGAATCGCTTGAACCCAGGAGGTGGAGGCTGCAGTGAACCGAGATAGTACTCCAGTCCGGGTGACAGAGGGAGACTCTGTCAAAAAAAAAAAAAAGAGTATTAACTTATCTAGAACAGGGAGAGGATCAAAATCATAGAACACAAATAAAAAAGAATATCTGTGGAAATCAGGGAATTTCACAGAGAAACTCCTGAGTCCCAGTATCACTCCCCAAAGTTCAGGCAGCAGCCTGGAGTGGCCCTCACTCCCTTACTCTGCTCCCTTCGCCCCCTGCACTGCCCTGCCAGGCTCCTCTGTCTCTGATCATGGCTGTGGAGGGGAACCGTACTGGTGATTGCCACTTCAGGTCTGAGTAGGGATGGCTGCCCTTTTATGATACATTATGGAAAAACTGAAGCAAGATTTGAATGCTGATGAGCTTGAAAGTTTGTAAACATAGACTTCACATGAGATGGAAATTGGTTTTATTTTTTAAGATGGATCTCCTTTATCACTTCCTGCGATTAAGAATGCCCTGCCAATGTTTTTCCTGTGGAATGAAAGAACAAATTAGAACTGAAAATGTCATTAGGGCAAATCAGTTAGCAACTGATTCTAGTTCCAGGTAGACCATTTATATCTTTAAGAAACTACAACTGAATTATATTTGAAAAGCCCATACCCTGCCCAGCAATCGGCCTCTATGGGCATTTCCTCACAATTC
>NW_012120330.1:5806-6126 GCF_000951035.1 Colobus angolensis palliatus | reverse complement strand
AGGCTGATAAGGCTGATAAGGATGGAATGGGATGAGTTGAGGGAGAGAAGTAGAAGATGAGGTTGGTAGGAGTCAGATTATGTAGACTCCTGTAGACCAGCACAGAGAGGCTAGGTCATTTTTTCTTTTTCTTTTAAATTTAATTTTATTTTAAGTTCCAGGATACATGTGCAGGACATGCAGGTTTGTTACATAGGTAAACGTGTGCCATGGTGGTTTGCAGCACCTATCAACCCATCACCTAGGTATTAGGCCCAGCATGCATTAGCTATTTATCCTGATGCTCTCTCTCCTCCTCCCCCTCGATGACAGGCTCCAGC
>NW_012120330.1:0-1276 GCF_000951035.1 Colobus angolensis palliatus | reverse complement strand
GGAGTTCAAGACCAGCCTGGCCAACATGGTGAAACCTTGTCTCTACTAAAAATACAAAAATTAGCTGGGCGTGGTGGCAGGTGCCTATAATCCCAACTACTCGGGAGGCTGAGGTGGGAGAATCACTTGAACACAGGAGGCGGAGGTTGCAGTGAGCTTAGATTGCACTATTGCACTCCAGCCTGGACAACAGAGCAAGACTTCATCCAAAACAAAAACAAACACAAAAACCAAAAACGACAACAAAAAAAATACACATTTTGCAGGAACCCAACATTAAGACTATAGCATCTTGAGTACCCTAGAATGTGACCTTTTTTGGAAATTGCAGACATAGTTGCAGACATAATTAGCTAGATGAGGTGGGCCCCTAATCCAATGTGACTGGGTCGTCCATATAGAAAGGGGAAAACTGGACACGGCCATGTACACTAGGGAGAATGTTGTGTAACGATTGGAGTTGTGGGTCTGGGGGCGGTGGCTCATGCCTGTAATCCCAGCAGTTTGGGAGGCCAAGGGGGGTGGATCACAAGGTCAAGAGATGGAGACCAACCTCGCCAACATGGTGAAACCCCATCTCTACTAAAAATACAAAAAATTAGGGGGGTGTGGTGACATGTGCCTGTGGTCCCGGCTACTTGGGAGGCTGAGAATGCTCAAACTAGGGAGGCAGAGGTGGTAGTGAGCTGATATCGTGCCACTGCACTCCAGCCTGGGTGACAGGGTGAGATCCTATCTCAAAAAAAAAAAAAAAAAAAGAAGAAGAAGAAGGAAATTTTGTTATTTGCAACAACATGAATGAACCTAAATGACATTATGTTAAGTGAAATAAACCAGACATAGAAAGACAAATGCTGCAGGAGCTCACTTACATGCGGAATCTAAAAAAGTCAAACTCACAGAGGCAGAGAGTAGAATGATGGTTACCAGGGACTGGGGGCAGGGAAGAAATGCAGAAATGTCAGTCAAGCAGTGCAAGCTTTGAGTTAGGCAAGATGAGTAAGTTCTGGGCAGTTAATGTACAGCATGATGACTATAGCTAACAATACTGTATTGTCTACTTGATTTTGTTTTGTTTTGTTTTGTTTTGAGATGGAGTCTTGCTCTGTCACCCAGGCTGGAGTGCAGTGGTACGACCTTGGCTCACTGCAACCTCCGCCTCCTGTGTTCAAACAATTCTCCTGCCTCAGCCTCTTGAGTAGCTGGGATTAAATGCGCCCGCCACCACGCCCAGCCCTTTTTTTTTTTTTTTTTTTTTTTGAGACAGAGTCTTGCT
>NW_012120329.1:924-1861 GCF_000951035.1 Colobus angolensis palliatus | reverse complement strand
CTGGCCACTGCACTCCAGCCTGGGTGACAGAGCGAGACTCCGTCTCAAAAAAAAAAAAAAAAAAGAAAGAAATCCTGCCTTAGTCAACTCAGGCTGCTATAGCAAAAATACCATAGACCAGGTGGGTTAAACAACAAATATGTATTTCTCACACTTCTGGAGGCTGAGATGCCCAAGGGCAAGCCGCTGGCACATCTGGTGTCTAGAGAGGGCCCTCTTCCTGGTTTGCAGACAGCTGTCTTTTTGCTGTGTCCTCACGATAGCAAGTGGAGATAAAGGAAGCCAGCTCCCTCCTGTCTCTTCTTACAAGGGCACTAATCCCTAATCCCGCCCTAAGGGGTTCTCTTTCATGACCCAATTACCTCTGGAAGGCCCTGTCTCCAAATAACACCTTGCAGGTTAGTGTTTCAACACATTAATTTTGGGGGACATAAACTTAATTTGATAGCATGTAGTGTTGGCTGAAGGGTGGGCATCCTGCCCTCTTGGCCCTGACTTAGCCCCAGATGAACTCCAGTTTTTAAAATTTTAGCTAGAGTCCTTGGTTTGCCTCTTTCTCACACATGCGTGTCCCCACTACAAGGACTTGTACTTTCTTCTAAGCGTGGGCTAAGACCCCTCAAGTCACCCACCATTCTGATTTGAGCTACTGTCTCTTTCTTTTTCTTTCTTTCTTTTTTTTTTTTTTTTTTTGAGACAGAGTCTTGCTCTGTTGCCAAGCTGGAGTGCAGTGGCATGATCTTGGCTCACTGCAACCTCTGCCTCCCGGGTTCAAGCAATTCTCCTGCCTCAGCCTCCCAAGTAGCTGGGACTACAGGCACGCACCACCATGCCCAGCTAATTTTTTGTATTTTTAGTAGAGATGGGGTTTCACCATATTGGCCAGGATGGTCTCGATCTCTTGACCTCATGATCTGCCCATCTCGGCCTCTGAAAG
>NW_012120329.1:0-304 GCF_000951035.1 Colobus angolensis palliatus | reverse complement strand
TTTTTTTTTTTTTTGAGACAGAGTCTTGCTCTGTCACTCACTCAGGGTGGAGTGTAGTGGCAAGATCTTGGCTCACTGCAGCCTTGACCTCCTGGGCTCAAGCAATCCTCCCACCCCAGCCTTCCAAGTAGCTGGGACCACAGGTGCATGTCAACATGCCTGCCTAGGTTTTTTTTGTTTTGTTTTGTTTTTTTGTAGAGATGGGGACTCCTATGTTGCCCAGGGTGGTCTCAAACTTCTGGGCTCAAGCAATCCACCCACCTCAGCCTCCCAATGTGCTAGGATTACAGGTGTGAGCCATCAT
>NW_012120328.1:5446-6893 GCF_000951035.1 Colobus angolensis palliatus | reverse complement strand
CTAATGGAGGGGCTCGGGAAAGAAGCAGTCATGAAAAGAACTAGGGGAGGGGCTGCAGGAGGAGTTAGGGGAGGAACTAGGCGATGAGTTAGGGGGGCAGCTAGTGAAGGGATTAGGGAGGGGGGAGGAGCAGGGGGAGACTCTAGAGGAGGGGCTAGGGGAGGTTTTAAGGGAGTGGTTAGAGGTTAGAGGTAGGATCTCTGGAGCTAGAACACCAGGTATATATGTTGCCTCTGCTACTTCCTAGCCTGTAACCCATCTTAATGGAATTACTTAATCTCTTGGTTTCTCAGTTTCCTTGTCTAAAAATTCTGGATGATATAGTGGCACCTAGCTTCTATGATCCTTTTGAGTATTAAATCAATGAGTTAATCCATGCTAAGTGCTGCCATCATGTCATGGTAGTCTCCAAGCAGGATTGGTAACCAGGGAGGTCAGCAAAGGCTCCCTAAGGAGGTGGCATTTTGGCATGATGAAATGACAAA
Source organism: Colobus angolensis palliatus (assembly GCF_000951035.1). Lineage (NCBI taxonomy): Eukaryota > Metazoa > Chordata > Mammalia > Primates > Cercopithecidae > Colobus > Colobus angolensis. Next base: position 6,408 of record NW_012120328.1, on the reverse strand, counting down.
GTTCTGATACACTAAGCTGATATGGGAAAAAGCACTTAAAAGTTTTGATGATTTTGTCTCATCTTACCATTGACTCTACATGATAATTCATAGTTTCTGTAATTGGAGATACTGGCATTTATCAGCATAAGACAGCTAGAAAGTCTAATATTAAGATAATGCTCCTGGCCTTGGTTTTGTCCTGTTATTTTTTTAAAAAGTTTTAGATATATCTGAAAGAGAACAAATGCTGAAGCATCTTTAATTCACACTACTTGTGGGCTGAGAACTGAAGCTTAAGTTGAAAATTCAAAATAGACTTTGCCTATTAACACAGTTTTTTAAATCCTAGAATCTTAGATGTAAAAAGTCAATCATGTGATTAACAATCATCTATTAAAATAATTCAAGGCTCCACAGGAAAGACAAAGTATGGAAGCATGACTTTTAGAGTACACATGCTGTTCTGAAAGATGGTCAAAGACAGACAACAATAAACATCAAATCGAGAATCCATACAGCCAGTGCTATGCCGGGTCACAGAAGACAGCCAACGGGGCTTAGAAGAGCAAGTTATAAAACTGCACACATCACTTCAATAATCACAAATAACTTCCCCTGCACGGTGTGCAAACTCCCCCACTACCATGGGCTTTTGAAACAGACAGACTTGAGTTCTTCTATGCCTTTTGGAGCCTCATTTTTTCTGCATGGGGAAAATATAGTTTCCCAAGGTATTTTCAGGATTTAAATGAAACAACATATAGGAGACACCTAGTATGATAGATATGCAATAAATGTTAATTTTTTTTTCTGCACTAAAGGGGTGATATTCTTGCACTTTTTTTTTGCTGAACACCTATGCTTTCTCCACCATCTCAATATGCTGTCCCTCACTGGTATGGTTCAAATTTGTCCTCCAAAGTTCATGTGTTGAGAGCTTAATTTTCAATGCAACAGTGTTGGGCAGTGGGGCCTAATAA
>NW_012120328.1:0-346 GCF_000951035.1 Colobus angolensis palliatus | reverse complement strand
CAAGTTCCTGTTTTGCTCATTTGCTCTCTCTTGCCCGTGGTCATGGAAGACGTGACTCGTCCCCTTCCGCCATGATTGTAACTTTCCTGAGGCCTCCGCAGCCATGGAAAACTGTGAGTCAATTAAATCTCTTCTCTCTATAACTTACCGAGTCTTGGGTATGTCTTTATAGCATTGTGAAAATTGACTAATACATACAGAGTATCTAGTAACTGGGCAGTTAAGTAAATGTGAAAACCAGACCGGAAGTAGCTTAGCAACCCAGGGCTCTCTATAATATCTTGTAATAAATAAACTTATTATTTAAATGTATATTTGTATATTTTTATTAATATATTACAGTTGC
>NW_012120327.1:2748-4865 GCF_000951035.1 Colobus angolensis palliatus | reverse complement strand
TCCCCTCCCTTCCCCTCCCTTTCCTTTCCTTTCCTTTTCCTTTTCCTTTTCCTTTTCCTTCTCTTTCTTTCCTCTTTCTTTCTTTGACAGGGTCTTACTCTTTTGCCCAGGCTAGAGTGTGGTGGTGAAATCTCAGCTCACTGCAGTCTTGACCTCCTGGGCTCAAGAGATGCTCCCGCCTCAGCTTCTCTAGGAACTGGGATTATAGTCACGTGCCACTATGCCCAGCTAATTTTTAAATTTTTAGTAGAGATGGGGTCTCACTCTATTGCCCAGGCTGGTCTTGAATTCCTGGCTTTAAGCAATCCTCCCTCCTCAGCCTCCCAGAGTGCTGGGATTATAGGCATGAGCCTTTGCATGCAGCCTTCAAAGTCTTAATAATTCTCCATTCAAGTCCATAGCGAGATGGTTTCAGGGGACAATAGACCTAAACAAAATTCTGTCTTTCCTTCACAGAGTGGGAGATGCTTTTGGGACAGTTGCTGCAGTGGGAGATTAGGAGTGAGGATCTTTTTATGTGTCCCCTCCTTCATGGGGGAGCATTCCTTTCCCCGAAATGGTGAAGCTCTACTGTCTCTACTAAAAATACAAAAATTAGTGGTGTTTGGTGGTATATGCCTGTAATCCCAGCTAATTGGGAGGCTGAGGCAGGAGAATCACTTGAGCCTGGGAGGCAGAAGTTGCAGTGAGCTGAGATTATGCTACTGCACTCCAGCCTGTGAGACAGAGTGAGACTCCGCTTCAACAACAACAACAACAACAACAAAAACCAAAAAAACTTTTTGTGGAGATGGGGTCTTGCTGTATTGCCCAGGTTGGTCTTGAACTCCTGGCCTCCTGTCTCGACCTCTCAAAGTGCTGGAATTGCAGCATGAACCACCGCGCCCAGCCTAAACCATCTTTTCAATGGCAGTCCTCTTCTAACCTCTTGGGCCACGTTTTAAAACAGCTTTTATGAGAGTGCCATTTATTCAGAAAAAAAGACTCCAGGATTATCCTGGCAGATTAAAGCCTGATCCAGGCCAGGCATGGTGGCTCACGCCTGTAATCCCAGCACTTTGGGAAGCCGAGGCGGGCAGATCACTTGAGGTCAGGAGTTCGAGATCAGCCTGGCCAACATGGTGAAACCCTGTCTCTACTAAAAATATAAAATTTGCCAGTGTGCTAGTGGGCACCTGTAGTCCCAGTTACTTGGGAGGCTGAGGCAGGAGAATCGCTTGAACCAGGGAGGTGGAGGTTGCAGTGAACTGAGATCGTGCCACTGCACTCTAGCCTGGGCAACAGAGCAAGACTCTGTCTCAAAAAATAAAAAGCCAAATCCAAGCGGAAATAATGGGCCCAATTTGAAACAGCATTAGGAAAGCAAGCCTTTCTGTGAATGTATTAATATAAAGGTCTCACTCCCCATATTGCAGGTCTTCTAAGGCAGCGGTCCCCAACCTTTTTGGCACGAGGGACTAGTTTCGTGAAGGACAATTTTTCTACAGACTGGGTTGTGGGGGATGGTTTCAGGATGATTCAAGCACATTGCATTTATTAGGGACTTTATTTCTGTTATTAGATTGTAACACGTAATGAAATAATTCTGCAACTCACTATCAGGTAGAGTCCGTGGGAGCCCTGAGCTTGTTTTCTTGCAACTAGATGGTCCTATCTGGAGGTGATGGGAGATAGTAACAGATCATCAGGCATCAGATTCTCATAAGGAGCGCGGGCACAATCTAGATCCCTCGTGTGCACAGTTCACGATAGGGTTTGCGCTCCTATGAGAATCTAATGCTGCTGCTGATGTGACGGGAGGCGGTAATGTGAGCAATGGGGAGCAGCTGTAAATACAGATGAAGCGGTGGGGTGCGGTGGCTCATGCCTGTAATCCCAGCACTTTGGGAGGCTGAGGCGGAGACGGGCGCATCACGGGGTCAAGAGATCAAGACCATCCTGGCCAACATGGTGAAACCCTGGCTCTATTAACAATACAAAAATTAGCTGGGCATGGTGGCACGTGCCTGTAGTCCCAGTGACTTGGGAGACTGAGGCAGGAGAATCGCTTGAACTCAGGAGGTGGAGGTTGCAGTGAGCCAAGATTTCGCCACTACACTCTGGTCTGGCGACAGAGC
>NW_012120327.1:0-1333 GCF_000951035.1 Colobus angolensis palliatus | reverse complement strand
GGCTTGTGCCTGTAGTCCAATTTGGGGAGCTGAGGTGGGAAGATCACTCGAGCCCAAGGAGTTCAAGGCTGCAGTGAGCTGTGATTGTACCACTGCGATATGGCCTGGACGATAGAGTGAGACTTTGTCTTAAAAAAAAAAAAAAAAAAGAGAAGTAGATACCACGTGGATAAAGAGTCTTGTCTCCTTTCCTTACCAGAAGAGATGGTGCTAATTCAGGATTGTTATTATATTTTCATTATAAAGTACAATCATTTACAGTTTTGTTTTGTTTTGTTTTGTTTTGAGACAAGATCTCACTCTGTGACCCAAGCTGGAGTGCAGTGGTGTGATCACCGCTCACTGCAACCTCCGCTTCCTAAACTCAAGCAATCGTCTCTCTTCAGCCTCCTGAGTAGCTGGAACCACAGGCATGTACCATTACACTTAGCTAATTTTTTCTTTTTTTCTGTTTTGTAGAGACAGGGCGTCTCACTATGCTGCCTAGGCTGGTCTTGAACTCCTGGGCTCGAGCACTCCTCCTGCTTTGGCTTCCTAAAGAGATGGGATTCCAGGTGTGAGCCATTGGGCCTGCCTTATTTACAGTTTAATGGTAACATGTGCTATGCTTAGAAGTTTGCAGTTTGCAATATGAATTTACATTCATGTCGGTGTTATTGCCCTTGGGACTTCGGCTGCCCTGGGAAGATTAGCTGCTATATTGTAGATGGAAAACTGAGGTTGTAGCACTGAGATTTGCCCAAACCATGTGGGTGGTAAATGGTGCAACCAGGACACCAAGTGTCTCCTGGTCTCACATTGTCACACCTTGATAGTATGTTTTGACAGCAGGTTGTTTTGGCGAGGATGCTTTCAGAGATGAGTTGTAAAAACCCTACAACTCATATCTGTAAAAATGGGCTTGAACAGCAAGGTCACTTAATATTTCACATATTGAGAAGTGAGTGGCTGCAGAGATGGCTAATTTGGCAGCATCACACAGTCAAAGACCCTGCCTCCTGCTCTGCCTTCCCCAGGCTGTCTTGTTCTAAGATGGCTGCCACTGCTCCAGTCATCACAACCTCACACAACGGTGTCCAGAAATAAGGACACAGTTTCTCTTCTTGCATCCCCTCTCCCTACTTATAAAGGCATCTTAGCCAACTTCTTACTTGTCATTGATGAGAACTGAGTGAACCTTCCCATATCTCGACCCATGCAATGATAATCGTGTCCACTTTTCTTAAACTTTCTGATATCTAGAATCTTAAGAAAACCAGGGGTTGATTAGTGAGGAAAAAGGAAGAGGAGATGACTGCTGGGATTCAAGTTTCATATTTGAGAGGTCAGTCAT
>NW_012120326.1:2269-3413 GCF_000951035.1 Colobus angolensis palliatus | reverse complement strand
TGATGATTAGTTTGCATTTGGGGCATTTAAGAAGATTTCCTTTTCTAAAAAGGAGTAGAGTGATGATGATGGTGATGATGATAAATAGCTAACATGTATTATAGTCATGTTCTCAGTTCTTTACAGGTATTGATCTACTGAATCCCCACAGCGTCTTTGTCAGTTGGGTACTGTTACTGTGAAGCTGTCAGACTGCAACCAGTGCTGTTATTGGTTAGGAAACTGAAGCCACAGTCACATAGCTAGAAATTGGTCGAGTCCTAATTCGAATCCAGGTCTGCAATGTCTGCTACACTTTTACTTCTCACGGTAGCTATAACGTAGTCTTTAATGTTTCCATAGTGTAATTTTGTAGCTATCATGTGAAAAACGAATTTTCTAACTCTAATTTTAAACTTTATTTTTTCTTTCTTTAGAAACTAATTTAATTTTACTCAAGTCATTTCACCTAAAAATTACACATGATCACGGAATAATCTTGAAGAGTTGTATGAGATTCAGCTTCCCGCTGCTTATGATTTCAATCAATGTCAGTATTCTCTTGTTGGTAAACAAACATATAACTCCTCCTACACGAGGGCTAGTTTGGGATAAAGGAAACGGGTGGGGACTTATGGGAGTAGAAGCCAAAGGAATTTGCTTCAATTTTTACCTATTAGCCTGTCTGCTATTCCAGTTTTCACTTGCTAAGCCCTATTCTTTGTCTGAGTCCTTTAAATAAATGGTTTTGTAAGTTGAAGACAAGTCAGTGTAGTGCTTTGGAGTTTTTTTTGGGGGGGGTGTTTGCTTAGAATATTGTTTTGTCTAAGAGAATGAAAAAAAATTATGATTATATTTTTAAAAGACTGTGCAGTCATATCATAATGAAGAGGGACTTGCCATCTAATACTTGTCACAGATCAGCCTTGTAAGTAGGAATGTCAAAATCAACTACCTATTATTGTAGACTCAGAGATACTTAGCACAATAAAAAAGACACAATAATCTCTTAGGACTCTTCTGTTTTAGAATTTTATGGTTATGAATTAGACTGTTTCACTGCTTGCCTACACGTTCTCTACTGCCCAGATCTGCAAAGACAGGCAAGTATCCAGGAGGCTGTTTTCAAGGTTGGTTGGGGTGATGTCTAACCTATAAAATGCTA
>NW_012120326.1:0-896 GCF_000951035.1 Colobus angolensis palliatus | reverse complement strand
ATACAAAAAATTAACTGGGCGTGGTGGCAGGCACCTGTAGTCCCAGCTACTTGGGAGGCTGAGGCAGGAGAATGGTGTGAACCCAGGAGGCGGAGCTTGCAGTGAGCAGAGATTGCGTCACTGCACTCCAGCCTGGGCAAGAGTGCGAGACTCTGTCTCAAAAAACAAAACAAAACAAAACAATGTTGCTCATGTCCAAGTCCACTGAAAATTGAGGTGCCTTGTGCATGGAGTGTGCTTTATAGAAATATTAATGCTAATGGGATTGATTCAATGAGAGCCATGCACTGTTAGGTTATACCCATTTTTTTTACTTCATTTGCTAAAAATGTTTTATAAAAAGCTATTTTTTAATATGCCTTGATAACTATTACCAGGAATACCTCAAGTTGACTGCCTTCCTCTACATAAAATACACATTGAAACTGAGAATTAACAAAACAAATATTTGTTGTCATGTCTAATTTAAGGGGCAATGATCTACAATTTGGTTGCAAGAGGAAGACAGATACGGAAATAATATCACTGTGGAAGTGGAAATTCTCCAACCTAACTCACTTTTTTCCTTTTATTCCATTACCAGGCTAGAGTGGCTTGTTGATGGTGCCTGAAGTTGGGGTTCTGGCTGCACCAGTTATTTACCCTTTGGTGAAAAAAATACTTTAATTCTGATTGAAAATCACCAGAAATGAAATAAAAAGACAAAACAGAATTCCACTTGTTTTATTTTGCTTTATATGTGCTTCTCATTTTATTTGTTTTTTTTTTAATTAGTCAAATTTATTTTAGTCTATATATGAACCAAATATTTAGTTTCTAGGAAAAATATGAAGTTGCCTTATCATTAGATACCACATGATCACATTGCTTACTATGAAAAGGAACCTAAGAGATTC
>NW_012120325.1:7493-8708 GCF_000951035.1 Colobus angolensis palliatus | reverse complement strand
TAGCCAGGATGGTCTCGATCTCCTGACCTCGTGATCCGCCCACCTCGGCCTCCCAAAGTGCTGGGATTACAGGCATGAGCCACCGCGCCCGGCCGAGGTCAAGAGTTTGACACCAGCCTGGCTAACATGGTGTAAACCCTGTCTCTACTAAAAATACAAAAAAGTAGCCAGGTGTGGTGGTGAGTCCCTGTAATCCCAGCTACTCAGGAGGCTGCGGTGGCAGAATTGCTTAAACCCAGGAGGTGGAGGTTGCAGTGAGCCAAGATCACGCCACTGCACTCCAGCCTGGGCGACAGAGTGAGACTCTGTCTCAAAAAATAAAGAAAAGAGGGTTCCTGGAAATAGCATTTGCACAGGCCCTTACAAAGCAAAACTCTCGGTCAGGTGCAGTGGCTCATTCCTGTAGTCCCAGCACTTTGGGAGGCCAAGGTAGGCAGATCACCTGAGGTCAGGAGTTTGAGACCAGCCTGCCCAACACGGCAAAACCTCGTCTCTACTACAAATACAGAAATTAGCCAGGCGCAGTGGTAGATGCCTGTAATCCCAGCTACTCGGAAGGCTGAGGCAGGAGAACTGCTTGAAAACAGGAGATGGAGGTTACAATGAGCTGAGATTGCATCACTGAACTCCAGCCTGGGTGACAGAGTGAGATTCTTCCACACACACACACAAAAAATAAACTCTCACAGACTCTCAGGGACTCCTGATAAGCATCAAAGCAGCTGTGTAGGAGACCCACTTGGACATATTTTCTACTTGAAGGGATTCTGTTTCTTCAGCTGACCTTGCCGGGTGGCATACAAAACCAATGGGTTCTAGCTACGTAAATTATTCCTGATCGATGAAAGAGGTCTGAAAGGTTAAATCAAAACCCCCACTAGAAACTTTGTAAAACAGCAAGGGAAAACCATTATTTTACTACTTCTGGTAAAGGTATCTACAAGGTAGCACAGATAAGCCCCAAGCTACTTACCTGCCTTGGCAAAAAAGTGAAAGCAACACCCTGAAATCATCTTCTTGGATAACTGAGGATCATGAGGATTATCCCAAACTTGACGTCTGACTATATGTGTTAGCAAGATAGCAGTGGGATTGTAAGAGGGACCAAAAAATAGAAAAAAAAAAAAAAAAAAAAGCTACTTTATGCCAGTTACTGTGACTGTTAAGTGACTGAGGCTCTTCTATGTTCTGTCACTTCATGGCAGAAGTACTCAC
>NW_012120325.1:0-373 GCF_000951035.1 Colobus angolensis palliatus | reverse complement strand
AAAAAAAAAAAAAAAAGAAAAAAAGAAAAAGAAAAGAAAATTATATTGCATGGAATCAGCAGGCCTAGCAAATGGCCTAATAGAGGGAAAGGACTACAAAAGTGACCATGCTGGAATCCTGGACAAGTTTTCCAATTACTCAAAAAGTAATACCCCTTCTCTCTGCTCAACCACACAGGGAACCGAATATAACAGCAGCTCCTAAATACGCCTAATTTATATTCATCCACTGAACACACAATAGCTTTTTTAAGCCACTATGTACAAGGTGGGGATGTGTGTCTATGGAAGAGAAAATCAAGACTCAGAATTAAAAAAAAAAAAAAAAAAAAAAGAGGCTGGGTGCAGTGGCTCACGCCTGTAATCCCAGCAC
>NW_012120324.1:5942-6649 GCF_000951035.1 Colobus angolensis palliatus | reverse complement strand
GTTACCCTTTGTCACCAGATCAAATCACTTCCACCACAGAGCTGCTAAAAATACATCTTCTGGTCTCCATGGACTCCCCCAGGTCGCTCTAGTGATGTCTGGGAGTGGGGTCTTGTCAGGGCCTACGGCAGACCAGGGATTCCCATCATCCTCCCATGGCCTCTGGGTCCAGTTCACTCTCCCCTGCTTGGCACCAAGGACTCCTGGTCCAAGGTGACCTCCAGTTTCACATTCACCAACTTCTGCTTGATCATGTGGGACTTCTCGCTGCCTCCAGATCTCCCAATATTTCACCCACATGTTTGCAGGAGGGCTTCCCTCTGCTGGAAATGTGCTTCCCTGGCCTCTTGATCTAGCCAACTGTCCCTGTGAAACTCACTTTAAGAGCCACCTCCTCCTGGAAGTCTTCCTGGATTACCCCCACATATCAGTCCCCTCCCCAGCTGGGTTCAATGCCTCCTCTGGCCCCTGTCATCACTGATTTGTAGGCCTCACTAGCCTGAGCGTGTCATGAGAGCAGGGACCACACCCTCTACACACCTCTATATCTCAGCACCTGCCACGTGACTTGACATCCGGAGAGAAGTTATTATCTCCATTGCCCCTGCAAAGCTACCAGTCTCACCTGCATGCACTTTGGCAAGAGCCTACTCCTTTAAAGGAGCCCCTGAGAGAGGGAGACGCGGCAGAGGGAACCCAGGCTGGGG
>NW_012120324.1:0-722 GCF_000951035.1 Colobus angolensis palliatus | reverse complement strand
GCTGCAGGGAGGCCTCCCATGCCCAGCCCTCACCTTCCTCTCTGCAGCCTCCCTGACCCCTCCTGCAGGCCAGGCTCTGCCGAACATGGACTCAGCGGCAGGTGCAGCCAGAGCGCTACCACTTGCCTCTCACTCTCAGGAAAGGGCCCACATGCCAGCTCAGCCAGGGGCTCCCGACACGGCGGGCAGCAGTCATGGGGTTCTTGTTACAGCCGCAGCCACAGGCACCACCAGCAGGGGTGTGAGTCGGGAGGTCTGGGCCAGACCCAGGGCTCTTTTGTGTGTGGGCGTTTGAGAGCCTCAGAGTTCCTCCACTTCCTTCATTTACGAATGAAGACTTGGGGAACAGAGAGATTAGGTGGCTGCCCAAGACCTCACAGGCAACGGGCAGCAGAGCCCAGTCTGGGCTCCAGAGTCCGAGCCCAATTCCTGTGGTCCTCTCCTGGCAGCTGCTTATGTCCAGGCACGAGGCAGGATGAGGGGCAGAGCCACACAGGCTCAGGTTGGATCCCAGCCCATGCCCCTCCTCGTGGTGCGACCTTGGGTATAACCTCTCTGAGAATCAACCTCTTCTTTGAAATGGGGAAAATGTGGCTGATTCCACAGTACTATTTTGCAGTGCCTGGCATATAAGGTGCATGAGATATTGGAATCAAATTAATACAAAAGGGTAGTTTAAAAAGATTTTTTTTCGGCCGGGCGCGGTGGCTCAAGCCTGTAAT
>NW_012120323.1:6810-7371 GCF_000951035.1 Colobus angolensis palliatus | reverse complement strand
GAGGTAGCAACGAGTTGAGATTGCACCACTGCACTCCAGCCTGGGCAACAGGACAAGACTGTCTCCAAAAGTTTAAATCTGATTAAGTGCTTGTGATTAAGTGTGGCTAGAAATTTTGAGTAAAGAGTCTCATCTCTGACCTAATAGCCCAATTTTAGATGACTCCTCCTGTATTGCCACAGACCTCTGCATACACCTATTATAACACATCACACTGCTTTGCTTCTCTTTCTAGACCAAAAGTTGCTTGAGAGCAGAAGCCATGACTTACATGAATTGATTAAAAGCCTAGGGCAGTGCTGGGCACATAGTAGGTATGATACAAATTCATTTACTATAAATTCAGGAGACAAATTTCTAACTAAAATTCTGCTATCTCTGAAGGATTCCAAATCAGCAGTAAATAGCTGCACACTTCAAGCCCTAAATGTGTGGGCATCTGATAATATATATATAATACTAGTAAGTTGTCAGTAACAACCAACCTGCTAAAACAGGTACTAAGGAAAGGAATAAGGAATAAGCCACCAAAGAAGCCTAATGAAAATACGCATGTTGGCC
>NW_012120323.1:0-1070 GCF_000951035.1 Colobus angolensis palliatus | reverse complement strand
AGCGAGACTCTGTCTCAAAAAAAAAAAAAAAAATTTTTTTTTTGAGGCCGGGCGCGGTGGCTCACCGCTGTAATCCCAACACTTTGGGAAGCCGGGTAGGATGGATCACTTGAGCTCAGGAGTTCAAGATCAGTGTGGGCCACATAGTGAGACCTCATCTCTACTAAACTTTTTTTTTTTTTAAATATACATGCACAACGCCATTTGCCTGCAGTTCTAGCTACTCAGAAGGCTGAAGTGGGAGAACCACTTGAGCGCCCAAGGAATTCAAGGGTGCATCGAGCCATGATTGCACCACTGCACTCCAGCCTAGGTAACAGACTGAGTTTGTGTCTCAAAAAAAAAACCTGAAAATGTTCTTAAAGTGGTTTTTAGTATATTCACTATTCTAGAACATTTTCATCAAAAAGAAACCCCATATCCATCAGCAGTCAGCTCTCCGCCATTCTCCCTTCCAGTCCTAGATAACCATTAATTTACTTTCTGTCCCAATGAATTTGCCTATTCTAGACATTTTACATAAATAGAAGCATACTACATGTCGTCTTTTGTGTCCGGTTTCTTTCATTTAGCACTTTTTTTTTTTTGAGACGGAGTCTCGCTCTGTCGCCCAGGCTGGAGTGCAGTGGCCGGATCTCAGATCACTGCAAGCTCCGCCTCCCAGCTTCACGCCATTCTCCTGCCTCAGCCTCCCGAGTAGCTGGGACAAAAGGCGCCTGCCACCTCGCCCGGCTAGTTTTTTGTATTTTTTAGTAGAGACAGGGTTTCACCGGGTTAGCCAGGATGATCTCGATCTCCTAACCTCGTGATCCACCGGTCTCGGCCTCCCAAAGTGCTGGGATTACAGGCTTGAGCCACCGCGCCCGGCCCATTTAGCATGTTTTGAATGTTCATCCATGTTGTGGCATGTTAGTAAAATCTTGCTTTTTTTTTTCTTCTTTTTTCTTGAGATGGAGTCTCACTCTGTTGTCCAGGCTGGAGTGCAGTGGCTTGATCTCGGCTCGCTGCAACCTCCACCTCCTAGTTCAAGCGACTCTCCTGCCTCAGCCTCCCGAGTAGCTGGGATTATA
>NW_012120322.1:5360-7470 GCF_000951035.1 Colobus angolensis palliatus | reverse complement strand
TATTGAGGTTTTAAAAAGTTTATATACATCTTGGCTGAGCATGGGTGGCTCACGCTTGTAATCCCAGCACTTTGGGAGGCTGAGGAGGGCGGATCACCTGAGGTCAGGAGTTCAAGACCAGTCTGGGCAACATGGTGAAACCCCATCTCTACTAAAAATACAAGAAATTAACCGAGTGTGTTGGTGGGCACCTGTAATCCTAGCTACTCAAGAGGCTGAGGTAGGAGAATCGCTTGAACCTGGGAGGCGGAGGTTGTCGTGAGCCAAGATTGCACCACTGCACTCCAGCCTGGGCAACAGAGCAAGACTCCGCCCCCAAAAAAAAAAAAAAAACAGTTTATATACATCTTAAAAGGACAGAGAGAATTTACAATCCCAAGTTTTCTAAAGAAAATGCTCTGAGGAAAAGGATGGAGTGTCTTTCCCTTTTGCACAAAGGAATCTTTTTTTTCTTTCTCATTTTTTATTTATGCTTACAAAAGCAAATTGGCTTAAACTTAACCTTACTGAGACTGGCAACACCAAACCTTTCTGCTGAGGGGAGTGGAAGGTAGCCAGGCCAGAGTCCTCTATAGTGAGAAGGCTGTGAGGAGGGGAGAGGAGAGGGAATGTTTCTCTGTCCCTGAGGAAACACTCCTGAGATTATTAAAGCACATTTAGACTAGCAGTCAATGGTCTTAAATTCTAATCCTATTTCTTCAATTAATTTGCTGAGTACTCTGCGGGCAAAATGATATATCTTTTGCAAATCTCAGTTTCCTCATCAGACAGCTGAGAGGGGTGATTACTTATGCAGTTCCTCCCAACTGCAAAATTCTGTTTTTCATCAGCTGTGCATAACACAGAAAATAAATGGTAATGGACCACTCAAACAGGTGTTCTAGTAAAAAGTGAAACACACAAATTTCCAGAAGAATGAAACGTAACTTCAAATAATGAAGAGAAGAAGCTGAGAAGAAAGAGAAATGGAAAGACCAGGCTACCTCATCCAGAGCATAGAGCAATTCACAAAGAACTGCCAACAGCCATGAAGCAACAAGACAGACTTCACTGGTAAATGATTCCCAAATCTCTGTGCACTGAGTTCTGCTAAGCTACCTCCCTGACTTGTCAGCTATATCCTGAAAAATCATAGTCAATTCGATCCTCTGGGCATATGAAAATAATGATATCTAAATTATAAAAAAAATTCAAACATAGAAACTTAGAATGGTCAGATTTTACAGATTAAGGACTGTTCCACTCTCTATTTTCTAATTTGTCAACAAATTGTAATGTCTCTATATGTTAAATAAATGTAACAAGGTATATCACTTATTGCACAATAATGCTGCATAAAAAACAACCATAAAACCTCAGTGGCATGTTAACAATAGATATGTATCCAGCTCAGGAGGCTGTGAATTTCCATGATCTGGCTGAGCTCATGAATGCCACTGTGTGTGATCTGCTAAGTGTCAGCTGATCTAGAACTCATTGGCTGAAAGAACTCGGAGAATATAGCTCTATTCCAGCAGCGTAACCTGGAATCTTTAGGATGAGTACAAGAGCCACCAGCAAAAGATCGTTTTCAGCCTCTGCCTGGTCACTTTCCTAAGTCTTAGGACAACCAACTCATTCTGATTTTCCTGGTCTATCCCACATCCAGGAAACCCTCAGCTCCAAGCAAACCAGACCAGCTGGTCACCCTACCACATCTCATTGGACAAAGCAAGTCAATTGTATGAGCTCAAAATCAGAGTAGAGGGGCCCACAAGTTACCTGGCAAAGAACACAGATAGAGACGGGGCAGAGAATGTGAGTCATTCGTGCAGTCAGTCTACCACACAAGGTTTTTAACTTCTCACTACCTAAGCGTTCTGTTCTGATAAAACAATCTATGGCAGGTGGTTTCAAGTCTGTTCCATGTTTGTAATTTCACCTCAGTTCCTACATATGTCTTTGACAAGCAGCTCCTCAAGCTGGACCTCTTAGCTGGCTAAGGTATGGTTTTTGAATGGCAAAACAAAAGATGTGCAAAACTCTTGACTTGATACAAAAACTGTTGAACTCAGTACAGTGGTTTCCAACCTTGGGGCATCAGACTTACAGTGATAGATAGCATCTTTGA
>NW_012120322.1:0-930 GCF_000951035.1 Colobus angolensis palliatus | reverse complement strand
GTAACAATATTTATTAAATGTGTTTATCCATTTGTTCCAAAGAAAAAAATTAATACATACCATCCTCTCCACAAGAAGAAATCAGAGCAATAAAATATAATTTTGTAAAATATAATACAATTTTAGAAACAGATCCAATTATGTATTTTTTAAAATCGTGGCAAATATAACACTTCAAAACAGTGAGGAAACGACAGATAAGTTAATGAATGGTGTTAGAAAACAACCCAAAAATAAAATCTAGAATGACTAAAGATTCAAATGCCAATATGAAAAAATACTAGGTGAAACTAGAAATATGTGTGTAAATATCATAGTGAAGAAGGAGTTTATAAATATAAAATCATGGGCCGGGCGCAGTGGCTCACACTTGTAATCCCAGCACTTTGGGAGACCGAGGCAGGCAGATGACGAGGTCAGGAGTTTGAGACCAGTCTGGCCAACATGGTGAAACCCATCTTTCCTAAAAACATTTTAAAAATTAGCCAGGTGTGGTACCATACTCCTGTAATCCCAGTTACTCGGGAGGCTGAGGCTGGAGAATCACTTGAACCCAGGAGGCTGAGTTTGCAGTGAGCCAAGATCACACCACTGCACTCCAGCCTGGGTGACAAAGCGAGACTCTGTCTCCAAAAAAGTAAAATAAAGTAAATATAAAATCACAATACAGAAGCCATATGGGATGATGGAGGAGTGGCAGAGGAATGGCAATACTATTTCCAAAAATTTATTCTTAAAAACGCATGTTTCCAAAATTGGGCGCAGCAGCGCATACCTGTAATCCACCACTTTGGGAGGCCAAGGCAGGAGGATTGCTTGGGCCCAGGAGTTCAAGACAAGCTTGGGCAACATGGCAAGACCTCGTCTCTACAAAAAAATTTTAAAATTAGCTGGGTGCGGTAGCACACACCTGTGATCCCAGCTACTGGC
>NW_012120321.1:251961-253061 GCF_000951035.1 Colobus angolensis palliatus | reverse complement strand
TTTAATCTGACTTATGATTGGAGGTGGCCGGCCGAACCAAATCTCACAGGGCAAATACCCAGAGTGTTTTGTTTTGTGGGGGTGCACCTGACTCAGAGAAGGACCGTGTGCAAGACCTGGTCCCACCTCAGATAAAATCTCTTCAGCAGCTGCCTGAGTGCCCGATTCATGCACTCCATCTTTCTTGAGCTCTGAGGCTGGTAGGCTGTGTGCAACTTCCATTTTATTTTTGATAGTCGAGTTAATCCTGAACTATTTCAGCCACAAATACTGGTCCATTATCTGACCCCAAGTTGGGGGCAGTTCAAATCTGGGAATAATATCGCTTAACAACACCTTGTTACCTGTCATGCCTTCTCTGTCTGGGTGCGGAAGATCTTGAGCCATCCTGAAAAGGTACAGACAAGTACCAAAATGTACCAATATCCCCCTGCTCGGGGCAATTCGGTGAAGTGCATAAGCAGGTTTTCACAGGGCACGGCTCCTGTTTCTTGAATTCCCAGGGGCTGAGAGGGCCCTTTTCGGGAGATGTTCTGAGCAAAAGTTAAACACTGTTTACAAATGGCTCAAGTAATAGTGGTGAGTCATAGCACATAGAAATGATGCCCTAATCATGTCTCTAGTGCCGTTTTCCTCATGTGAGTTCCTTGGTGGAACTGTTTTACAAATCTGGGGGCCAACATTTCAGGTATGGCTAGCCTCACGTTGGAGAATTTGCACCATTCTCTTTCAGTGTAATTCCCATTTTCCTGGGCAAACCAAGCCCTTTTATTTGGAATGTAGTTTGGGGTCACTGGACCCCAATCTCTGGGAGGAGGGGCAAAGCTACGGCTTCTTTTTTAGAAGGTGGAGTCGCCAGTGCAGCTTGCTTTGCCTCTTTGTGTGATTTTCTGTGTCCTTTAGCCTCTAATGTTCCTGCCTTTTGCCTACATTGCATTACTGCTACCTGTTTGGGGGTCCATACCACATCTAAGAGTCATAGAATTTCTTCATTGTACTTTATTTCTTTACCTCCAGGAGTTAAGAGTCCTTTTTCTTTGTAAGTAGCCCCATGAACATGCAAAGTGGCTAAAGCATATTTAGACTCTGTGTAAATATTT
>NW_012120321.1:249253-250616 GCF_000951035.1 Colobus angolensis palliatus | reverse complement strand
TTGGCACTTTATATCCTGCCTTCCATAGCAGGTGCAGGAGGTCTTGGGTCGCTTGGAAGCAGTCCTGTAGGGTTGGGACTGCTAGAAGAAGATCATCAATGTAGTGGAGCAAGACACAGTCACTATTCTGTGGGGCATATGCTTTAAGGTCTGAGGCCAGTGCCTCTTCAAAGATTGTAGGAGACTTTTTAAATCCTTGTGGGAGTCTTGTCCAAGTGTACAGTGATTCACCCCATTGACAAGGAAAAATAGACTGACTGATAGGTGCAAGCCAGAGACAGAAAAATGTGCCCTTTAAATCTAGGACTGTAAACAAAGTGGCCCTTGCTGGAATATGTCCCATTAAAGTAGATGGGTTTGGCACCACTGGTGGGTGGTCACCATGGCCTGATTATCCACACACAAATTCTGTATTGTGTGGTCTATATTCACCAGACGGCTTCTGCCCTAGCAAGAGAGGGGTGTTCCATGGTGACTGACATTTGACTATGATTCCATGCTTATGAAGCTGCTCTAAGTGTTTTCGGACACCCCGTAGGATCTTGGGGAGTACCGGGTACTGTCGGACCAGAACCAGAGTTGCTCCCAGTTTTAACTCTACCACCACTAGTGCCTGACTTACAGCCAGTCCAGGTGGGATACTTTAGCCCAAACTCCGGGAATTTTAGTAAGCAACCCATGCATTTTATTTACTGCTGGTTCCAGAGTCTTTTTTACATATAGTCTCCATTCTTCTGCTTACAGAACAGTAAGGGTTAACATCATAGCCTCTGGGCGAGGTAGGTTTAAAGTTACATTCCCTTTTGGCCAAAATATAATCTGTGCCTGCAGTTTTTGAAGTGGATCTCTTCCCAGCAAAGGAACTGAACAACTTGGGAGGTATAGGAATTCATGTTGGACTTCTCATCCTCCTATAACACACCTCTTTGACCGACAGGTGGGCCTCTTTTCAGAGATTCCAGTGCCTCCTACAATATTTGCACAGTTCTTGGATAGTGGCCCTATCGGTTGGGTTACTACTGAGTGTTTAATTCTCATGTCTACCCTAAAGTCCATTAGCTGGCCTCTCTCTTCTAATCTGACTGTGGGCTCCTCCAGGCCTAAAGTGAAGCAGCCTGGTCTGTCCTAGTCCTCATATCCTTCATTCCCTGCCAGTCTGATCAGATCAGGGTCTGGTTTCTCCTGGGTGTGGCAGCCCCCAACTGGTAGCCTTACTATATCATGGCCCTGACCTTTCTCCTTGATATTATTCTCTGGACACTCATCCTTTCAGTGTCCTTGCCTCGGTCAGCTCTCAAATCCCTGTCCATACTGGCCTCTTCCCCGCCCATGTCTGTGCCCACATCAGGACCCCTTGCCAAGC
>NW_012120321.1:242954-244788 GCF_000951035.1 Colobus angolensis palliatus | reverse complement strand
AGCATCTTTGCACGGTAGTGGAGAAAGATACTGTTAAAAAATATGGAAACCAGACTCTTCATTTATAATATTTTAATCACTAGTATGGATTCTTAGGAAGGCTAGTGTTATTTGTTTACATATCTTTAATTTTATATTTTTATAGTTCTGCTAAATAACTTGTATTTATTCCAGGCAGCTTTTCTGTTTCGTCATGAGGATTTATGTACTTGACTATGAGTACAAAGGAAAAGTTACTTGTTATTGGGAAGATGTTATGTATTTCTCTCAACTATGTAATCTAACTTAAAACATTTTTTCATGTTCTTATTGGACATTTACATATTCCCTGGTAAAATTCCTGTTTAGATCTTTTAAACATTTTTTGATTAGGTTATTTGTCTTTTTAACATTGAGCTGTAAGCTTTCTTTATATATTTTTTATATAAGTCACTTATCAGGTATGTAACTTGCAAATATATACTTCAAACTCTGGTTTCTCTGTTGACTTTGTTGGTGATGTTCTTTGATGGGTGAAATTCTTAATTTTGATGAAACCCAGTTAATCAATTTTATTTTGGTTGCTTCTGCTCCTGGTGTGATATTTAAAAACCTTGCCAATTCAGTCTTCCAAAAAATTTTACTGTGCTGCATATACAATTGCTTTTGGTTCTTTGAAATATTAGTGAATTCATCCTGTCATCAACCCCATGAGGTTGATAATACTATGACCACCACTAACATTTCATTGGTGAGGAAGTTGAAGCAAATAAAGCCACTTATTATTCCTGCTTTTCTTTATAAATGTATCAATACCTGTATAATTTGTATAAAATATTCTGTTGTAAACACTTCCTATAATTTTTTAACATCAATGTTTTAGTGTATGTGTGTCTGTGTATGACATGATTCATATATATGTATACAAATACAAATCTATGTATTTGGTGATCTATATATAATGATATATATATGTGTGTATATATACACACACACATCTATATATAGTGATATATATTTAAATCATGCTTTAGGCTTAAGAATATTTGCTGGGAGACTTGTTTAATGATGAGACTTCTGGTTAACAAAGACAAATAGGTTTCTGTCAATCTGGACCACTGTGATCATAAAGTGCTTCACTGATGTGCAGATTAAAGGTGTATGGCTTGATTTAGCTATTTTCCACAAAATTTATATACTTTTTGTAGTCTTTGTATATATCTTTTTGTTATGCTAAAAATTTAGTTTTGCCATATTATATTTATAGGAGGGAAGGATTAAAAGACTGTGGGAAAGAGAAAAAGTTAGACATGATCATTTAAAGTATAGTTATGTAGAATAATAATAATTATTTCAAACTGTCTGCAATAAACACATTGAATTTCCCAACATACCTATTAGATAGTAAAGTGATGCTGTGTCTTGTTTCAAAAGAAATGGACGTATATATGTGCATGTATGTTTAGAAAGATTGAAAATTCACTAAATCCCTTTAGAATGCATTTCCTGTATCATCACAGACTAAAATTAAGAACTTACATTTGCTATTAAAGGTCATAAATGAGAATAAAACCAATATGAAATTTAGGATTGTCTTTCCTAGCTCTGTTAAGAATGATAATGGTATGTTGATGAGAATTGTACTGAATTCATAGATTGCTTTTGGCTGTAAGTTCATTTTAATAACATTGATTCTACCCATCCATGGGCATGGGAGATGTTTCTATTTATTTGTGTCATCGATAATTTTTTTGACAGTATTTTGTCGTTTTCTTAGTGGAGGTCTTTCACCTTCTTGGTTGAGTGTATTTCTAAGTATTTTATGTTTTTTTTTTTTTTTTTTTTTTTTTGAGAC
>NW_012120321.1:231764-235793 GCF_000951035.1 Colobus angolensis palliatus | reverse complement strand
GGATGGTCTCGATCTCCTGACCTTGTGATCCGCCCGTCTCGGCCTCCCAAAGTGCTGGGATTACAGGCTTGAGCCACCGCGCCCGGCCGAGAGTTTTTTTAATACAATTCAATGGTTTAATAAATCCTTTAACAACAGTTAAAATATGAAAATCTTGCTGAAAATGAAGCCATAGTAATCTGAGTATTTGCAAAGCAGTGCCAATACTGTCAGTGGACTTCTTAATATTCTTGTGTTTAAGTAAAATATGTGAAATGTACTTAAGCTCAGTAAAAGTTTTTTCATGTAACCTATGAATGGGAGCAACGAATTTCAATATAAGCTCTACAAGTTTAAATATCAGCTTGTATGACTTTATACTATTTAATAGTTTTGCCAGTATTTTCCCTCTTGATGAAAAGTGTTTCTAACCATTAGACAGGTATTAAATCTCTGAAAAACAAATTTTTCTTTGACAAGGTAAGTAAGTTTTAAAGAGATTTTCTGTCACAGAAAGAAAGGAATCTCGCATCATAACCTTTCTTATTGGAATAAACTGAAGAAGTCCCATCTATCTGGTTTCCCAGCTTCAAGCCTCAAATACAGCTAATCGCTTTATCCCTTCTTTCCAGTTCTAGTAAATTTCCAGAAATAAAACATACAACATTGTATGATGGTAAATGTCACAGTTGCCACACAGGCCAGCAGGAACCCAATCACATCCAAAGAGTGGTACTGGAACCGGGTGAGGTCATGGGCTGCAACCCGAGAGTGCTTGGCTCCTTTATGGTGCCTGACAAATTCAATCCAGAAGACTGCACAACCTTTACTGGTTGATCGTGACAAATTCTTGATAACTTCATAGTGTTCTCTTTATATCTGAAGGATAAACATGGAGATACCAAAATTGAAAGTAAGTTTATTTTCTTGAGCATATCAAGTCCATGTAAGGTTTTTATTTTAATTCATTCATTCATTTATTGAAACAGAGTCTTGCTGTGTTGCCCAGGCTGGAGTGCAGTGGTGCAGTCTCGGCTCACTGCAACCTCCATCTACTGTGGTGTCAAGAGGTTTTCCTGCCTCAGCCTCCGGAGTAGCTGGGATTACAGGGACAAGACACCATGCCTGGCTACTTTTTGGATTTTTAGTAGAGACAAACAGGGTTTTTCCATGTTGGCCAGGCTGGTCTCGAACTCCTGACCTCAGGTGATCCACCTGCCTCGGCCTCCCAAAGCACTGGGATTACAAGCATGGGCCACTGCGCCCAGCATATGAAAGGTTTTTAAAGTGCTAAATGATTCAAAGTAAATGACATATAATTGACATAGAATTTGTGCAATTTAATTTCAGTCATCATAGAAACTTTGGCTTTTAAATTGGAATTTTATCACTGGCACATTTTTTAAAGTAAAATGGAAAGTCAGGAAAATTAATTTCTTACAGGCAAAACAAATATAAGTCATTTTATTATTATATTTTAGTTTGTTAATTTTTAGTTTTTGTGGGTATTTACCAGGTGTATATATTTATGGGTTGCATGAGATGTTTTGATACAGGCGGCAATGTGAAATAATCACATCATGGAGAATAAGGTATCCTTCCCTTAAACATTTATCCTTTGTGATGTGATCAATCCAGTTATACTCTTTTAGTTCTCAAACAGGCACATGAGAACATGGACAACATCATGAGCTATTTTAAGTGCTTTAGGAAAGATAGTGAAAATACAATTTGAGAATTATCATGTTTAAGTTCCAAAAAGGAATTGTGTCAGGCTGAGTGAAATGCCTCATAGCTAGTCACTCTGCTTCTATACTACCTTTTATCTCCTACAGTTTCTTACTCAGTAGCCAAAATGATATTTTTGAAATAAAAGTCAGATTTTGCCACTCCCCTAATTAAGATTTTTGCCTGACTTCTCATCATATTAAGAATAAGATCCAACTCTGTTATTTGGCCTACAGGACCCTGCAATGTCAAACACTGGCAAGTTCTTCTCCTAACAAGTTTTCCATACACACTAGGTCTTCTAGAGACATTGACCTTTTATTTTTCTTTAGGGTGCCAAAAGTGTTCTCACCATAGCATCTTTACACATTTTGCCCCCTCTCTCATACTCCTGGAACATTCTTTCTTGCAACAACCCAAGGCATGCTTCTATCTGTTTTTGAGGCTTCCCTCTAAGTGTTACCTCTAAGAGATGCTTTTCCTGGTCACACTATGATGGAACCTCTAGGATTTTCTCTATTTTTTAATGCTTATTTTGATATTTGATTCCTATAATTTTAAGCACATTATATATCTTATAAAATAAAACTTTAAATATTAAAGCCAAAAGATAAATATACATACACTAAGTGAATAGGTCAAAAGTGTAAGATCATCTTGAACATTATCTTGAAGAGAAGATATCAATTTACCTACTCTTCAGATCATGGTGTAGGATATCACAACCTGCCTAGAATAACTCTCTTGTCCTGATTCATTTAGTCACTACTTTTGTCTTCCAATTAAATATTAGCCTGACTTCAAATGTCATACATTAGTTTTCTTTGTTTATGTAACTGAATTATACAACATATATTCATTAGAGTCTATTTTTTAAACCTTTTGTGTAGCAGTTGTTGGTTAATACCATTGCTGTGTAGTATTTTGTTGATGGCTAAACCACAGATTATGTCGTCATTTTATGAGCAATAGACATTTGAGTTACTAACAATTTTTGGACAATATTAATAATTCTGTCGTAAACATTCTTGTATATGAAATGCAAGAGTTCTTTGCCCCCCCTCACAAGATGTGCGACTGCTGTGTGGCTCATCTGTTCAGTCGCCATGCATGCTCAAGCCTCTTATGGGAGAGGGAGCACGCAGACAGGCAAGTGCAGGAGCCTGGGCGAGTGCCCCTGGGCTCTGGCGCCACGGCAGCATACAGGGGTGGGTGTCTGCAACTCCTGAAGCCGAAATAGGTATGTGTTAGTGTACTCTTTTAGCCTTGCCATGTACTGATGGCTTAAGTGTTAACCAGTTCAGTGTCTTGTTAGTACTCAGGTCCTTGTCCAGCATCCAGGAAGAATCAGGTTGCATATGGACTTGGAGGACAAATGCAGGGGTTTTACTGAGTGGTGGAGGTGGCTCTCAGTGGGATGAATGGGGAGCCGGAATGGTGATGGAGTGGGAAGATGATCTTCCTCTGGAGTTTGGTCATCCAGCATCCAATCTCCTCTCCTCTCCAACCGTCTTCAGCTGAACTACTCTCAGCATTCAGAAATTCCTTCTCTTCTCCTGATGCACCATTCTGCCACTCTTCTGCTCTTCTGTTCATGCTGGGGGGTTGGGGTTTATATGGGTACAAAATAGGGGTGTATGGAGGGCCAAACGGCAACTTTGGGCCTCAAAAACAGAATGTCTCTTCTCATTTAGGGCCAAGAGTTTTCAGGCTTGAGGGTGGGACCTTTGCAGGGGAACCAACCACTTCTACCCAGTATTTTCCTGTTTCCTGTGTGGAGGGTTTGGAACCCTCCTGCATTGTTGGTGGTAATGACAAATGGAACAAGTACTTTGGAAAACAGTTTAGCAGTTCTTCATAAACATACTTCCCACATGAGCCAGAAATTCCACTTATAGTATCAATCTGAAAGAAAAACATGTTTATGCCAAAACTTGTGTAGCAATGTTCCTAGAAGCCACAATTGGAAACAATCAGAAGACCAATGAACTGATAAGTGAACAAAGAAAATATGGCATATGCATACTACAAAATATTATACTGCTGTAAGAAGAAATGAAAATACACACTACAACGTGAATGAATCTAAAAACTATTTTTAAAAAAGCCCCAAAAATTATGCTCAGTGAAAGAAATCACTTATACAACACCCTAAATTGTATGATTCCAGAAGGATTCATGACTCATAAGCATTCTAATTATATTGGGATTTTACACCTTAAATAGGTGGCTTTTAAGTCATGGAAATTACATGTAATTATCAAGCCTGTTATAATAATGGAAACAATAAAAATGAATTTTTCATCAAGAAAATAGTTATAT
>NW_012120321.1:176442-223196 GCF_000951035.1 Colobus angolensis palliatus | reverse complement strand
TAGGAGATATACCTAATGTAAATGCCGAGTTAATGGGTGCAGCACACCAACATGGCACATGTATACATATGTAACAAACCTGCATGTTGTGCACATGTACCCTAGAACTTAAAGTATAAAAAAGAAAAAGAATAAATAAAACATAACGTGTCTTTTTTATATTAGCTATATTACTTTAAAATTACTTTTGTGTAGAACATTGTTTCACTGTTGGATACCCATTACATGTGTGAAGTTCAAAACACAATTTTTAAATAACTGCTGTAAAATAAAAGAAGATTTCAGATTGGTTATATCATGTAAATTCTTTCAAAATTAGTCTCTTAAAAAAAGAATGAAACTCATACTTACTATTGAGAAGATAAGCTATCTATAAATACCACCTAGTAAAAAAAATTGTTACACTCACAAAGGATCATTAATTACTGTCTTCAGTGCATTGAGCAAGTCTGTACTTGACACTGTGCTGAAGTCCAGTCTAACAGCTTCTCCCTTGGCCTTCATTTGTGTTATGTTATCAGGTTGATCCTCATACAATGGAATGCCTACCATAGGGATCCCATGGTAGATCACTCATGATGCCATTGGATCCACCATGAGTAAAAACAGCCCTGGTTTTTGGATAACATAGGATTGGATAAATTTTAGCAATATTATTCATAGGAATAAAATGAGAAATGAACAACTAAACGCTCAAGTGACAGTGTTTTCTAGCTAAAACCTTGAACTAAATTAAAATTGTGTTTCAGACTTCAGAGGAAAGAGTGCCTACTTCTGCTGGAGATGTAAGTGAAAGCTATATGGTGTGTGTGACTTCAGACTGAAAAAAAATTAAACAAGATTAACAGTTGGACTAAAGAAAAAGTGCAATCTAAATAAAATGTGCAAAAAAAAAAGGAAGCAAATAAAAGAGATGACCATCTAAGAATGTGTTCTCCTATATGCAGTCACAGAATGTGAAATGTGAGATGTGCAAGGCAGCAGTCAGTGGGGTGGTGGTGGTGCTACGATTGCGGAAGGACAGGTCACACTTCATCATGAAATGTGTCATCACATTATGACTAAGATTAGGAATTTAATCCTACAGAAAATGCAGAGTCTCTGGTGATAGCAGAAGAGCTGTTATTTTTAGTGACATTTGAAATAACCCTGCATAAAAAGAAAGAACAGGTGTGAAGTTATAGAAACAGGAGACAAAGAGACAATCTATGAAGTTATAAAAAATTCTGTGAGACGTAATAACACCTGAAATAAAAATACTCTGATCCTGACCATAAAGAATGTGAATGTATATCATCAAATGCCAACAATTATAGCTTATAATTTTTCCCATAGGACTAGAAAATAAATATAAAGAAGTTTCATTTTAAGTTTTTCCATAACAAATTTTCAATAAGCTTATTTCATGATTAATTATTAACACTCTAATGGGCTGCTACCAATATATTCAGTATTTGTATTCCAGAGTCATACCGAGAAGTTCATTTGGGGGTATCCACTTGTAAACCCGAGTATTGAGTCCTAAAGAATGTGGTTTATTCCCATCAAATCTCCACATAACTTGTTACAGTAAAGAAAATATCTTTTTCCATGAGTAGAACTCCAAAGTTATAGAATGGTAGAACTCTAAAGTTATTAACAATGAGATCAGAGGATGTTAGGTAATAAAACTACTCAAAGACTGATGTAAACAGAATGCTAACACTTCATTTTCTTAACTTTTATAATTAGTTAAGTATATAAGGAAAAAAAGCATTTTCCAAACAATAGTTTAGGAAAATGAGATTATCAATGAAGTTCAAGTATTCGAAAAATTGTTATGCTTTTCAAAAGAAGACCTACATGTGTCCAATCATCATATGAATAAAGCTTAACATCACTGCTCATTAGAGAAATTCAAATCAAAATCGCAATAGATGCTATCTTGAACCAGTCATAATGGCTAATATAAACTCTAAAGGTAACACATGCTAGTGAGATTGTGTAGAAAAAGGAATGCTTATATTCTGTTAGTGAGAGTGTAAGTTGGTTCAACCATTGTGGAAGACAGTGTGGCACTTCTTCAAAAACTTAGAGGCTAAAATACAATTCAACTCACCAATCTCATTAGTGGGTATATACCCAAAGGTTGATGAATCATTCTCTTATAAACACACATACACATGTTTATTAATAGCAGTAGTATTCACAATAGTAAAGACATGGAATCAACCTTAATGCCCATCAATGATTGACTGAATAAAGAAAATGGAATGGGGTACATAGACACCATGGAATATTGTGCAGCCATAAAAAAGCAAGATTTTGTATTTTACAGGGAGATAAATGGAGCTGGAGGCTGTTATCCTTAGCAAACTAGCATAGAAACAGAAATCCAAATACCACATGTTCTCACTATTAAGTGGAAGCTAAAAGATGAGAACACATGGAAACATAGAGGTGGACAACATACATTGGGGTGTGTTGGAGAGTGGAGGGTAGGAGTAGAGAGAAGATCAGTTAAAATAACTAATAGGTACTGGTCTTAATGCCTGGGTGATGAAACAATCTGTATAACAATTTAGTAATGACCTATATGTTTACTTTTTTATGTATTTTATACTAGTTTTCATCTTCCAAATTAAACATCAATTTATTCATATTTTAGTATTATGGGAAGCAGTTCATGTATCTCTGCTTGTCTATAAGTTGTTACACTAGAGTTTGGTGTCCTTTGATGGACAAAAAAGCAAGTTGATTAAATTAGCTACTTGTAAGAAATAAATTAATGCTACAAAGGTAGCATGTATAACTTCTTTGAAATTAGTAATTACCAAGCACTAATTCCAGGAGATATTTCAAGGGATAATTTTTGAGACAAATTCAGAGTCTTATCAGTATTGCTAATTTTGGTTGTTTTTTCAGCATTGAAATGAGAAACCTGTTGTTATCTTAAATAAAGATATACCTGTTGAATAAATTCAAAATTGTATTTTTCTGAGTTTTTCAACTGATGGTTAACACTTAGACAATGTGCTACAAAGCTTTGACAACAGTGATTAATACACTCTACTATAGCCAAGACATTTTGATATTTAAGTTACTAATTTTGGAACTCCGAAGCAATCCTCATAAACTAAACAATAATTTACACTGTTTAACTTTTACTTGTTATATCAGTATTGAAATAACTGAGTTTTCAGCAAAAATGTTAGTGTAGGTCATTACAAGAAGACTATATCAGATATGGAACTAAAAAGCAATTGACAAATACACAAAGTTCACCATTTTATTCTATACAGAAGAAAATATATTCCTACTATGTTCTATGGAAGGGGCATCTGAACTTGTTCCCCTGTCTGGCTTCCTTCTGGTTGACTCCTTCCTGTATTTCCTTCTGCTGCCTCCACTGGGAGGAGTTGTTAATCTGATAGTGCTGAGTCCTTGTGGAGCCACGTTTTATACAGCACAGGATCCATCTTCAGGTCAGGATCCATCTCCATTCTTTCTCTTTCATCTTCCTGCTTCAGACATTGGCTGGGCCCAGTCCAGCAAGGGAGGATGCTTTTAACCTTTCTCTAAATCTACTTGGCTGGTTGGGAACTTGGACTAAGTCTGTTTTCCTAGGCCATTCTTTCCCTGAACATCAGTCACTTAGGCCTATTCCAAAATGTAGAGGAAGTATATCAGGCTAGATTACATGGCAAGCCTAAATTGCATGATGCATGTTAGACATTTTGAAATATCTGCTATCGTTATTATGCTAGTGAAGTTACCCATTAAAACGTAACTTCTTCTGATAACATCTGTAGTGTGTCCAACGCCCTCAGGAATCCTTGCACATAAGGATCAAATGACAGGGAAAGAATTTGGTGATATCTCTTACCTGACCCCAATATCATGGCAATACTAAAACTTTACCTACACCTCTTAATATATTTATTCCTGACCACAATATTAGTGCCAAATTCATTACCCATGAACATACCCTTTGTATTATTTTAGCATCTTCCATGTATATTTCTGATTTTGAACTATCTAAAAGTTAGTGCTTTCCCAACAGCTACATTTCTAGGCAGGAAATTTCTATAATTGGATTCTTTACAGACTTTAGCAGCCTCTTTTAATAGTTTTCCATACTAGTAAGGAACTTTAGCTTACCTTTTGTGGGATCTTGGCAAGGGCTGAGGCAATTACCTTGGCCCTTTTTTCTGTCATGTTACTGAACATTGACCTCAGAGAAAACTCCACAACAGCATTTTGTCCAGAGCTCTGTACAAACTCTTCCATTTCCTGTGAAAAAACGGTTTACTCCATCATAAAAGCATATCAATACAGCATGCACTACTGAGAGAATTGGTACAAATTACTAAAGAGAGAAAATCAAGTATTATTAGGAATTATTGAGCAAATTATGTCTTTGACTCAATCACTCAGTTTATTTTCAAGAAGATGTGTAATATGAGACAACTGGCCTCTACTGAGGGTGTTTATGTAAATATATGTATGTGTGTGTGTGTGTAAGGGAGAAATGAAATGGAGCTATTATTACATAGCAGTCGGGGTGATAATATTAGAAAATATTATACCCAGACTCTTCACTTATAATATTACAGTTACCAAAATAGGTTTTTGGAAAGTGGCACCACTTGGCTTTAATTCTATATTGTCATTCCACTAAATCACATATCTTTATTTCAGGCAGGTTTTCTATAGAATTGTTTTAGTTTGAAGCCATCAAAGGTTTCCTTCCCTAACTACAAGCACTGAGGAAAAGTTATTCACAGTTGGGGTGATTTTATGTCTACCTTTATATTCCTCCATAATCCTTCACACTTCACTTAAATTTTGTCAGAGTTTTCCAGTCTTTCTTTCAAAAAAGGAAAAGATAATCATAAAAGGTGGTGGTTAAGTATCATTGATATTCTGGAGTCTGGTTGTGGTTTAGAATTTCTATGAATTAGTCCTGAGAGTCTCATTTATAATACAGAATTGCACAGTATATAGTTAGATAGTTGAATGATCATATTTTTCAGGTTATTGTTTAGGTGGAACAACTTTTCCCTGAAATCACACTGTTAAATTGATGTGCTATTTATAACTGCATGTGAGGAGCTCTCATCATCACTTTGCTGTGTCTCAGAGGCAGCAGCACTTGCACCATAATGGGAGAGGCCACCAGGGCTTTCCGCAGGGGAGATCTGGTCACCCTCATGAGTAGCTCACTCACGCTACAATTCCTGGTGAAGATGTGCTTGGCTAAAATTGATTAATACTTATTCTGATTTGCTTTCTCCAGTCTATGCCAATATTAAATTTATAAAGTTTGAGTGCAAGGGGTTGGGGAATTCCCTTTCCTAGCCAAGGGAAGTGGTGACTGACAGAACCTGGAAACCTTGGATACTCCCGCCCTAATACTGTGCTTTTTCAATGGTCGTAGCAAACTGCACACCAGGAGATTATATCCCGGGCCTGGCTCGGCAGGTCCCACACTCACAGAGCCTTGCTCACTGCTAGCACAGCAGTCCAAGATTGAACTGCCAGGCGGCAGCGAGGCTGGGGTACCGGTGTCTGCCATTGCTGAGGCTTGATTAGAGAAACAAAGCGGCTGGGAAGTTCGAACTGGGTGGAAGTCTGCCTGCCTCTGTAGACTCCATCTCTTGGGGCAGGGCATAGCTAAACAAAAGGCAGCAGAAACTTCTGAGACTTAAATATCCTGGTTTGACAGATTTGAAGAGAGCAGTGGTTCTTCCAGCACGGAGTTTGAGATCTTTGAACGGACAGACTGGCTCCTCAAATGGGTCCCTGACCCCTGAGTAGCATAACTGGGAGACACCTCCCAGTAGGGGCTGACTGACACCTCATACCGCTGGGTACCCCTCTGAGACGAAGCTTCCAGAGGAATGATCAGGCAGCAGCATTTGCTGTTCAGAAATATTTGCTGTTCTGCAGCGTCCCCTGGTGATACCCAGGCAACCCGGGTCTGGACTGGACCTCCAGCAAGCTCCAATAGAATTTTTATTAGTCTTACCTCAGCTTTTGTCTCTTTAGAAAGTTATAAAGCACATGCAATTTGCATTCAACATAGATATTGTATTTTAACCATGGAATAAATTATACATTTTTTGTAGACAAAAATCTTAATAGTTTACTTAATAATGTGTTAAAGAATGCTTACTTTCTACATATGTCTTAAAAGTATGATATTAATTTAAAATGTATCAGATTCTTGTGTTCCTTTGTAAAGAATATCATCTTCAAAGTAGACAGAATTCTTTCATTATTGTAAACTAAGGTTACTTTTCAGATCCGGGTGACAGAAATTATTTGGTCTTTATTATATGTGCATCGTTCATTTGCTCCATGCTTCTCTGTAGGGAGCTTTGGTGTCTAGACACAAGTTTCACCAGGAAGTTTTAGTAAGTTGCTTGTTGTAAGGTCAAAAACACTTGCTCTAATAGGGTATGTTTCTGTTCTTAGATGTAAACCTCTGGTATCTCAGTGTAGAATGAGTTACATCCTTGAGTAAAATCAAGTGAACACTTTGTTTGGCTGTAAATATTCTTAGGGGTACTCATTTACATTGTTGAGTAATGATTTTCTTTTAAGCTAGAATACTTAGGATCCTTATCACTTACAGTAGAATTTTAGAATTTCAACTTGCTCATCTTACTGGCAAAACTAGTATGTCCACTTGTATTCGAGTCCACAGGGCATCTGTTATCCATGACTTTTCAAGAGAATGTAATCCTGATGTGCTGAACAATCTGGTTCTATCAGATGAAGAATGATATCTCAAGTGACTTGCCCATGTTAAGTAATTAGTAGGGTTAGTAATAATAACAAAACAACCATAATTGCAAAATTAATATTTCTGAATCACTATGTAGCAGAGACATTTTAAGTGTTTTGTCTGTATTAATATTTTTTCCACAAAACACAGTATGAAGTGAGTACTATTACTGTAAATGTAGGCGTAATTACTTCTATCAACATTTTAGTTCACTTTTCCATCATCTGCTACCAGATTGCATGCAAAATTTCCCAAATGGTCTGCACTTTCTTTCTTTCTTTTTTTAAATAATCTTATCATGTATTTTCATTTCCTGACTCTTTTTAGTAGTTCCCAAAGGTGCTTAATAAATATATTAATGCCTAATAAGTATCTGGCTCTAAGTTGCCTGTCAGTATCATCTGATTCTCACTCAGCCTTTCCCTGTAAACTAAACTTGGGGCCTTGAGAACTGTCCCGAACACTTTACCTTCTTTTTGTGTGTGTTTTCCTGTCCCCTCATTCTTTCACCAATTTCTGCGCATTGTTCAGCTCTCAGCTCCATTATCAATGAGTCCAGGATACTTTCTATTATCTCCACTGATGCTATCTTGGCATTGGGTTTTTGCTTGAGATAACAGCTTTTGCACAATTTTTATTTCTTGCACATATTCTGTCTTTTGAAATAGAATGTAATGTGTGTGGTGACAGAAACTATGTCTTTTTTTTTCTCTTGCCTGTGGTTTGTGTTAAACTTTTTATAAATATTCTTTTAATGAATGACCAATACCTTCTTATGTGCTGCATAATCAAGGCTTTAATTTAACCAACGCTATTTTCACAGTCTCCTTACTATCCCTCTCTATCTATAATAATGATGAAACTCATGTACTTGTGGTGATATCAACAAATCAACATGTACATGAGTTTCTAATTGGTATCTGCTTTACCTCGCTCACTTCCCATCTTTCTTTCTGTGTAAGTCAAACACTCTGCATGAAGAATGTAGAATCATTCCTACTAAAAATTCAAAGCCAACAAAACAAAACCAACAAAATTATCTTTAACGTAGGTAGGGGTTTGGCAGGTTTGCAGTGGAGTCCTCCAACATAATCAACATTTAATAAGAGTGGATGAGGAAATTGAAAATCCCAGGAGTTTCGAATAAGCCATATGTCAACTTTCCCCATTGTCTCAGATAAGGTAGTGGGTCTTCCTGACAGGACAAAGAAAAGAAAAGGTGGGTGCTCAATATAATTACATTAGGTAATTTTCTGAAAAGGATTAGAATAACATAGGCAAAAATGTAGGCAAAGTGTCTGTACTTTGAAATACATAAACATATATTCAAATACAAGCTTAATTTAATTTTTTATGTATTATATATTTTGCCCATGTGTATTTATAAGAAAATCAAGGTAATAATTTTGAGGGCAAACAACATCATCGTGCTAATGTCATATCAGAATACTCACAATCATAAACAATTACAAAAATAATCTATAAAGAAGTAAACATTCATTTCTTTACCCTTTAAAGCTTCAATAGTAGCATATAAACATTTAAACAACTCTTTGAGCTCCATAATCAACTAATTCTGCTGTACTCATAAAAACAGTTTTCTAAGAAATAGTCTAGTTTCCACAGTTCATTAAGCTAACCCCTTTATCTTTGGTTATTCAAGTGAACTGTGGGCTATTTTGAGAGTGTGGCTGAAATCCTTGTACCCACTTCTGCCTTTGATTCATGCTAAGGTATTAATCATATTAGCTTTTAAGTAAATATATTTGCAAATTACAGCTAGAAAATTTTGAGAAATTATTCAGATAGACATTCGTACTCAACCTTAATTTGGTTCATGTTTTGTAATAAACAGAATTAGTTTCAAAAAAACTGTATAGATACAACAATATTCAGACTTGAACAAAATGATTGATCTTAAAATGAATAATTTCCAATCTTTTAGTGAAGGAATATAGAGCCATTAGAAGCTACAAATTACCCTTATTTGTTTTTGCATTTGAGATAGAGGTACTATTTCTCTCAACTGCAAAGGAAATCTTCTGGTAACATGGGGACATATTTTAATTTCAGAATAAAGAAACAGGTATACAAGGAAAAACAATTTCTGCAATGTTACATAGATAGTTGTGTAGAAAATTGTGTAACTACCCCATCTACTTGTATGCACTCAGTACGATGTTTGTTGAAAGGTCTGACTTTTTTTAAGATGAAAAAATATATAGTAAAAGAGATGTGTGATTGTTTAAAGAAATATTAGGTGCACTAATATACAGGTTATGACTTCCTAGAATGTTCTGTATAAGCAATGGCCACAGGGTTTTAACTGACCTTATAATTTAAGCTTTTCTGTAATAGTTGTGCAATTCATAGATCATCTTGTGTTTTCATTTCATAAATTCACTTACAAAAAACTCCACTACCAGCCAGGTGCGGTAGCTCATGCCTGTAATCCCAGAATTTAGGGAGGCCATGGCAGGTGAATCACTTGAGGTCAGGAGTTTGAGACCAGCCTGGCCAACATGGTGAAACTCCGTGTCTACTAAAAATACAAAAAATTAGCCAAGCATGCTGACACACACCTGTAATCCCAGCAGTGCACTGTGATTGCACCACTGCACTCCAGCCTGGAAGACAGAGCAAGACTCTGAAACAAACAAACAAACAAACAAAGAACAAACCCAAGTACCATGACTTTATGGCTTTAGCTAAGCTCAGCTTCAAAGGCACAGGAAGGTTAGATCTCCATGTTACCAAGTGAAAAAATTACTTGCCTAGACCCTCACTGGAAAACTGATCCCACTTCTTCATATTAAATATTTGGAACAAAATTGAAAATAAACCACATAGATCACATTTTTTACCCTCTCCATGAAAGTCATTTAGTCACTTAATTCTGACATAACAACAGGTACGTAGGAAGGTGGAAACAGAAATCCTCCCCTATGCTTTTCAGGTGTGTAGCCAGCAGAGAAGCAGAGACTGTACACGAAGTGTATGTTAAATAGCTCAGCCAGCAGCTCCCCTCAGGGAACAATAGCATCTGCAAGAACAGCATCAAATTTTGACTCTTGTAGTTTCTTCATAAGTTTCATATTTGAAACTCCATCCTTACAGAACCTTCTTATTATGTCACTAAATTTCCACATGATTTCTTGTACTTGTGAAAAATATGACCAAAATGTATCTTCTGGAAAGTCTGACCATCTCTTGACCAGTTGCATGATGATATCCTCAAAGTCAGTTTTAGTTAAAGATGCAGGATAAACTTCAAGTTTAAGAGTAGAGAGACTGTTGGGATCAAAAAGAATGGAAGCTGAAGATGCCAATACAGTCACCTCATGACCCCTCTACACAAGCTCATCCAGAATTGTCTTTATATTCATCCAATAGCTGAATTCTGTGGGCCACACCAGCATCTTTCCACAACTCCCAGAGCTCAAGTAACAGCTCAGCTGTATCAGGAGAAAAACTGAAGTCTGTTTCATAGACATCCTGACGCAATGGAATACTTTTGTCCATTTACTATTTCTTTCTGTCATTTCTTATGGTTATATCCATGGATAAATCAATCACAAAGTTAAAATGTAATTTTTACACTTAAAACTTTTACACTTTTACACTTCAAACTCTAATGATACATTATCATTAGGTTAGCAGTTGGAGCATGTAGATGGCAAGGAGATAAACAAAGGTAGATGACCTGATTACACAAGTGTGTTTAATGTATCTTTTATGTGTGTTTTATAAGTGCTATCTTTCAACTAATATCAATATTCTTGTGTGGATACATCACTTGTCTTATGTAATATATTTTAGAAGAGTTTCTGGAACCGTAGCCATGAAAGGTTCGTGTTTCTGCAGTTAGTTTGACCCAGAACTAAAGTTAAAATAACAAAACATGGTTCAAATAATTTTTGCATACTTTGTTCACATATAATTTATATACCACATTGCACCTTCAGCTGAGGCGTGGTGTGCAGAGCGGGCTGCCATTTTTGCTGTTTGGGCAACTTAGCTATTCTGCCCTTCGAGCTTTGAAGAGTCTAAATGTACTGGTGGTGGAAGGAATCCACCAGTTGCTCCACATCTGCTCTACAAAAACATGGCCAGACTGCTTCTTTAAGCAGGTACCAGATCCTGTTCCTCCTCTCTGCGTGGAATTTCCCAACAGGGGACTCCAGCCATTCCCATCAATATTCTTGTGTCTACAGAGATTTGAAAACTCCCTGTGACAGAGCTCCCAGAGAAAGGTCTGGGCCGTCATCTTTGCTGTTTTACTAACTTAACAATTCCAGTTTGTAAGCTTTGAAGAGCCCAAGCTGACAGGGGTGAAAATGATACACCAGAACAGCACAACAGTCGTATAAAAATGTGGACAGACTGATTTTTCAATTGAGTCCCTGACACTCCTCCTAATCACTGGGTGGAACCTCCCACCCGGGATTTCTGGCTACCACCACTGGTGTTCACCAGCTGACAGAGTTTCCAGGCCTCCCTGGTAAAGAGATCCCAGGGGTCAGGGCAGGCTGACATCTTCGCTGTTTGAGCAACTTAGCCATTTCAGCCTTCTAGCTTTGGAGTGTTCAAGGCAACCAGGGGCTGAAGTATATACCCAGCACAGCACAGTTGCTTTGTGAAAATTTGGCTAGACTACCTTAAGCAGGTCCCTGATACCATTCCTTCTGACTATGAGTCTGATCTCTCTAATAGGTCTAATCTCCCTAATTGGGTCTCCATGCACCTCTTAGAGGTGTGTTTGTGCCAGAAACAGGTCCATATATCCCTGGGATGGAGCTACCAGAGAAAAGGGCAGGTAAGTTGCCATCTTTGCTACTTCTCAGCCTTCACTGGTAATACCTCCAGGTACTAGAAAATCGGAGGTGACTCATGCCTGGAGTGGGCCCCCAGCATACCACAGCTGCCCTACAGAAAAATTACCAGAGTGTAATGTGGGTGCCTGTTCCCATACGTCCTCATCAGGAAGATCTTCCAGGCCTGGGTCTCTAGCCAATGCCTGCGCCAATCATCTAGCTAGTAGCAACTTGGCAACTCCCTGGAGAGAGCCCCTGGGGCAACAGAAAGCCTCTCAGCCACTGCCTCTGCAATGGAAGTTTCCTTGCCTCCCTTGGACTAACAAAGGAGCAAAGACACTGGGCCATTGCTGACTTGCATCTCTCTGAGATGAAGCCACAGGAACAAACAAAGTAGCAAAGCAGCAAGCCAACTGATGTGGAACCCACAGGGGTGGGTGCAGGAAAATCTGTAGCAAAGTGTGATCATCTCCCTAAGTTCAACTTTCATGAATAAGAGACCCTAGTCATTGGGTAACAACAGTCAGACCCGATCCCTGCATGGTGATCCTGCACATCAGATGAGGCTGGTTTGATATGAGAACTCCTTGATCTTCTGCCCTCTCTTGGGGCCCCAGACTTGCCATGCCTACTTACAGGGTAGTGTTGGGTGCCCTGGGGCTCACATCACAACTTCTGCACCAGAAGATCATACCTGACTGATAGAGAGCTCCAGTGAGGCAGCCCCTACAACTGTTCATCAGTCCGCATGTTCCCTTTCATACTGCAGCTTCCCATGAGCCCACAGAAACTCCTCACACCACTTTGCTGAGTGCGTGTCTGCATGGGTGGGTTTTGCTATACTTGACCCACCAGCACCCAGGAGTGCAGTGCATCCCTACATGCCCCCCTACCACATTCACTCAAATCACACTGACAGCCTTTGCAGCATTGTAGACAGAGTCTTGATGGGCACAGAACCAGAAATCCCTGCCTTGTGAGTGCTCACTTTTTTGCTGATGCTGCACAGAGGACAGGAGATCCTCCTATACCCTGAGTGATCACTTCTGCTTGCAGGGCACAGAGAAGGCACTCATACTTGTGCTAGCAATCACCCCACTCTAAACAAACACCACGTCCAGTGTAACATCACACAGTCTCCAGCAGGGGCCTTCCAATCCCCTTCCCTGCTTTGCTTCTGCCACCATGGTGAACACCCAGAAAGAGGCAGACACTCCTGCACTCACTAGCACTCTGCTGCAGTTGCTGCACCTTGTTCATCCCAGCGCGGTAGACTTAAAGCCTTGACAAACCAGATAACAAAGTTGGGGCTCAATGCAAGTCCACCAGATTTAAAGAATACAGTCCAGGAGTTGGAAACTGAGCATTGCACCCTCTAGAAACAAAGCCAGTTGGCTGAATCCATCTTGTATCACAAAGAAACTTTCAAGCCCATCAAATACAATGAAAGAAAAAAAAAATCCAAAGGCCAGAAATTTCAAAGATTGAAGGCAGATAAGCCCACAAAAACAAGAAAAAATCAGTGCAAGAGCAGTTTAAACTCAAAATGCCAGAGTGCCTTCTTTCAACCAAACGACAGCATTGTCTCTTCAGCAAGGGTTTGGAACTGAGCTGAGGCTAAGATAGCTGAAATGACAGAAGCAAAACTCAAAATAGGGGTATAAATGAAGTTTACTGAACTAACGGAGTACATTGTAACTCAATGCAACAAAGCTAATAATGATGATGATGATGATGATAACAATAATAATAATAATAATAATAAAATGTTGCAGGAACTAACAAAGTAGCCTATAAATAGAAAATGTAACTGACCTGATAGAGTTTAAAACAACACCACAATAATTTTATAATGCAATAACAAGTATTAATAACAAAATAAAACAAATGAATAAAAGAGTATCAGATATTTAAGACAGGCTTCCTTCCTGAAATAAGAAAAGCAGATAATAATAGAGAAAAAAAGAATAAACAAAAAAATAAATGAACAAAAACTGCATGAAAAATGGGATTATGTGAAGAGAATGAATCTATGAGTAATTGGTTTATCTGAAACAGATGGGGACAATGAAATCAACTTGAAAAGCATATTTCAGGATATCATTCATGAGAACTTATCCAATTTAGCTAGAGAGGCCAACATTCACATTTATAAATGCAGAAAACCCCAGTGAGATAATCCATGAGAAGATCAACCCCAAGACAATTATCAGATTCCCCAAAGTCGAAATAATAATAATAAAAAAAAGGTAAAAGGTAAAAGACAGTGAGATAATCCATGAGAAGATCAACCCCAAGACAATTATCAGATTCCCCAAAGTCGAAATAATAATAATAAAAAAAAGGTAAAAGGTAAAAGACAGTGAGATAATCCATGAGAAGATCAACCCCAAGACAATTATCAGATTCCCCAAAGTCGAAATAATAATAAAAAAAAAAAAGGTAAAAGACAGCTAGAGAGAAAGGCCAAATTATCTACAATGGGAAGCTCATCAGACTAACAATGGACTTCTCAGCTGAAATCCCAGAAACCAGGAGAGATTTGTGACCAATATTTAACATTCTTAAAGAAAAGAAATTGCAATCCAGAGTTTCGTATACAGTCTAATGAAACTTCATAAGCAAAATAACATCCTTTTCAGACAAGTAACAGGTGAGGAAATTTGTTACCACCAGACCTGCCTTGCAAAAACTTCTGAAAGAAGCACTGAACATGGGGGGAAAAAAGTGTTACCAGTCTTTACAAAAGCACACAGAAGTGCACATCATAGTGACACTGTGAAGCAAACACATAAACAAGTCTGCAAAATTACCTGCTAACATCATGATGACAGGATCAAATCCACACATCGATATTGACCTTAAATGCATATGAGCTTAATCCCCCTATCAAAAAACCCTGAGGCGCAAGCTCATTAAAGAAACAAGACCCATTGATATGCTGTGTTCAAGAGACCAATCTCACCTGCAGTGACACAAAGAGGCTCAAAATAAACAAACGGAAAATAATCTACCAAGAAAATGAAAAACAGAAAAAAAAAACAGAGATTGCAATTCTAGTTTCTTACTAAACAGACTTTAAACCAACAAACATAGAAAAATGACAAAGAAGGACACTACAGACATTGAGGATTAAGATGATGAAAAGGAGGCAGGACTAGTTTTCAGCTTCTCGTTGGATGACAGAGCATTGTGTTGGGACTCATGACATGAACTTTTTCTCCAAGGACTACTACAGGAACACACCAGGAAAGCTGAGAAAATTCACAGACAGTTTGAAGGAACTGGGTAATTGTACAGGCTCCCTGAGATGCTGAAAAACTGTGAGTCTGCTTGCTTTTTAGGTAGGGAGGCTTGCAGTATTAGGCAAGTTCTCAGCCCTGGTCACTGGCTGCAAAAAAAAAATAGACCTAATGCT
Source organism: Colobus angolensis palliatus (assembly GCF_000951035.1). Lineage (NCBI taxonomy): Eukaryota > Metazoa > Chordata > Mammalia > Primates > Cercopithecidae > Colobus > Colobus angolensis. The sequence goes on along the minus strand of NW_012120321.1, from coordinate 208,192 downwards.
GTTGGTGGGAGATCAGGGGGTTGGGGCATGGAGGGGAGTGAGACCAGCTTTTAGGACTGCAGGCTTCATGAGAGCAGGTGATTCCCATGACTGCCGGCATTCCCCCACTTCCCTATTGACCTATATGACTCAGCAGAGATAGCCATAATCCCTCTGGGAACATAACTTCATTGGCCTGGGAACCACACCTCCATCCACCACAGCAGCTGTAAGAAGCCCTGCCCAAAGAGAGTCTGAGTTCAGACACATCTATTCATGCCCCTGCCTGGGGATTTTTTCTACCCACCCTGGCAAAGCTTCCAAGAAGGTTGGGGCTATGTTAAATGTCCAAACCTAAGAATATTTGGTGTTTCCGAGGAAGAAGAGAAATGTAAAAGTCTGGAAAACATATTTGAGAAAATGATCAAGAAAAATTCCCCTGGCCTTACCAGAGATCTTGACATCAAAGTACAGGAAGCTTAAAGAACACCTGGGAAATTCATTACTAAATGATCATTACCAAGGCACATAGTTATCAGGTTATCTAAAGTTAAGTCAAAAAAATAAAAAAATCTTAAGAGCTCTGAGGCAAAAATATCAGGTAACCTACAAAGGAAAACCTATCAGATTAACAGCAGATTTCTCAGAAGAAATCCCACATTCTAGAAGGAATCAGAGTTGTGTTCTTAGCCTTCTTAAACAAATCAATTATCAGCTAAGAATTTTGCATTCGGTGAAACTAAACTTCATAAATGTAAGAAAGATACAGCCTTTTCCAGATTAACAAATGATGAGAGAATTCAACATTACCTAGCCAGTACTACAAGACCTGCTAAAAGGAGCTATTAGGCTTGAAATAAATCCTCTCCGGGTGCAGTGGCTCATGCCTGTAATCCCAGCCGTTTGGGAGGCTGAGGTGGGCAAATCACAAGGTCAGGAGATTGAGACGATCCTGGCTAACACAGTGAAGCCCCGTTCTTACTGAAAATAAAAAAAAATTAGCTGGGAGTGGTGGCAGGTGCCAGTAGTCCCAGCTACAAAGGAGGCTGATGCATGAGAATGGCATGAACCTAGGAGGCAAAGCTTGCAGTGAGGCGAGATCGCACCACTGCACTACAGCTTGGGTGACAGAGCAAGACTCCGTCTCAAAGAAAATTAAAGAAAGAAACAAACCCTCAAAGTACACCAAAATAGAACCTCCTTTAAGCATAAATCTCAAAGAATCTATACAACAATAAGATAATGAATAAAAAGTCAAGGTACTCAGGCAACAAATAGCACAATGAATAGAATAGTATCTCACATCTCAGTATTAACATGGAATATAAATGACCTAAAAGCTCGACTTAAAAGATAACAGTGTCAGAATGGATGAGATTTCACCAAACAGGTTTCTGCTGTCTTTCAGAGACTTATCTAACACATAAGGACTCACGTAAACTTAAGGTGAAGGGATGGAAAAGGATTCTGCATGCAAATGTACACCAAAAGTCAGCAGAAGTAGCTATTCTTATATCAGACCAAACAAACTTTAAAGCAACAGCAGTTTAAAAAGACAAAGAGGGACATTATATAATGATAAAAGGACTAGTCTAATAGGAAAATATCAAAACCATAAATATATATGCACCTAACCTGGAGGCCGCAAATTGATGAAATCATCACTATTAGACCTAAGAAATGATATAGATGACAACACAATGAGAGTGAGGTACTTTGTTACTCCACTGACAGTACTAGACAAGTCATTAAGACAGAAAGTCAAAAAAGAAACAATGGATATAAACTATTCCCTACAACAAAAGGAATTAAGAGATATTTACAAAACATTCCACTCAAGAACTGCAGAATATACATTATACTTATCAGCACATAGAACATTCTCTAAGATAGACCATGTGATGAGCCACAAAATAATCTCAGCAAATTTAAGAAAATCAAACTTATATCAAGCACTCTCTCAGAAAACAGTAAAATAAAATTGGAAATAGTCTCCAAAGGGAACCTTCAAAACTTTGTAAATATACGGAAATTAAATAACCTGGAACTGAATGATCACTGGGTCAAGAATAAAATCAGCATTAAATTTTTTTAGACCAGGAACGGTGGCTCATGCCTGTAATCCCAGCACTTTGGGAGGCCGAGGCAGGCAGATCATGAGGTCAGGAGATCGAGACCATCTTGGCTAACATGGTGAAATCCCGTCTCTACTAAAAATACAAAAAATTAGCAGGGCATGGCGGAAGGCGTCTGTAGTCCCAGCTACTCAGGAGGCTGAGGCAGGCGAATGGCGTGAACCTGTGAGGCGGAGCTTGCTTTGCACTGAATGGTAATAGTGACACAACCCATCAAAACCTCTGGAACACAGGAAAAGTGGGGCTAAGAGGAAATTTCACAGCATTAAATGCCTACATCAAAAATGTGAAAGAGAACAAATAGACAATTGAAGGTCACACCTTGCAGAACTGGAGAAACAAAGAACAATTTAAATCCAAACCCAGCAGAAGAAAAGAAATAACAAATATCAGAGGCACAACTAAGTGAAATGGAAACAAATAAAACAATACCAAAGATAAATGAAACAAAAAGCTGGTTCTTTGAAAAGACAAAATTGATAGACCGTTAGTGAAATTAACCAAGAAAAGAAGAGAGAATATCCAAATAAACTGAATTAGGAACCAAATGAGAGATATTATAACTGTTGTCATAGAAAACAGAGGATTCTTTAGGACCATTATGAATACCTTTGATACTGGTGGGAGGCAGACAGGTTCCTAGGTGGAAATAGGTGTGTCCCTTGTGAAACTCCACCTTTAAGCCAGGGAGAGCTTGAAGCCTTGGAGCTGGACTGACAGTTCTGGGTGAAACCCACCATCAAGAGTGAGAACTTCCTCAATGCCTTTTGGCCAACTGGATGGTGGATTTTCCAGGCCCACCCATTACTTTCCATTGACCAATCAGCAGGAATTTCATCCATTCTGAACCCATAAAAACTCCACACAGCCAGACTCAGATGCTCATTGGGATGAACTGCCCATAAGAAAGGAGCTACCCACTTCAGGTATCCTCTCTGCTGAAAGTTGTTGTCACTCAATAAAGCCTTGCTCACCATCCTGTTGTCTGTGTAACCTCATTCTTCCCAGTCACAAGACAAGAACTTGAGACTTGCTGAACGGTGGGAGTGAAAGGAGCTGAAACACTTTCCTGGCCATCTCAACAAGCTGTGGGCAGGAGCTACAGGGGATATAACACTATAGCCCTCCCTCTCTCTGTCGCTTACAGTAAATGTAGTCCAGCCACAACATCACATGAAACCAGAGCCTGTGCTGGTACATTTAGCTACCCACCCCACCACAGCATGCCTGGCTGTGTACAGTTGCTGGATCTGTGCTCACTGGTTTACATACCACTCACAGCTCCACACCTGACTTGCCCTTGGCAGGTGTGGGATCTGGGCCAACAGCATGAGCTGAGTGTAGCCTGCCAGCCCACCTTGGCAGAAAGTGCACAAGGTGCAAGCAAGCTCAAGGAGAGGCACTGCTGGCCAAGGAGGTTTCCAGCTGCTGTAGTGACACCTGAAGGATCCTGAGACATTTCTGGGGAGCTCATTCAGAATCTGTGAGGGCATACGATCCACGACCTCATATATGCAGGCCTTCTTTGCCACACAGAGTAACCTGGACATTTGCCAATGCTGTAGGATGGATACAAAATAAAGTGAATAAAAGCAGACTTTTTTTTCAGAGCCCCTAAACTCCACAATAGCCAAAATGAAAGAAAAACACTGGGCCTCTCTCAGCCAGTTAAAAGTGACTAGCATGGTTGTCAGACTTAAGGCAGAGTGGCCAGGCTTGCTGGGGAGAACACTGTCAATCCCCTGTCTCCCTTGGGTGTTGGGATTGTTGATTCTGTTCCAGACCAGTTTACCTTCCTGGAGATCTAGCCATCATGTCTGAGTGGAGGGAGGTCCTGGGGCAACTGAGGGTATCTGGCTGAGGCTATACACATCAGTGCTATCCAAAGGCCTTGGGAATAACTCCAGTCCTTGCCTGCTTGCTAGGGTGTTGGCATTAGGATCCCAGTCCCTTTACTGTAGCATTTTCTTTTTTTGTTTGTTTCAAAGACTGCCGTAGTTGATATCCTCTTCTTTACATACTAAAGGGTGTTGTTGCAAACCACAGAGATAATATTACTGGGTAGGATGAGCATTTGGCTTACTCATCAGGAGAGGAAAATAGAATAATGTGGTATCTGTCACTTCTGAGAAGCAAGGCAGATGTAACAATTAAGAGGTTTTTTTGTTTGTTTGTTTTTCTTTTTTTCCTCCCCTGTTGAAAGAACCCATTTGTATAGGTCAAGAGGCTTTTTCCCAGAGGCACCTTCCTCTTCCCTGCACTTCAACTTTTTTTTTTTTTTTTCCTATTTTCTTCACCCTGTCAGGAGTTAAATATGTCCTGCAAATACAGGGAGCTATGTGAGAGATTGATTTTCTTCCTCTTGGGAGCCATCATGTTAGGCCAGCTCCCCAATTTCCAGGTCCTTGTTTGAGAAGTACCTGGTTCCACAGCTTCACCTTAGAATTCTGCTTATAACAGGGATGCAGTAGAAGAGCTGCCCTGCTGGGTGCTGGCTGCAAGTTGACGAGGGCCACCTGGGACTTAATTTAATGCGTTCATACATCTTCCTGAGGCACTTTTTTTTTTTTTTTTCCAAAGTTTATTTCAAGCTCTGGTTTGAAGCCCTAATAAGGAAAACTAGATCAAGGGAGCCAGAGTCAGTTACAGTGGAAGACTAGAACTATCTCTGCCTGATAGGCCTTTCCACTTCTTGGATGCAGGTTATGCTTGCAACTATGGTATAGATGAGGTCTAGGGAACCCTTAGATTACCAACAGTGGGAGGATAGCACACAGGTAAGTGAAAATATTCCTACACGCCAGGAATGCCTGCTACATGGGTGGAGGTTGCACTCACATTCATGGGTGGCACATAGAGTTACCAGACTTGGGGATATAAGAAAGGAAGAAAAAAGAGGACACTTTTCTTCTCATCACACACCCTGCGTTTTCCCTGGAAGAGAGAGAGAGGGACTGAGGGATACTTTTTCCTCTCTCTTTTAGATGGATAACCTATCATCTTTATCCACTCCTCTGTAATGTATCCTGAGTCATCGGGACTTTTTTGACCCTCAGATTCTGGGGAAAAGCACCTCATATTCCTTTGTACAAAGGTGTGGCCTGATTATCTTCTGCAGAAAAGAGAATATTGGCCTCAGGAAGGATTAATTTCAGTACCATCCTGCAGCTGGACATTTTCTGTAAACATAAGGGGCAAATGGTCCGAGATCTCATAAGTGCAGGCTTTCTTTGTCTTACAGGGTAATCTGGACCTTTGCCAGTGTTGTAGGATGGATTCAGCCCTCCTAGTAGTCATCTCAGGAAAGGCCACGAAGGGCAATTTCAAGGAACTAGGGAAGCAAACTCTAGAGGTACCTCTATGGGGGTAGTTAACTTCCTCCATTCCACTCTACTCAAGTTCTCTGTCAAGCTTGCCCCACCAATTTAATATTTATATTAGGCAGGTCCAAGTCTCGCTTCTGCCACTACAACAGATGCCTGGTGAATATGGTTTCATTAAGCTCCAGGTCTCCTTTTCTCTGCAGGACTTAACGCAAATTAAGGGGGATCTTGACAAATTTTCAGATGACTCTGACAGGTATATAGAGGCTTTCCAGAATTTAACTCAAGTATTTAAACTCTCCTGGAAGGACATTATGTTACTTTTGAATCAAACTTTGACTGCTGAAGAAGACCAGCAACCAACTGCTGACTGCTGCTGGTTGCTCTACATGTGGCAGAAAATTTGGGGGATGAGCTTTATATTGTATAAAGTGCCACAGATGAGTCTTATCTGATTGGAAAGATAGCAGTACCATTGGAGGATGCTACATGGTACCCCACTGATGAAATGGGAGAAGGCAGGAGGAAATACTTTCAGGTGTGCCTACTGGAGGGCTTATGAAAACCAAAACTAAGCCTCACAATTATTCCAAGCCATCCATGATAGACCAGGGATTAGATGAGAATAAAATGACAGTTGGAGGGAAAGAGAAATCATCACTGAGGTTAAAGGAATGAATAAGTGTGTTATGCAATAAGGTAATACAACAATATGTTATGATCTCCTGAAAGGCTCAGAGCAAGAGCATAATATGATCTCTTAGCACAATTATACTAGATGTCTGGAAGTGTGAAGCTACATGTTTGCCAAGATCAGTCGTGCTTTTGGAAACTGACAGTCAAACAGCAGCCTGTACAGTTGAGTGACATTACTCTGGAAGACACTCTGGTTGTACCATATGTTGATGAACAAGATCAACTGTTAACAACTAAAAGGAACTCTAGTAAATAGTTTTTTGACTCCTATTTTTCAGGATCTCTCTACTACAGAAGTTGTCATTTTTTTTGTTGTTGTTCATTTATTTCCTGGAAGAAAATATATGGACTTGCTTTCTACTAGAATTTTAAATTGTGATTTTTTATGACTCTCAGAAGATGGATCACTGCATAACTGTACATTTTGATCACCAAATGCTCGGAAGTTTTATAATGGACAAAATGTAATGACAGCATGCCCAGCATGCCACAGTGTGTTAATCACAAACACATCACCTTTGATTTTATGGAGAGAAAGTTATCCACAAATGTGAATGTAAAAAATCAATGGGTTTCTGTCAGAATTAAGCAGTGGGTATTTTACACTGAATCTGAGTTCCCCTGGGAAACAGCTCCACCCTAAAATAAGGAAGGATATGAGAGACCTTTTAGCATACAAACAAAATTACATTTTTGTATGACTACCACTTATCTATACTTATTATGCGGTATCTAACATTTGGGGTGGAAAACGTGTATTGTAACTTTACTCAGGTTATTAATATACAGTGGAAACAACGTGCTTGGTGGATTGAACAATACCGGTTCATGAAACAGAAAACTGTTTTAGGAGAGATGAATGCCATCTTATCTATCCTAGAAATGGCTGAATTTGGTCTTATTGAGGAACAGCATTCAGGGAAAATAAAATTATAGGAAATTTTCTTCCAGGAAATAAACAATACGTGAGAGTCAGTCTGGAAAGATAATGAGTCTTTAGGAAAGTGTGTCAGGCAGTCTAAACAATATTGGATAATGCTAGAATCCAGCCCCTGGAAAAGATCCTGTGAGTCGCTTTAGTAAATTATTCACCCTGAGAATGGGGTCATAATTTGTAGCCAAGTCAGACAGTAGTTAATGGATAACCTGGAGACTCACTACTTGCAACTGGCATCTGAATTGAAGAGCACTGAAATTAAGTCCCTCATTTGTGGAATCTGATGCTATTGCTAAGTAGATGGTGGCATACTGGAATTAAATTGTAGGAAAAACAATTGTTGTGAGTTGAGAATTAAATTGAATTGTTGTGACGGAAAAACATCCACATATTGGTGGCTGGAAGTTCTATGTTGTGAGTGAATATGTAGAAAATCAGTTTTTTTCCCCTAATCATTTTCAAATATAGGCATTTATAGGTATAAATTTTCCTCTGAGCATTGCTTTCACTGCATCTCCAAAGTTTTGATATGTTGTGTTTTTATTGATTTTAAAGTATTTTATAATTACCCTTGTGATTTCCTTTTTGACTTATTGGTTGTTCACATTAATAGCATAAAACTCTGCTCCTATATAGTTCCATCACTCTTATTTTTCTGTGACTGTGTAACAAATTATATCTCTATATATTGTGTGCCTAATAACATGCATTACTAATTATCTTTTAAGCAAATGTCTTCTAAATTATATATAAAAAAGTAGAATCACAACCAAAATTACAAAAATAATTTTTCTCCAGTCTCTGTACAAAAGCCATGTTGTCTCTCAGTCCTGATGTGCTGTCAGATATATACAAAGAAGGATTAGGAAGCCCAGCATTGACTATCATGAATAATGCTGCCCACAATGTGGGTGTGCCAATATATTTTCAAGATCCTAATTTTAATTCTTTTTGGAAAAATACCCAGAAGTGACACTGCTGGACAATATGCTAATTCTGTTTTAATTTATTTCAGAAAGCTTCATATGCTTCTCCATAGAGACTTCATCATTTTTTTTCCTATAGACAGGGCACAAGACTTACTATTTGTATACATTCTCTTTAACATTCATTATTTTCTGTTTTATGGAAAAGGTAGCTTTCTTATGCTGACTTTAGACTTAGTTTTCCTTTTCTTAGTTCCTTGATGTGTAAAGGTACGTTGTTCATTTGATGTGATTCATCATTTGTAATATGGTTATTTATTGCCATAAAAATTTCTCATACTATAAGTTTTTGCTGTATACATAAGTTTTTGACTCCTTCTTCACATCGTTTTGTGTATCTTTTGTGTATATTTTTTGTGTTTAGCATGAGGATTACATAAAATGTTTTAAAATTATAACAAACTATTTTAAATGAAATGAAAAAACTTTTAAAGATTAAACTATTACTTCAATCACATATAAAACTTTGCCCCTTTACATCACCCATCCCCACTTAATATTCTTAATATCACTGAAGATATCTTCTCATATTGTTATTAATTTATGTACATGTATAGCTATTTTATGCTGTGTTTTTTAAGTTGCATATCAGAACTAAAAGTAATTTATGCACCATTACTGCAGAATTCTATATTTGATTGTATATTTACTTTTAATACTGAAATTTTTATTTTTTGTGCTTCTGCATAGCATTCTTTTTTTTTTTTTTTTTTGAGATGGAGTTTCACTGTTTTTGCCCAGGCTGGAGTGCAATGGTGCAATCTCGACTTAATGTAACCTCTCCCTCCCAGGGTGAAGTGATTCCTCTGCCTCAGCAGCCCAGGTAGCTGGGATGAAAGGTGCTTGCCACCATACCCAGCTAATTTTGTATTTTTAGTAGAGATAGAGTTTCACCGTGTTGACCTGGCTGGTCTCGAACACCTGACCTCAGGTCATCTGCCCACCTCAGTCTCTGAAAGTGCTGAGATTACAGCATGAGACACGGTGTCCAACCTGCCTAGCATGCTTTCACTTCAATCTGAAGGACTCCTTTTAATATTTCTTCTATGTCTAGTGTTGATTATATCCCTCACCATTTTTTTTTTTTTTTTTTTCTAAAATCTGGGAAGGTTTCACTCCTCCCTGATTTTTGAAGGGCCAGTTTGCCAGATGTTATTCTTGTTCAAAAATTTTGTTTTTTTTTTTTCTTTCTTTTCAGCATGTTGAATATATTATCTCAGTTACTTTTGATTTGCATGATTTTTGCTGAGAATCTTATTGATAATCTTACAGGAGTTTCTTTATATGTTGTAAGTCCCTTTTTTCTTGCTGCTTTCAAAATTTTCTTTTTGGCTATTTTTCTGAAACATTACCTTGTGCATTGTTGCAGATGTCTTCGGATTATTCCCATTCGAACTTCACTGAGTTGTTCTTGAATTTGTTTTTGCTCTGCAAAATTGGTAATTCTTTGTTCATTATTTTTCTCAAATATAATCTCTGCCTCTATCTTTCACTTTTTTTTTTTTTTTTACTTTACTCTTATAATGCTTTGTTGGTTAGCTTGATAGTGTCTTATAAGTTGCTTAGGCTGACTTCACTTTTTTATTGTGAATTTTTTCTTTAAATGTTTGCTCCCCTTCCTGAATAATTTCAAATAACCTATGCTCTTAAGTGTGTATATTTTTTATCTGTTTGATAAATTCTTCTCGTATCCTCCTCTAGTGAATGTTAAAAATTTGGTTACTGTATTCTTCAGCTGCAGAATTTTTGTTTGGTTCTTTTTTTATAGAGTTTTACCTTTTTGTTAATATTTTCATTTTTACATGCACTATTTTTATTATTTTATATAGTTGTTTGTGTTCTCTCTTTGCTAATTGAGTATCTTTAAAATGATAATTTTGAATTATTTGACAAGTAATTCATAGATCTTCATTTCCTTGAGGTTATTTTCTAGAAGTTTATTTTGTTCCTTTCATCGGGCTATGGTTTAGTTGTGTGTGTGTGTGTGTGTGTGTGTGTGTATGCCTTGTGTTCTTTTGCTGCAATTTGGGTATTTGAAAAAATAGCTGCATCTCCCATTATTTAGCACCTAGCTTGGTACAAAAGACGGTCTTCACCAGTCAGCCCAGCTAGATATTCTGCGGGTCTCTCAAACCTTTTCTGGGAATGTGTCTTCTCTCAGCTTTTGTATGTAATTACCCAGCCAAAGATTTTTTTCCCCCCTCTAATTCGTCTTTAGGAATTTGTAGTATATTGCTCCCTGTGCTATCATTCTGCGGTAGGGCAGCCTTTTTAACACTGTCACACATGGTTTTGTTCTCAGTAGCAAACAGACATCCAAATTCTGCTAGTTCCTGTGATTTATTTGAGTTAGGTGATAGAAACTAGTCCCTTGTGCAGACCCGCCAAAAGCTAGAACACTAAAGCACACTTTACTCTTCTCTTTCTTTCCTGTGGGAGAAGGTATGGCTAGGGAATTTTCTCCTAACTGTGCCATGCTGTACTGGCTGTTCCCTGCAGTGAGACAATTCTGTGAAATTTCTTACCAATTTCAATGCGGTCCTTCTTGGCTTTGCTCTTGCCCGGGGTGCTGCAATGTTTTAACTTGTTTCTAGAGTTTTCATAAAGGCAATTTGGTACATATATATTTGTTAAGTCCATTTCTCTGTGAGGAAAAAAGGAATATGGGTTTCCTATTCTGCCAACATCAATCTCCCTCCACCTACACACTACATATCACTTTCAAAGGATATGTACTGACAACATGGCAATATACTTTTACATTCTACATTAGGTAGTGAGGCTATAGGCACTTATTTAAGTACTTTAAATTATTTTGTCAGTTTGTAATATTTCATATAATTTAAAAAGATTGGAAGATATCCCAAGAAATTCTTGCAATTAGATTAAATAAAAATAGCATAGTTTTTGTGATGATATAATAATCTATTTGGCTATTATTTGATTTTAATTATAATTTATTTAGAAATTTATATTTGTATTAGTAAAAGGGGTTATAATTTGATTTAAGTGTCTTCAGAACATGCTCAACCTAATGTGGATATGCTCCAAAGGTTTGGGTATAGCTGAGTAGACTGGAATTTAAAATTTCTCTTTTTTTATGGAAACACCTTATATAAATGTTTGGCTAACTGGTAACATTCCAAAATATTAATATGTAAGTATTAAATAACTCTAAAAAACAGCATAGCTGAAATGTTGGTAGATAAAATGTATAAATAAAATCATTAAATATATAGTATTCTTTGTAATCATTTACAGGAAATCAATATGGAAAATCTGCTTGTGGTGTTCAGGTCTATGATCTCAACCATTGTTGCATAATTGATTTTGTTTCTTACATTGAGAAGTTGATTAAGGGCCCATAATGGCATGTGACAAAGAGCCTATTAATATAAATTTCAATAATAATACTTGTCCCATAAATATATTAATAATTGAATTAATGTACGAAAGTCATGTAACACAATTTCTGGTAAATTCAGTGTAAGAAATCACACATAATATTATACTAATGTAGCATTATTAGAACATTTGTAGATAAACAAATAATAACTATAATTTAAACCTTATTTCCTTTTGAGGAAAGCAAAACTGGAGGATAAAGCAAAATAGATTTTAAAGAGAGAATTGCTGCTTATAAATAGGATGGAGAGAACACACAGAATAAAATATGAAGTGGAAGAAAAGAGCAAGACACTCATAATACAAAAATACTTCCCTCCACAAGTTGTTTATGAAAAGAGATAGTTCATATACTCATTTGCAGACTGATCAATAGGTGGCACTGTTGAGATAGATTAAAATAATGTGAAAAGAGATTGAGACTAAATTCATGTACACCTCTCATGGAAACAAGAAGTGCTACCATTTTGTGAAGTATTAATACATTAGAATAGCTCTATTTTTTTTTTTTCAGTTTTCCACTACTTTGATGGAAACTGTATGTAGATTTGATATACACAGTTTGTATTTAATTTAGATAATAACTAATGGAATGACTGATAATTAAATCCCAATGAAAATAGCAACTATGTTCACTGTTTATCTAGACCTTAACGTAGTGGTTCCAATGTACTGCACATTGAAATCAGCGGGAGATCTTTATAAAACACAAAATCTGGCTCTTAATTCCAAAATCTGTTTTCACTGGTATGCAAAATGGGTATCATTCTTGTCAAAATCTCCCAAGACTGTTTTAATGCACAGCAAAATTTAGAACAGCTGCCTTTAATTGATATGCAAAAACACATATTATCTATGCATATAGGTGAAATGTAAATTTTTCTGCCTTTCCTTCTGATAAAATATAAAAACATGACCCTTTAATTAAAAACATTCTTTCTCTCGCTTCCTTTCACTGTTTCCTACGGGTTCTAGAACTCTATTCTTCGAGTTCCCTAGAGAAAGAACAGAGTAACTCTGAACAGAGTTGTGAGGGTAGCATAGGTGGTCAGGAGAAAACATGCCAAAGGCCAATTAGATTCTGATTCCAATTGATCTCAAAAGACAATGCCAAACTGAAGGCCAAGGAAACTCTTACCAGAAAACATTACTGAGAGGCAACAAGTCTTCTATGCTACAAGTGGCCAGCTTCAGAGACCAAAGGGAGCCCCACAGTGTATGCACTCTCAGCTCTCCGGTTGGCCTCCCACCTTCACAGCATCTAAGCCAATCACTGCATTTAATTAAAGAGAATAGAAAGCCGTAGAGCAAATACAAACAGTTCTCTCCAGATTAAAATAAAATGACAAACACTAAAGTACAAATCAGTATTAATTATTTAAAAATTTTTAAAGACATACCAAATAAATTATTTTGCATTCTTAATTATATACACATAATGGGGCCAGGTACAGTGGCTCACGCCTGTAATCTCAGCACTTTCAGAGGCTGAGGCAGGCAAATTATGAGGTTAGGAGTTCAAGACCAGCCTGACCAACGTGGTGAAATCCCATCTCTACTGAAAAAATTAGCCGGGCATAGTGGCTTGCACCTGTATTCTTAGCTATTCAGGAGGCTGAGGCAGGAGCATCCCTTGAATCAGGAAGGTGGAGGTTGCAGTGAGCCGAGATCTTGCCATTACAATCCAACCTGGATGACAGAGCGGGACTCTGTCTCAAAAAAAAAAAAAAAAAAAAAAAATTATATACACATAATGGCAATAATACTTAATTGTTTCTTTATATACTTGTTTTCAAATTGCAATTAATTTGTAAATATATTCTTTTAAAATTTGTAAAGATTTCAAAAATTTTAGTGAGGCATTTGAGGTCATTTATATCATTAACAAGTCAAGCACTAAAATTAAAACTTCAACTAGATATGCCACTAAGAATATAAGAGATTAAACAGAATAAAAAGCATAACAGACAGGCATACCTGTTTTTAATGTTCTTTGCTTTTATTGAACTTTGCAGTTATTGTTTTCTAAAAAATTTGAAGGTTTCTGGCAACCCTGCATCTAGCAAGATTATTAGTGTTATTTTTTCAGTATGTGCTTTCTTCATGTTTTTGTGTCACACTTGGGTAATTTTCCCAACATTTTAATGTTGTTATTATTATATCTGTGATGACAATCTGAAATCAATGATTTCTGATGTTACTATTATAATTTGGCAGAGGACGGGGGTGGGGGTACCACAATCCACACCCATATAAGACTGAAAACGTAATTGGTAAGTGTGTATATTATGACAGTTCCAGCAAATGGCCATTCTCATCTTTTTTCCCTCTTCTTCGGTCTTCCTATTTTTTGAGACATAACAATATGATATTACATCAATTAGTAACTCTGCAATGGTCTTTACATGTTCAAGTAAAGGGAAGAGTTGCACATCACTCATGTAAAATCAAAAGCTAGAAATGATGAAGCTTAGTAAGGAGCGCAGGTCAAAACCTGGATAGTCAGAAAGCTAGATTGCTTGCCAGTTAGCCAAGTTACAAATCAAAAAGAAAAAAAAAAATTAAAGCAATTAACAGTGCTATTCCAGTGAATGCATAAAAGATAAGACAGGGAAATAGTTGTATTGCTGATACGGAGAAAATTTTAGTGGTCTGAATAGAAGATCAAATAATTCTCAACATTCCCTTAAAACAAAGCCTAACACAAAGCAAAGCCATAACTCTCTTTAATTCTATGAAGGCTGAGAGATGAGGATCCTGTAGACCAAAGTTTGACACTAGCAGAGGTTGATTCATGAGTTTAAGAAGCCAGCTTCATAAAATAAAGAGTGTAAGCTGAAGCAGCAAGTGTTGATAAAGAAATTGCAAGTTATTAGAACAAAGGGGCTACAGGCCCCAGGCAAGTCCAAAACACAGCTGATCACTCATTACATCTTAAAGCTTCAAAATACTTCCCTTTGACTCCATGTCTCCCATCCAGGGCACACCAGTGCAACGGGAGGGCTTTCAAGGCTTTGAACAGCTCTGGCCCCATGGATCTGCCTGCCTTTTTCTCACATTCCTGTCCTTTTCTGAGCCCCTCAAACTGTTCCAACCTCTCCCCATTACCCAGCACCAAAGTTGCTTCCACATTTTCTGGTATCTTTACAGCAATGTCCCACCTCTCTAATTTCCTGTATTAGTTTATTATCACGTTGTTCTCACATCTTCTGTATTACTTTGTTCTCACATTTGTTCTCATATTGCTGTACAGAACCGAGACTGGGTAATTTATGAAGAAAAGAGGTTTAAATTATTCACAGCTCCCCAGGATGTATAAGTACCATGGCTTAGGAGGCCTCAGGAAACTTAAAATTATGAGAAGTTGAAGGGGAAGCCAATATGTCCTACCTGACTGGAGCAGGAAGAAGGTGGCAGGGGGAGGGGGTGGGCAGGGAGCTGCTACACACTTTTAAACAACCAGATCTTCCGAAAATGCCATGACAAGACAGCACTAGGGGGGTGGTCCTAAACCATTAGATGTGGAATGCCCTCAAACTTCTCCATTTTACACAAATGCTTGCAAATGGAAGCCCCATGAAACCAAAAATTTGCCCCAAAAGAGTTTTCTCCTTGCCTTTCCTCATTCATAATTTTTTCCCATGTTTTTTCTTAAAAAGTGGCAATAATCTGTGGCCTAGGGTTGTTGTGTGGTGCATCAATGTGTCCTGATTGTGAGACTTCACATGTTTTAATGTTGTGTTGTTTCTGCCTTCTTATATGTCATAGTGAATCTTTGAAATGCTTGTCCTTCAGTACTGTAAAGAAATGGCACTTGAACACAAATTTAATTTCTTCAGCAAGGCCATTTTTTTCTTTTTTCTTTTATTTTTACTTTCTGTGGAAAGAGCAAACACACCAGCAGTGTTGCCACAAGAGTACACTGAACAAAGGAGACAGGGTCATTTGTAACTTCACCCGTCCACCTTACTGCTGTGTTCAGTTTATATTGGCAGGAACAGGACCTTGCATTCTGTATTTTTCCTGATTGGCTAGAACTTAGAACATTTTAAAACAGTCAAAGGCAGAGGAAAACAAAGGAGGGAGGATGTAAGTTGTGGAATGCTGAGAAAGGTGAAATACTTTCACTCAATCTAAACAGACTTTTTTAAAAAGAGCAAATAATGAGTAAGGACATAAAGAATTTGAAGAACACAATTAAGAAATGGAATCTTATAATGTAAAGTGATATACACACATGCACTTATATACATATAGAATAAACATAAATGTATTGTATGTATCAACTGGAAGACACATTTCCTAGAGGATATCGAATAGTTAATAGTTATTTGAAGTGACATGTGCTGGGCAATAAACCAAGGCTTAGGAAATATAAAAAGATTCAATATCATAAAGACTATATGATCCAGCCATGGTAGAAGTAAGGGAGGTTAAAAATACTATTACTAAAACATCTTTAAATTTTGGAAATCAAAAAAAACTCTTCAAAAAAATTTAAAGTCAAGAAGTCAATCATAATTATGCATGCACTTTTATCTCAGCAATTCTACTCTCAATTATACACCCAACAGATATGTATAAATATATAAACCTAATGCTATATCAGAGAGTGTTCATGATAGAATTATCAACAATGTCCAAAAATTGTTAGCCACACAAACATCAATTCACCATAAAATGAAGACATAATCTGTGCTTTATAAATCAACAAAATTCTACACCACAATGGAATTACCCAAGAATTGCTGTATTATAAAAAAGCAGACACTGATGAATATTTATTATATAATTCAATTACATAAACAAACAAAACTAATGTTGCTATTCAAACTCAGGCTAATCCTTAGTTGGTAGACAAAAGTGGCGACTATATGGTTCAGAAAGAGAGAGCTATTCTAGGAAGGTTGTGATATCCTATACCATGAACTGAACAGTAGGTAAATTGGTATCTTCACTTCAAGATAATGTTCAAGATGATCTTCCATTTTTGAACTATTCACTTACTGTATGTATATTTATCTGTTGTATTTTATATTAAAATATATATTTTATGAGATGTATAAATCATCTTAAAAAATCTAGGAATCAAACAGAAAATAAGCACAGAAAATAGAGAAAGTCCTAGATGTTCCATCATAGTGTGGTCAGTAAAAGCATTTCTTAGAGGTAACACTTAGAGAGAAACCACAAAAAGGGAGAGAAACATGCCTTGGATTGTAGCAAGAAAGAATACTCTAAGAGCGGGAGAGAAGGAACAAAATCCCTAAAGTGCTAAGATGAGAACATCTTTGGGAGCTCAAAGGAAAATAGAAGGCCAATCTAGAAGATAGTGTGCAGTGGAAAAGTGTTAGGAAAAGAGCTTGTCAGTGTCTAACAATGTAGGTTTCTGTAGACCAAATAACAGAGCTGGATTTTATTCTTAAAATAATAAGAAGCCAGGCAAAAATCTTAATCAGGGGAGTGTCATAATCTGACTTTAATTGAAAAAAATCATTCTGGCTACAGGGTGGGAAACAGTAGGAGACAAAAGAGTAATGTAGAAGCAAAGTGACTAGCTATGAGGCATGTCACTCACCATGATAAAATTCCTTTTTAGGAACTTACAGATGATAATTCTTGGATTGCATTTTCACAATCTTTCTTACAGCAGTTAAAATGACTCATGATGTTGAGCATGTTCTCACATGCTTGTTTGAAAACTAATAGTGTAATTGGATTGTGTTCATAATACAAAGGATAAATGCTTAAGGGATGAATATCCTATTTTCCATGATGTGATTATTTCACATTGCATCAAAACATCTCATATACCCCATAAATATATACACTTAATGTGGAGCTAGAAAAACTTAAAATTAAAAAATTAAAAACAAAAATTTCTATTTTCTCTGCTTCAAAAAAATTAACTTTCTCACTTGACCTTCCTTTTCTACTTTAAAAATATTGTCAATGAGAAAATTCCAATTTAAAAACCAAACTTTCTATAATGACTCAAATTAAAATACATAAATTCTATGTAAATTCTTGGACATTTACTTTGAATTACTTGACACTTTAAAAGCCTTTCATAGACTTGATATGTACAGGCAAATTAACTTACTTTCAGTGTTGGTATCTTTATTTTTAATCCTTCAGATATAAAAAGAATATTATGAAATTATCAAGAATTCAACATGATCAACCAATGAAGCCCCTGGATCAAGCCGTCTTCTGGATTGAATTTGTCATGCGCCACAAAGGAGCCAAACACCTTCAAGTTGCAGCCCATGACCTCACCTGGTTCCAGTACCACTCTTTGGATGTGATTGGGTTCCTGCTGGCCTGTGTGGCAGCTGTGATATTTATCATCACAAAGTGTTGTCTGTTTTGTTTCTGGAAGTCTGCTAGAAAAGGAAAGAAGGGAAAAAGTGAATAGTTATATCTGAGATTGGAAGCTGGGAAACCTGATAGATAGGAATCCTTCAGTTGATTCCAGCAAGAAAGATTGTGATACAAGATTTCTTTCTTCCTGTGACAAAATAAAAATAAAAATAAAAAATCTTTTTGAAATCTACCTTGTCAAATAAAATTTTGTTTTTCAGAGGTTTACTACTTTGTTAATGGTTAGAAATATTTTGCGGCAATGAAAAAACACTAGGAAAAATAAAAAATAATATAAAGCCATAAGAGCTCATATTGAAATTTGTTGCACTTATATTGAAATTGTTGTTCTAATTCACAAGTTACACGAAAAAAATTTACTCAACTTAACTATATTTCACACATTTTACATAAACACAAGAACGTTATGAAGTCCACTAACAATATCAGTGCTGTTTTGCTCATATTCAGAATAATTTGGCTTCATTTTGAACAGGATTTTGTTGTTTTAGCTGTTGCTAAAGAAACTATTATATAGTTAAATTATATAGAAAGTCTCTCTCTTCCTTTTGATATTTTGAGATGAGTAGTATTGCTTGACTTTTATAACACATGCAGCTTTATTGTCATATTTGTTACTAAAATTTATGGCCAAATATTTACTGTTTTAATAGCATAAGTCATTTCTCAGTGGAAATTATTTGGAATTTGAAATATAACCTCTCTTATCTGCTTCCTACTGTAAAATTGAACTATTCTGCAACATCTTTGGTTTCACGAGTCAATTCTACTTTTTCCAAATATTTGAAAATATTCATCTAATTGATTTTATTCTCATATTTTTAATTATTTCAATAGTTATTTGGGATCAGGTGGTGTTTGATTAGATGGATAAGTTCTTTAATGGTAATTTCTGAGGTTTCTGTGCACACATCATGTGAGAAGTGCACCTTGCACTCAATGTGTAGTCTTGTATACGTTATCTCCTCCCACCCTCCCTTCTGTATCCTTATAGCCCATTATATCATTCTTATGTCTTTGCATCCTCATAGCTTAGATCCCATTTTTAAGTGACAATTTACAGGGTTCAGTTTTCTGTTCCTGAATTACTTCACTTAGAATAATACTCTCCCATTTCATACAAGTTGCTGTTAATACCATTACTTTGTTTCTTTTTACAGCTTAGTAGTATTCCATGGTGTGTGTATATATATATATATATATAGTATGTATATGCCTGTGTGTGTGTGTGTGTGTGTGTGTGTGTGTGTGTGTATATGTACGTATACCACATTTTCTTTATATACCTATTGGTTGGTTGATGGGCATTTAGGCTAGTTCTATGCTTTTTTCCAATCACAAATAGTGCTGTGGTAAACACATGTGTGTGGGTCTTTTTCATATAAAGACTTTCTTTCCTCTGGGAAAATACACAGCAGTGGGATTGCTGGATCAAATGGTACTTCTACTGTTATTTCTTACAGGAATCTTCATATGGTTTTCCATAGTAATTATACCAGTTTACATTCACATAGCAGTATTAAAGTGTCCCCTTTTTACCACATCTATGCCAGGATTTTATTATTTTTGGATTTTTAAATTATATCCACTCTTGCAGGAGTATAGTGGTATTGAATTGTGGTTTTGATTTGCATTTTCCTGATAATTAGTAAAGTTGAGCATTTTTTCATATATGTTGGCCATTTATATATCTTCTTTTAAGAATCATCTATTTATTACCTTAGCCTACTTTTTGATGTGGTTGTTTTTCTCTTCTGGATTTTTTTTTTTTTTTTATCCATTTGTAGATTCTGGACATTAGTACTTTGCCAGATGCATAGTTGATGAATATTTTCCACTACACTGTGAGTTGTCTCTTTACACAGCTGATTATTTCTTTTGCTGGCAGCAGATTTTTAGTTTAATTAAATCATAACTATTTATCTTTATTTTAGTTGTATTTGATTTTGGATTTTTAGTCATGAGGTTTTTGCCTAACCCAATGTCTAGAAGAGTTTTTCCAATGTTACCTTCTAGAATTTTTTGTTTCAGGTCTTAGATTTCATTATTTGCTCCATCTTGAGTTGATTTTTTATAAGGTGAGAGACAAAAATGCAGTTTCATTCTTCTACATGTGGATTGCCCATTATTCCAGCCCCATTTGTTGAATAGGGTGTCATTTACCTACTTTATGTTTTTGTTTGCTTTGTCAAATTTCAGTGGGCTGTAAGTCTTTGTCTTTATTTCTGGAATCTCTAGTCTTTTCCATTGATCTACATGCCTGTTTTTATGCCAATGCCATGTTGTTTTTGTAACTTATAATATGTCTTGTAATATGCTGGGAATGTGATGCCTATAGGTATATTCTTTTTCTTAGTCTTTCTTTGGTTATGCTGAGTATCAAATAAAGAACTGGTCCATTTTGAAAATAGCTGCAAAAAAAAAAAAAAAAAGAAAGAAAAGTAAAATTTAACAAATTGCTAAGGAATATACCTAACCAAGAAGGTTAAAGACCTCTACAAAGAAAACTACAAAACACTGCTGAAAAACGTCGTAGACGATACAAACAAATGGAAATACATCTCATTCTCATGGATGGGTAGAACCAATTTTGTGAAAACAAGCATATTGCCAAAATAAATATATAAATCCAATTCTATTCTCACCAAAATACCATCATCATGCTTAAGAGAACTAGAAAAAACAATCCTAAATTTCATATGGGTTTTATTATCATTTTTCACCTTTAATAACAAATGTAAGTCCTTTATTTTAGGTTGTGATAATATATAAATTGCACTCTAAAGGGACTTAATGAATTTTCAATCTTCCTAAATATGCATGTACATATAAACGTAAATTTCTTTTAAAACAAGACACAGCATGAATTAACTAGCTAATAGATATGTTATGAAATTCAATGTGCATTTTGAAGACAGCTTGAAATAATGATTATTCTATGTAACTATACTTTAAGTGATCATATCTACTTTTTATTTTCCACAGAGATTTTTTATTCATTCCTCAAAAAATATATACAAAGGATACAAATAGTTTATAAATTTGGTGAAACAGCTAAATCAAGCCATAAATCTCCTTTAATCTACACGTCAGGGAAGCACTTTATGATCAAACTATTACAGATTGACAAAAACCTAGTTGTCTTTGTCTCTAAAATGTCTTACCATTAACCAATTCTCACAAAAAAAATCTCCAGCATAAGGTGTGATTAAAAACAAATATATATGTATATTTATAATTATATAGACATAGATAAATCAAGTTATATATATACACACACACTTAAAACACTGATGAGATAGAGAGATTATAGAACATTTTATTCAAATCATCTAGGAATTAATACAGATATAAAGAAAAACAGAACCTATATAGTGCCAAAGTTTAATAATGTTGTTTATCGTGCTTATAAATCTGAATTAATTCACATAAAACCTATCCTATAACACACATAACAAAAGACTGGTATCCATTGATCAACAAGAACTACAAATCACCCACCAAAACCAAAAACAATCTAATAAAAAAACTGATTAAAATATGAAGAAGCAATTCAAAGTAAAAATAGCCCATAAGATATAAAAGATTAAAAATTTACTGATGCTCCATAAAATAATAATGCCAACAAATTAATGTCATAAAGAAGATTTGCACCCTATAAAAACCTGAGAAATGTATTTTTGAGGGAGTATAATTTGACATAACACTTTAAAATGTAAATATACAGTTTGAAACGGAAGTTCTACATCTAAGAATCTATCATGCAAAAATCCATACACATAAGTAAATGTATGAACAGAATGATCCCTCCAGCACTTAAAATGGCTTTCAGTCAATGAATACATGTACCTCCAACAAATGTATGAGTGTAGCCATTGCAGAAAACAGGCTGATTATCACATTGCTAAACAGAAAAAGTAGTTTCCAGAAAAACAAAAAAAGTATTTTTGGCAATGAAATAAAATATATGTAAATTGGTATAAAGACAGAATCTTAAAAAATACATGTAATTCCAAGGAAGGTAATTTAAATTTTTATTCTATATACTTCTGCAATGTTTAACTTTCCAAAAAGTTTTCATGAATTAATTATGAGATTGAATGCTTAATCTGTGAAATAAACACATCAATTTAATACAGGAAGTTTCAAAATGTAACATCACATTAATTCATTAATGTCATTCAAAAAGTTCGATAATATACTATATGTATATGTGTATATATATATATACACACACACACACACATACACACATGTGTTGTAGATTTAGTAGGCAAAACATTAGACATTATAATTATACTGAAAGACCTAAAGGAAACCACACATAAAGCTGAAAATTAAGCTATGACAATGTCACATTGTCATTATCAGTCACAAGAAATAGAACTTATATATTTTCAAAGAAGCAAATGAAAATATAATAATACTTTTATTTCATACTGGAATGAAAATATAATAACAGAAAGAGAGAATGCGCAAGCAGGATTTTGCTTCATATTTGAGGCAAATGAATGAGCCAAAAAAATGCTACAGAGAGATCAATAGAGATTATATAATTCAAAGAACAGAGAAAGAAAGAAAGAAATACACAGAACCTTATAGACTTTTGGGACATGCTTAAGCACAGCAACATATGTAAAGTAGAAGTACCACATGAAGAAGGAAAAGATTCAGTGGAAAATATTCATAAATAATGCCCCAAACATCCCATAAACTATTTTAAAAACACTAATTTATACATTTCATAGGTTCTATAAATTCTTAGTTTAGGTTAAATACAAAATGGTCCAAACAGAGACACAATAATACTAGGTTGAAAGCTAAAGAAAGAAAATTGTAAGGCACAAAGACAAAAACAAGTAACCACATATAAGGGAACTCAGATAACGTTAATAACTGACTACACATCAGAAACAATGCTGCCCCTAATGCAGTGCTATGTCATACTCAAAGGACTGCAAAAAAAAAGTGCCAACCAAAAATTTTTTATACTACAAAATCATCTTTAAAAAATAATGGTGAAATAAGGACATTTCTAAACAAACAAAAACAGAAAATTATGGCTAACTAACCTGCCTCACAATAAATTCTAAAGAAATTTTTCCAGGCTAAAAGTAAATAAACACAGGAAGCAGTGTGAACCTGCATAATATAAAAGTGCACCTGAATAAATAATTATGTAATTTTACCAGATAATGTAAATTCATATTTATTCAACTTTCTTAATAAATTTAAGAAGCAAGTATATAAAGCATATATATATAGTTGCCATGCTGAACATTTAACTTATACATATGTAATATATTTGTCAATAATAGCACTAAGTAGCTATGTGGATGCAAAACCCTACTGCAGTAAGGAATGACACCAAGAGGAGCGGGAGATCGGGAAGGATGGTGGGCAGGGGAGGAGGAATGTGGATCAGTGAAGGTGACTCCACCGGGACTTACGACCATTAACCCTGCTGCCTCCAGCACAGCTTCAGCCTCTCTGAGTTGATGCAGCCAGGGCTGCCCACTGCTGCCTGGCAAGTCCAGGCATTGAAGAGACATGAGGGTGGCCCTTCTCAGCCATGCTTCTGGTGAAAATCAAACACTAATGCTCTGAGACATCTAAGGTAAGGTACTCAACTGGGTGGGGTACTGCATAAATTCTAAAACAATGCAATAAAGTGACAGTGTCTCAGGAATCTGCCCCACCTCTACACAGGAATATGTCTTCTTTTCCCATAACAGAAAGCTGGTGTTATACATAGGTCAAAGTAGTAAAATGTTCAACATGTAGACCATTAACAACTTCAGTTTTTATCAAGAGGAAATGGGTGACGTGGTAAAAAGTTCAACATTTTCACTTGGCCCAGTGACGAAGTGGTGACTGAGGGTAAACCCAAAGGGATTAGGTAATGAAACTAAAGAAAACTTGTTCCTAGATTTGCTTTTAGTCAGGTGCCCCAAAAGTGAAGTGGGAGAAAAATTCAAATTCTCCCTTCTAAATGCCAAAATGGAAGAAACAAAAGCAATGGAAAGTGAAAGAGCATATCAATTCATGCAAGGGAAGGACTGAGATTTTAAAAATTATTTAGAGGGGACCTTTGGCTTGACAAAGCTAATGGTCTTCTACCAGATAACAAGCTCACATTATTTTATGAGGTGAGTGTGATCCAAGATTCCATAAACAAATCAGGACATACTAATGCAAATACTTTGAAGGTGGCTGAGCGTCAGCTAGGAGAAGATGTAGGTAATCTCGGGAAAACACAAGATTTACAGACTGCAGTTTTTTTGTGACAGGACAAGAATTTAAAGCTCATAAATCTGCTTGTACCTCCATTCCCTGTTTTTAATGCCACGTTTGAACATGAAATGGAAGAAAGCATAAAGAATCGAGTGGAGATAAATGATTTAGACCCCGATGTTTTTAAAGAAATGATGAGATTCAATTATACCAGGAAATAAATGACAAAATGGTTGACAATTTGTGGGCAGCTGCAGGCAAACATGCACTGGGAACAGTTGAAGGTCATGTGTGAGGAAGTTTTGTGTAGCAATCCCTCAGTAGAAAATGTTGCTGACACCCTTGTCCTTGCAGATTTGCACATTGGGAAACAGTTGAAAGCACAAGCATAGACATTACTAATAGGTGCATTGTACTTTGACAACTTGGATGTAAACAAACAAACAAAAAAAACCTGGAATAGCAACCAAGCAACCGCTGTAATGGAAACATCAAGGTGAAAGTACATGATTCAGTCTCACCCTTGCTTAGTAGCAGAAGCCTTCTGAGCACTAGCATCTGCACAGTGTCCACAGTTTGGCATTCCACACAAACAGCTAAAACAGTCCTAAATCTTCCAGGAACAATTGAAAAATGGAATTGACTTTTAGTCATTCAAGTTCAGAAGGATTCTAATACAGAAACCTTAAGGAAGAGTTGTTTCTCTTATTTGGTCCACAGAACAGAAGCTGAAAAAAACACATTGCTTGCCTTTTAGGTGGATAATTAATGGTTTATTCTTCAGTTTTAAGTTAGACTGATTAATTCACTTCAAGGCCTAAAATTATATTCAGTGACTTCTCTTGTTTGTATAATAATGCTTTAATTTTCTTTTATTTTGCCTTATCATTTTGACCAATGTTATGCAGGATTATATAAAGTAGCTTTATCATGGAGTAATAATGATAACTAAAGATATTAAGTTTCAAAAGGATCTTTTATTTTGAAAAGGAAAAATGAATTTTATAATATTTGTCCTAGCTGTCTCAAGGTTTAAGGTTAAATTATCTTTAAAAGCACTCGTATTAGAGTTTACCAGTAATGTTTTCAATCTAAGTTCTATAAATACAAGTGAACCCACATACCTTCCCAGTAAGTTACGGCAATACACTACTTCAATTCTAGTTCATTATTCATTTCAGGGAGCAAATAAGCAATGAGTTGGCCCAGATTTTTATTGAAATTTGTGATGTTTGTCTTGTATGTTAACTGTACCACAAAGTGTGGGTTTATCTAAGTTTACAATGATTGAGAAACGAATGAGGTTAAAACATCATGATGGAAGCATATATTGTGTGAAAGTAATTTTTTAAATTTATAGTGAGCTACATTTATATATACATGTTAAGGGTAAAGATGACCAAATGTAAATTTAATGAGTGCACCAATTAACAAAGAAATATATATACAATTTCACTTTTACTGTGTAACTTTGGTATGCTGATTGGTACATATTTATTTTTGCTTTTGAGAAAATTAATAAGGCAGAATTAGTTGTGTCTTAATACTTGAAAGAAATTTTAAGAAGGAGGCAACTGGGATGTTTGTGATAATAGATAAGAAAGATATTCTTGATTGTATTAAATAGTTTCCAATTGCAGAGATTCATTATCAAATTTACTCCTGTTTTTCACACTTTGGAAAATACACCTAACAATAAATGAATCTTGGATAGCCCACTCTCCTTCAAAACCTGAACTGAAGGCTGAGGCGAGTGGATCACTAGTGAGGTCACTAGTTTGAGACCAGTTTTGCCAACATGGTGAAACCCTGTCTCTACTAAAAATAACAAACAAACAAACAAAAGCAGGCATGGTGGTGGATGTCTGTAATTCCAGCTACTTGGGAGGCTGAGGTAAGAGGCTTGATTAAACCTGGGAGGCAGAGGTTGCAGTGAGCTGAGATCGCACTATTGCACTTTAGCCTGGGCAACAAGAGTGAAACTTCATCTAAAAAAATAAAAACAAGCAAACAAACAAATAGCCGAGAGAGAGAGAACCAATACTCGCTTGTGTGAGATACAAAAAAAAAAAAAAAGAAAGAAACCTAAAAACTGTTGAGTTGCATTGTATAATTTCAGGTGGTGAATTGTATAACATGTGAATTACATCTTTGAAAAAAAAAAAAAAAAAAAAGAGAGAAACCTTAGAGTATATCAGGTCACACACCATAAGCATCCCCACGCACCTCTTATTTCTTCTTTGTGTTTCAGTTACTGCACTAATGTTGTGGATTATATTGAAATTCTACTTAATATGAACAGTTATAAACTATAATTTGGAAAATAAAGAATGACACTAAATGATAACTTGAAATTATAAGAACAAAAAAGAATGGTAATGAGGAGGAGCAGTGTGGCATTTTGATATTATCATTATATTGGAGGCAGATAACAGATATCAACAAATTCTGCC
Organism: Colobus angolensis palliatus; assembly: GCF_000951035.1. Taxonomy (NCBI): domain Eukaryota; kingdom Metazoa; phylum Chordata; class Mammalia; order Primates; family Cercopithecidae; genus Colobus; species Colobus angolensis. The sequence continues at coordinate 181,660 of NW_012120321.1, read as the reverse complement.
CTGTCATTTAGTACTTTTGTTTACAAGATTACTGAGTGGTACACACTACAAATGTTATCAGAGAGGAGTTATGTTTTAATGGGTAACTTCACTAGCACAATAACAAGAAGTCAGTATTGAAGAAAATCTGAAACATATCATGGAGTTTAGGCTTCCCATGTAATCTAGGCCTTTTTACTTCCCTTAATTTTGAAATAGGCCTATTCAGTATGTTGTTCAGAAGGCTATTCAGAGAATGGAAACCCAAGACTCAGCCTACCTGAGTCTAAGTACCCACTCAGCCAGGTAGATTTAGAGAAATAGAAAAACCAAACTGCCTTGGTGACTGGACTTTGCTAACGTCTGAAAGAAAGAAGTAACAGAAAGGAGGGAGATCTAAGGTAAATTCTGTGCAGTATAAAGTATGCCCCAAAGGACTTTGCTTCTAACACATATATGGATACTACCTCCCACCTGTGAAAGAAGGGGGATATAAGCAGCAGTCCGCAGCAGGCACAGTGGCTCATGCCTATAATACTAGCACTTTGTGAGGCCTAAGTGGGAGTATCCATTGAGACCAGGAGTTTGACGCCAAACTAGATGACTTAGAGAGAGCCCATTTCTAACAATAAAATAAAATAAATAATAGCAGGACATGGAAGTGAATGTCTGTAGTGCTAGTTACTCAGGAGGCTGAGGCAAGAGGATTGAGCCTAGTAATTTGAGGTTGAAGTGAGCTATGATTCCACCACTGCATTCCAGCTTCAGAAACACAATGTGACCCTATCTGGAAGAAAAAGGAGGAGGAGGAGGAAGAGGAGGAGCAGGAGGAGGAGGAAGATGATGTGGAAGAGGGGCAGGGAACTGAAGGGAGGAGAAAGCTGGGATCCTGGCAAGGGCTCCGCCCCTGTCTTATGTCTAGGGACCTAGGTGAGGACAGGCACTCTTGCTTTCACGCCCAAATGTTGCATTTCCCAAGACCACATTGCCCTGCCACGTCCCCATCATATGCCTATAAAAACCCCTGAGACTGTAGCAGGCAAGCACACAAGTGGCTGGACGTCAAGAGGAGTGGATTAGCAGAAGAAGAAACAAATGGCTGGACGACAAGAGCACGTCTAGGGCAGCACGCAGGCAGGCCATTAACTGTCAGAACAACATGGAGTTTGGCTGGGGTTGTTGGAAAGCAGCCCGACTCCGGGGAAAAAACCATCCTCTTTCTGGCTCCCCACCTGCTGAGAACTACTTCTACTCAATAAAACCTTGCACTCATTCTTCAAGTCCATGACGATTCCAGTCTTCTGATACACCAAGGCAAGAACCCCCGATACAGAAAGTCCTCTGTTCCTGTAATAAGGCAGGTGTCTAATTGAGCTGACTATCACAAGCCATTTATGGACTGTTAAACTAAAAGAGCATCGCATACTGTGCAGAAGGAAGCCAGGCAGGGAGAAAAGTTCAGACGCTTCTTCCAACATAAAATATAGTAATAACTAACTTTCTAATATGTACAACACAACTTTGATATTCGAATATTTAAAAAGCAGTTTTTAGTTTTATATCCTGTATAGCATTCTTGTAATCACCTATACTATTTTTTTGATGCAAATGTGTAGTTACTTTTACAACTCAGATAACAAGTAGATGATGAAAGCTTGTAGATTATACTCTAGTTTATGAATATTGCTTGATAATTCCAAAATCAGTACCACATTTTAGTACTAGGCATGTAATACATGGCTTAGCTATAGCAGACCATATTAACCAATGCTTTCAACGTTTTGGATTGTACCATTGAAGAGTTAACAGCCAGCAGAATGAAATTTAGCATCATCACAATTTTGGAACATTTTCAACAGTCTTATTATTAATGAACTGCCAATCAGTCTTTTCTACATTTAAATAATTTCCAGTGGTAGCAAATGAGATATTATTCTCGATATATGGGGAAAAAAGTCAGTTGAATTTTTTTCTTGGATAAAGTGCTGAATAATTTGTAATTGGAAATAAATTATATGTTCTTTTTAAGGAGATTAATGTATTTCTCAGACATAGATGATTGATAGATTTGCTTTCTTTGTAAATCATCAGGTATGAGACTATAAGTTATGAAACAAATGAATATAAGTGGACTCACTCCCATTTCACTCCTTTAGAAATGAAAAGCTTAACATTATATTTGGAAGTTGAAAGTGAATGTAGTCAATGTATTAATAAAAACAAGTGTGGACCATTAGTAATTTCTTACTCTTCTTTATACTGGAATTACGTCTGCCTAATGATTACTTAAGTATTTGAATTTTTGATTTATTATCTCAATATCTAAGTCACTATGTATAAAACCTCATGGTTTTATTTAATCTGATTTAATATAAAATCAAATCAAGGAAATATAGTTGCTCTGTTCACATCAGTCTTCTGGTGGTTCTCATTACTTAACCTGCCTTGTCCTTATTTCCTTATCAGCCATTTGGAAAGCATTTAAGTAGGTGATCTCTATCATTTCATAATTTTTTTTTTTTTTTTGATATGGACTCTCTCTCTGTCTCCTGGGCTGGAGTGCAGTGGCTTGATCTCAGCTCACTGCAACCTCTGCCTCCTGGGTACAAGCAGTTCTCTGCCTCATCCTCCTGAGTAGCTGGGATTACTGGCCACTGCTACCGCGCCTGGCTAATTTTTTTATACTTTTAATAAAGACACGGTTTTGCCATGTTGGCCAGGCTGGTCTTGACCTCTGACCTCGCGATCCACCAACCTCAGCTTCACAAAGTGCTAGGATTACAGGCTTGAGCCACTGTGCCCGGTCCATTTTTAGAATTCTAACAGACATGCTCTAATTTGAATTTGCCTCATAAAACAAGGTACTGTCTCCTTTTTTTTTTTTTTTTTGAAGTTTTAAGTTCAGGGGTACAAGCACAGGTTTGTTACACAGGTCAACTTGTGTCATGGGGGCTTGTTGTACAGATTATTTCATCACCAAGGTATTAAGCCAAGTACCCATTAGTTATTTTTCTTGATCCTCTGCCTCCTCAAACCCTCCACTCTATGAAAGGCCCCAGTGTGTATTGTTGCCCTCTATGTGTCCATCTGTTCTTATCGGTAGGCTCTCTTATCTATATGGATCTATGGGAATTTGATGACAGAAAACCAGATATAATAAACTACAACAGTTGGCATTTTTTATACACAGTCACATTTTTTATGGCCAGAAAAAAATTATCTTTATTTCAAGTATAGTTATATCTGAGGAATAATTTTTCAATAATTTTCTGGGTTGTCTGTCTACTAACTCAAATGTTACACCTACCCTTTTCTCCTAATAGATAGATATTTCAAATGCAACTGAAATGTAACAGCCCTTCTTTTATTACCAGCCACTGCATTTTTTATGGGAATAAATCCCCAGGCTTTATTATGAAGTGGTAACACATTTTGTAATGGAGAGTGTCCTTCTACTGTTCGAGCGTCACCACCACCCCACTCTCGGCTGCCCTGGACACCACGCCCTATCACACTCAGTGACTTCAGTATTTCTCTAAGAGAACACGTTCTAGCATGCATCCTGCTTTTTGGGGGCTGGAATGGAGGATATGCAGTTTTATTTATCCATAGTGTGCTCTATTTGTCTACTTGGTAATCTTGTATTTATTCAAGTCTCAAGTCACATAGCATACCACTTTTTCAATGTGTAGCCTTCACTTCTTGCCCCGGGGACTTGGTATTTCTTTCTCTGAGATCTGAAAGGAATTTTAATGCACTTTTACTGTTACAGTAATTTGTTGTCTAGAGAACACAGGCTGTTTCATTACTTCATATTGAGCATTGCTCATTTTAATTTTAAGACATCACGAATAATTATTCAAAAATATATCTAATCCTAGGTCATCTAAAAACCAAAGTTTTTATACCTCATAGTGAAGCCAATGGCATCTATGAAAGGATCTACCATGGGATCCCTGTGGTGGGCCTTCCTTTGTTTTTGAATCAACCAGACGAGTTTGTTCACATGAAAGCTAAGGAAGAAGCTGTTAGAGTAGACTCAAAAACAATGTCAATTACAGATTTGCTCAAGGCATTAAAAGCAGTCATTAATGACTCTTCATGAATGTAATTTTTTGAACTACATAGCATGTATTGATAAGTTCTCACATGAAGGCCAAGGAAGCAGCAGTGACTCTAAACATGAACACAATGCTGAGTACATTTTTGGGGGGTTAATGCTTAAAGGCAATCGTCAATAAACCACTGTGAGTATCACAATCTGTTTTTTTGGTGGCTTTAGTGTAAACATTTCTCAGAGGTTTTAAGATAATGCGTTGAAAAAAAGAAGCATGAATATTATTACAGCACTGACTAATTTTCAGAACAGTTATGAGGGTCTTTTAGGATGAGATCTCATCAAATGTTAGTATTTAAATAAATGTTATTTTGTCTATTGAAGGTATAGAAACTGATATTATGGGATACAAATACTTGGTTAAAAGGCTACCATAATGAAGCAAATAAATATGTCCATCATCTCACTTTAGTTACCCTTTTTTCCATGTTTTTAAAAATCTTGTAAAATAATTTATTTTCAGTAAGTCAGCATGATATAATCAATCTCCAATTCCCATTATATTTAATATTTTCCAAATTTGTATACTAATATTTTGATCCCTACACTGATAACTTGTAAACAACTAGAGCTTTCAAATTCGCCTTTAGAAATTAATGGAAAAAGAACATACTTTATAAATGTAGCCATATTCTTTGTTCTTATGGTTGTGTTTGCTTTTGCTTATTTGGAAGATTTATAAACTCAAAAAATAATTGGCTTAAAAGAGATAGATTGGAATATTCCTGTTTGACAGACAAATGTCTCTTTATGATGAGAATAATTCTACGAAGTATCCTATCATTACATGACTGCTCTCAGTAATCAGATAAGAAAGATACCACTCTTAGGCAGGGCAAGGTGGCTCACATCTATAATCCCAGCACTTTGGGAGGCTGAGGTAAATGGATCACAAGGTCAGGAGATCGAGATCTTCCTGGGTAACACGGTGAAAACCGATCTCTACTAAAAATACAAAAAATTAGCTGGGCATGGTGGCGGGTGTCTGTTGTCTCAGCATCTCCGGAGGTTGAGGCAGGAGAATGGCATGAACCCAGGAAGCGGAGTTTGCAGTGAGCCAAGATCCTGCCACTGCACTCCAGCCTGGGCAACAGAGCAAGATACCATCTCACAAAAAAAAAA
>NW_012120321.1:169449-176172 GCF_000951035.1 Colobus angolensis palliatus | reverse complement strand
TAATTCAACCTCTGTATTCTCAAATGATTTCTTTTTATCCTTTGGACTTAACTACTTCTAATTTCTAGGATAGAAATACTTATTGTCTCTTATATTCTCTTTTCACATCTTGAAACCTTACACATCCAACACATTCTAACCATAAACAAAAATCTCTATAACCAACAGGAAATAAAATATTTTATTTTTCACCACTTATATATGGCACTAATTTTTAACATCTACACAAAAATTTCACATATTTGTATTTTATATTCTATAAGTTTATGTCTATTTGATTTTCCTTAGCTATAAAGAGAATGTTATATGGTTATCAATCACTCATTATGATCAGTTTATGAATCCCGTGGAACAGTCTTCTGGATGAAGTTTGTCATGTTCCACAAAGGAGTCAAGCACTTGCTGCCACCTGCCAACAGCCTCACCTGGCTACAGTACTGCTCTCTGGTTGTGCTGGCCTGTGAGGCAATTTTTACTCTTTGTCATAATATGTTGCTTGTTTGATTGTCAAAAGTTTGCTAAGACAAGAAAGAAGGAAAAAAAATAGAGTAGAATTGTTTGAGATCTAAGGCAGGCAGACATGATAGGAAAGGTCACGACATTTAATGCCACCACTATTCTTCAAGGTGTGTCAAAATTCTCTATATTTCACAAGACTTGTGCCTTCCTGATTTATTCAAATATTTTACTCTTCATTAATCATTAAGTAATATACAATTTTAATTTCAGAAAACCTAAAATAACTCAATTTTGATGCTTACTTATGTATATTACTAAACTGAAAAAAAATGGGATTCACTAAAATCTCAGACTGTTTACTTGAGAAGGTAAGGAATAGTGTATTTCTACTGTGTATTTTTAGAAACTCTTTTAATATTTTTATTTTATTTTTTATTTCTAACATTTATTGTTAGAGGTACATGTGTAAGAGGTGTAGGTTTGTTACATAGGTAAAGAAAACTCTTCTGTATAAACAAATGCAATGATATGGATTGCATGTGTCCCTGTCAAGAAAAGCAGAACAAGATCATTATTAAAAATGGCAAGACACATTTTATTCTGACTAGTGAAGTAGGGGATAGAGACTACAGTATAAATTGAGCTCAACTCTACCGAAGACAAGGTAACTGAGGCATTTAAAGAGAAAACTGATATGAATAAAGTGAGGAAAACAAAAAGAAGCTAGTGGGATATGTGAAAATGGAAAATTACATAAAAATTCATGGGAAATAATTGAAAATTATTAGGCAAGGTGGGTTAGGCAGTGTATGTTTTCAGTTTGGCAGGATCACATTCTTTTGAGCCAAGACCTAACAGGGAAGCTAGGGTGACCTTTAAAGACAAATGCATGACCTAGTGCACATATAAGCTAAGCAAAACTTAGCCAAGTCTCTTAACATGGTTTTTATGCAAGTCTTTTGTATTACATTGGAGTGTAAAACTCAAGTCCTTCATGAAATACAAAATATTTGTTAATGGGAATGTTCTTTGTTTAAAATTATTGATGGTCATTACCGATCTCCTATCCAAAATGATGCAACCTCGTAAAATCCTTGGTTAGAAAGACAAAACATGTTTTCCACATGAGGCCTGGAATATGTTTGAGTTACTATTTTCACTTTAGTAATGACCCTTTGTAATCGGATAATAACACACAAAATAAAAGTAGAGGCTAGTTCCCTTTAGTTAGGAATCATAGATATGGTTCAGCAAGTTTAGTCCAGTCCCTCTAGATTATAGTGTTAGGTGATTTCTCTCCTGCAATAATATCTCACTATTTCTTGGCCTTAATTTGTCAAGTCAGACATTTCCAACTTCTTTAATACCTGGAATACTGAGGATACACAAACCAGAAATATATATAATCATTTTACTTATTCTCCCCTCATAACATGGAAAAATAAATTGTAGATGGAATAAAGAGCCAAATATCCTGTGCAATAATTTTAAAAATCTATGTTGAAGAAAGCATAATAAATGGCAAAAATCTCTCTAAATCCTGTCTTTAAATATTGGTCATTACAGCCTCTGGATTCAGAAAAAGGTTTGTAAAGCAAACCACAGAAAAGAACGAAACCAACTTAAGAGCAGTTCTTCCATCTGACAAGAGATGTGCCTGAACAATCGGATGGAAAAGAAGCATAATGATCATTCTAACACATGAAAAAGATTTTTATAGTACTCTTTTCTATGAAAAAATATTTTTAGAAACAACTGGTTATAAAACAAATTATTTTAATGTCTAGAAAAGAAATATACACTGAATATTTTACTTTATTAAACTTTGAACATATAGTCATGCCACTAGAAGGAGAAAAACAACGAAGTGCAAAAAAGGAAAAAAGTAATGCAATCGTGTGCTTTAATTACAGTAATGTCTTTTTTTTAAACAGGGAAAAACTTGTGGATAAATATTAGTCTGAGGCAATAATGATGTTGAGCATGTACTACAAAAGCTAAATTCTAGTCTGTTTATATTTTCTTAATGAAGTATCTTCTGAAAATGTATCAGAATATATCAGAATGTACTTTCCTAATAAAGTACGTTCTTAAAATAGATATTCTTTGAAATACTTAGACCGTATATCCAGATACATATATTTTTGTCCGTCCATAAGTGAACAAAGAATACTTTCACTAGTTTAATTCTGAGAAGACTTTTTACACAAAGTGATATGTTCATATATACTTAGGAAAATATGTGAACATAAAGGGATGTTTGATGGAGAGTCATAAAAATTCTATAGTAAATTGGATTACAAAAAGTGCGATAATATGATGTGCCTGCTTCTTGGAGATTGATTCTATGAGCTTTTAAATATCTCAGCAATAAAAATAAATTAAACACAGAAACTGTAAACAATCACATAGATTGATATAATTGATATAAGATTCTTCATATTCGTGATAGTCTTTTTTTTTAATTTTGAATATGCTGCATAAAGACAGGGATATTCAAGCACCACTGAAGTTGAACACAAAAATAAAATAATTGTAATTTTAATCTTTAAAATAACACATGAAGCTGAATCTATCTCTGTCAAGGACAAAAGGTTTATGTCAGAGTTTTCTGAATTAATTTCTATGCAGAATGCAATCTTTCTTAAAAGATAAAACAAATGTGCTATGAGAAGTTTTCCTCTTATATCCTTTAAGAGTATTCCTTAGTATTCTTAAGTATATTCTTTAACATACATATTCTTAAACTCCAATATTGATGATAAACATCACTGAATAACTAAAGAGTGAGTCTTGGAAGGGATGCACCTTCCTGCATCAAGCACCTCACCACCTCTCCAGTTTCCTCTATTGATGAAGCTTAACATCCAAATAGCTGGCAAAGGAGGAATGCTTACGGGATCCTTGTTCAATATCATAAAACTATATTTGGATCTGAGGGACAATACATTGAAAACTGATGAAGCATAAAATTTCAAATTTCTCATTTGTTATTATTCTAAAAGTTTTACCCGTGGGCACTGAATCTTGGTAAAGTTTGGATAAGTAAGAGGCATGACTTTCTTTTGAAAATAACATTTTGGAAAGTGGGGGAATATAGAGGTTCTGACAAAGGTGAGCTTAGAGTTGGCCCAGTGAGTCCACAGTTCCACTGACAGTCACTTGCCTAATGTCCAAATATATACTAAGAATTGTGATACTAGCAGGTTGGATTTTTGATGTCAGTAGTTGCTAGCTCGGACTTGGTTAGAGGGAATCTTTTTTTTTTTTTTTTTTTTGAGATGGAGTCTCGCTCTGTCACCCAGGCTGGGGTGCAGTGGCCGGATCTCGGCTCACTGCAAGCTGCGCTTCCCGGGTTTACGCCATTCTCCTGCCTCAGCCTCCCGAGTAGCTGGGACTACAGGCGCCCACCACCTCGCCCGGCTAGTTGTTTTGCATTTTTTTAGTAGAGACGGGGTTTCACTGTGTTAGCCAGGATGGTCTCGATCTCCTGACCTCGTGATCCGCCCGTCTCGGCCTCCCAAAGTGCTGGGATTACAGGCTTGAGCCACCGCGCCCGGCCAGTTAGAGGGAATCTTGCTGTGCTGGCCCATGCGTGTCCTTCACCTATCACCACTCTATTCGTACTCCCAACAAAACAGCACTGGAGTCACCAGTTATTTGGTGTTTTACCTATGATAAATATGAATTTTTACCAATTCAAAGTATATGAAGATATATCATTGATTTCATTGTTAGTCCCTAATTATTAAACTGATTAATCACTTTTGGGTTTTTGATACAGTCAGAACTTTGTCCATGTACTGCTCTCATTTTTTCAAGTGATATTTTTCATTAGATTCTTCTTTAGTATAGAGACTTTATTGAGGATAAATTTGTTCTTCATAAGAGATCCAGGATCCTAAGTCACCATGACCATGGCTCACAGTGACTAGCAAAGAAGCAAAATGAATAAAGGCCAGATAAACAAGTAAAAATCAATGAACACTCCTTAGACAAGGTGAAGTTTGCGTTTGGATTGATAAATAATAATAAGGACATTCAGATTGCAAGAGGAAGGACAGAATGAAATAAAAATTGAGATAACCACATTGAATCAGGGCATAAATACTTTAACAAAGCATATAATGAGTAGTTAGGACCAAGAAAACAACTAGAAACAAGAGAGTTTTGGAAGAAAAACTAATCAGGAAAGCTTTAACAGAAGGTATTAACAAGGAACACTTTTAGATTTTAATCAGTTTACTGGTAATTTCGAGAGCATTAAGTGATTCTTCTTGGGGGCTGTATCAGTCGATCATTCATTTCCACTTTATTTTATGTAATCAACCAACATTTCATATAATTAGGGAGCACATTTCTGGTTTCAAAAATATCTAATTATTTTTCTATTAATCCTTCTCACCTCATCCCATTCTTGTTTTATGTTATTGATTCTTTAATCGCTGAACATTTGAATCATGCTTATTTAAAAATCTCATTTCGTAAAGTTATGGTGGTTCACATCTATAATTTCAACCCTTGGCAGTGCTGAAATGAGAGCACTGTTTGAATCCAGGAGGTTGAAATCAGCATGGACAACACGAGAGTTCATCACTACAAAAAATTAAAAAATTAGTTGGGCGTGGTGACATGCCCCTGTAGTCCCAGCTACTCATGGGGCTGAGGTGAGAGAACCACTTGAGCTCAATAAGTTGAGGCTGAAGTGAGCCGTGATCACACTACTGCACTCCAACCTGGAGGACTGAGCAATGCCTTAAAAAATCAATATAAAAATCAAAAATCAAAATCTCTTTCTGATTGTTCCCTGTATCTACAATCCTTGAGTGGAAATCTTCCAATTGTGTATGACTGCTTAGTTCCTCATGTCGTTTTCTTGAGGAAATCTTCAACAGGTGCTGCTTTCTGCAACATCCCTCACGTTCGGTATTGTAGGCACATCGCTTCACAATTTTTTTCAATTGTCTCTGCTGCAGCCTAGGGAGATTTCTAGTTCCATGCATGTTTTCTTTACTTATTTTTTAGCAGGATGTCATTGCACCCTGTGGAGTAAATTTTGTTTCCTACTTCTAGAGACTATGTCTCATTCATTTTCCTCCCAAAAGTCACTTTGTCACAGCTCTTACAAGCATCTATTCACAGAATTCCCTCTGATTTTAACAGTAGGTAAACATCCTTCCTTCATTTTTTATTGGTTTGTTTGTTTTTACTCTAACACCGAATCTGGAGTGCAGGGACACAATCTCGCCTCACTACAAACTCTGCCTCCCTGGTTCAAAGAATTCTCATGCCTCAACTTCCCAAGTAGCTGGGATTACAGGCACCTGCCATGACATCTGGCTAAGTTTTGTATTTTTAGTAGAGACATGGTTTCATCATGTTGACCAGGCTTGTCTCGAACTTCTGACCTCAGGTGATCTGCCCACCACAGCCTCCCAAAATGCTGGGATTACAGGTGTGGGCCACAAAGCCTGGCTCTTCCATCATATTATACTAGACTATATATGTTGTTCTATGTCATCTTTTCTTGTAGATGTGTATGTGTCTGCAGTAGAATAAATGGGAAAGAATTGAGCCACTTATGATCACTTCAGTATTCTATATCATATGATTAATTTGAGACCTGTTCATAGGAAACCTACTTTGTATTTAAAATATCTATGAATAAATATTTTACAATGCATAATAAAGATTTCAATAGTTGCAAAATTTTAAATTCACACACTTTTATGATTTTACAGTGTTTCTATTGTCAATATGTAATGAATTTGCTAGCTGCACAGTGACTTCTGTTGACTAACTCAATGGCTTATATTCTGGTGATTTTGAGATATGACTGCAAATACTTTGACATTCTAATCAAACCATTGTCCCTCCCCTTGAACTGCAGCAAAGCTTGTGGCTGTCTCAGCAAAGAAAGTATAGTAGAAATGACAGTGCAATTTTGAAGACTGTGTTAGAAAAGACAGTACATTATCTCTGTCTCCTTCTCTCTGTCTGCTTCTCTGTCTTTGTTTTTACTTTTTTTTTTTACATTTTTTAAATTTTTTTTATTCTTATTATACTTTAAGTTCTAGGGTACATGTGCATAATGTGCAAGTTTGTTACATATGTATACTTATGCCATGTTGGCGTGCTGCACCCATCAACTCGACTCGTCAGCACCCATCAACTCGTCATTTACATCAGGTATAACTCCCAGTGCAATCCCTCCCCCCTGCCCCTTCGCCATGATAGGCCCTGGTGTGTGATGTTCCCCTTCCC